>NC_073262.2:41115000-41423828 GCF_029289425.2 Pan paniscus
TAGGAAAAAAAAAAAATCCAAACCAAAACCCCCACCTGAAAAAAGGCTTCGATTTTAAAATGGTCAAAGGACCTTAGTAGACATTTTCATTTCACAGCAATGGCTAACAGGTATACAAAAAGGTGCTCAGCATCACTAATCATCAGGGAAATGCAAATTAAAGCCAAAACAAGATATAAGCTCACTCCTGTTAAGATGGTTGTTATAAAAAAGTCAAAAGATAAGAAGTGTTGGTGAGAATGTGGAAAAAAGTCAAAAGATAAGAAGTGCTGGTGAGAATGTGGAACCCTTAAATGTTGGGAATGTAAATTGTTACAGATATTATGACAAACAGCATGGAGAGTCATCAAAAAATTAAAAATAGAAAAAACATATGATCCAGTAATTCCACAAGTGGGTATATATGCAAAAGATACAAAATCAGTATGTTGAAGAGCTATGTGCACTCTCAAGTTTATTGCAGCATTATTCACAATAGCCAATACATAAAAACAATTTACATGTCTATCGGTGGATTAATGGAGAAAGAAAATGTGAGACATATGTATCTCACATATACCATATATATATAAAATACTATTTAGCCCAAAAAAGAAAACAAATTTTTGTCATTTGTAATAATACATGTGAACCTTGGAGGACATTATGTTATGAAAAATAAGCCAGGCATAGAAAGACAAATACTGCATGATCTCACTTACATGTGGAATCTGAAAAAGTAGAACTTTAAACAGAGAGTAGAAGGGTAGCTACCAGGGTTTGGTGGTTAGGGAAAATGGGGAGATTTGCCCCAAAGGGTACAAACTTTTGGTTATAAGATGAATAAGTTCTGGAGAGCTAATGTACAGCATGATCACTATAGTTAATTATTGTATACTTGGAATGTGCTAAGAGAGTTGATCTTAAGTATTAACACCATATACATAAACAAAAAGGACTGTGAAATAATGTGTATGTTAATTAGCTTAATTGTGGTAACCATTGCACAATATATGTGTATATCAAAACATCCTGTTATACACTTTGAATATATAGAGTTTTTCTGTTAATTATACCTCAATAAAGCTGAAAAAAAAACAAAGTTAGAGGACTGATACTATTTGACTTCAAGTCCTACTATTAAGCTATAATAATTAGGATGGCATGGTATTGCAAAAGAATACATGCATAAATAAATAGAAGAGAACAGAGTGCCCAGAAATAGAGCCACACAAATACAGTCAACTGTTGTTTGACAAAGGAGCAAAGAAATTCAATGGAGAAAAGAAATCATTTACTCAACACTAAATGATATTAGAACAATTAGACATCCACAAACAAAAAACAAATCTAGACACAGACTTTGTACCTTTCACAAAAATTAAAATAAGCCATATACCTAAATATAAAAAGCAAAATTTAAAAACTTCTGGAAGATAGTCTGGAGAAAATCTATATGGCTTTGAGTTTGGCATTAAGTTTTTAGATACAACAGAAAAAGCACAATTCATGAAAAAAATGATGTTGGACTTTATTAAAATTTAAAAACTTTGCTTTTTTTAAAGACACTGTTAAGAGAATAAAATCACAAAGCACCAACTGGAAGAAAATATTTGCAAAACACACATCTGGTAAAGGACTTCTATTCAAAATATACAAATAACTCTTATGTTTGATATCATTTGTGGTTAGGGAATTTCAAACTAAAACAACAATGATACACCGCTATGTATCTATTAGAATGGCTAAAGTCCAGAAAATTGACAATACCAAATGCTGGTGAGGATGTGGAGCAAAAGAGACTCATTCATTGCTGGTGAGAATGCAAAATAATACAGCTGCTTTGGAAGATAGATTAGCAGTTTATTACAAAGCTAAAAATAGTCTCACCATGTGATCCCACAATCTTGATTCTAGGCATTTATCTGAATTAAATTTTGTCCCCAAAAAAACCTGCCCACAAATGTTTATTGTAGCTTCATTTATAATTGCCCCAAACTGGAAGTGATCAAGATGACCTTCAATAAGTGAATAGATAAAAAACTGTGGTATATCCATAAAATAGAATATTATTAATCAATAAAAATGAGATATCAAGCAATGAAAAGACATTGGGAAACCTTAAATTTGTTTTGCTAAGTGAAAGAAGCCAGTCTAACAAGATGACAAACTGTAAGATTCTAACTATATGACACTCTGGAAAAGGCAAAACTATAGAGACATTAAAAAGATCAGTAGTTGCCAGTGGGGAATGGGGGAGGGATAAATAGGTGAAGCACAGGTGACTTTTTTTGTTGGGGGGGGGGTGGGTGAACTATTCTGTATGATACTGTAATGTTGGATATGACATTATACAATTGTCAAACCCATAGAATTTTATAATATAAAGAGTGAACCTTAATGCATACAATTAAGAAGTAATGTATGTGGTTAGGGGATTCTAGGAAAGAATGTGTAGTTTGACGAGAGATTCTGATTGTGTTGCAAATGTATGAAACAACCTTACTGAAGGGAGGGGTGATAAATGTGCTGACCTAAGTAATTTTGGAAGTGAGTAGAGACTAAGAATAAAGACAAAAGGTATTGCACATAAACACTGTACTTTAGTTGATAAAGTTGTTTGTTATGGGTTTACAGGTTAACAATTCTGATACTGCTATACATGTATGCTGAAAGTGAACAATTAAACAAATGGATGCTGGATGGTGAGATCCAGGTTTCTCATAGTTGCTGTGGGAATTTACAGATAAGCAAGAGGAGGAGGTTAGAATGATCCAGGTAGGGTAATGGATTAAAGTTAGAGACATTAGTCAGCCATAATGTTTAACTTGATATAGATACCAATGTTTACACATAGAAATATTTATAGATAGTAATATACACAAATTTATTTCTTCTGTCAGCTGAGAGATTCCAAAAGAAATACCCCAGTAGCAAAAAGGAACCAGGTCTCCTTGGAGAAATGGCTGATTCTAAGACTGGGGCAGAAAATACACAAGGTTAATCCTGAGCATCTTGTAGTATCAGAAATTAAGGTGATCAAAACAAAAACAACTCATTAATGTAGTATGTCAAAGGGGCACAGGAACCAATGGAAAAACCTCCCAATCACCAAAGCTGAAACAATGTGAGCCACAAAATTATAACATAGTGTTGGGTTATAACCCAGAATATAATATGACTATCCATTTGCACATATATTGATATAAATCAAAGATCAAATGCATTAGTAAATGGGGAGAAGAGACCATTCTCTTGTACAGAATAATTCCAAATAAATTATGTAGCTACTCCACCCTAAAGGTGGAGGGATACAATGCTTTACTCCTGGAGTGTGGGCTGCACACAGTGACTTCCTTTCAAAGTGTACAACGTGAAAAGGGAAGAAAAAGTACAGTAAAGAACAGTGACAAACATTATGTCAGCCACATGATCATTGACAACATCAGCAGCCATAAATCATGTCAGTAGTTTGTACTTTTCATATGATGTGCTGAAAATGGCATTTTAACGCTGTAATCTTCTTCTCAAAAATGCAGATCCCATGTCATGAGAAAACACCAGAAAAAAATTCTATAGAAGGGCATTATACAGTGTACCTGACTAGTACTCATCAAAGGTCATAAAAAGCAGTTGGAGAAACCATCAAAGCCAAGAAAATCCTGAGGAGACACAACAATAAAATGTAATGTGATATCCTGGATGAGTTCTGGGAATAGAAAAAGGAAGTTAGGTAAAAACTAAGAAAATCTGAATAAAGTATGACATTTTAGTTAATAATAATATATCATTATTGGTTCATTACTTTTAGCAAATGCATCATACTAATGTAAAACGTTGATGATAGGGGAAGCAGTTTGTGGTGGTGTATGTGGGAACTCTTTGTGTTATCTGTTTAATTTCTGTGCAAATCTAAAACTATTTTACAAAGTAAAGTCTATTAAGTAAAAAATAAAGCTATGTTTTTTTTTTTTTTTTTTTTGGAGGATGGAGTTTTGACCTTCTTGCCTAGGCTGGAGTGCAATGGCACGATCTCAACTCACTGCAACCTCTGTCTCCTGAGTTCAAGCAATTCTCCTGCCTCAGCCTCCCAAGTAGCTGGGATTACAAGTGCCCACCACCACACCCAGCTAATTTTGTATTTTCAGTAGAGGCTGGGTTTTGCCATGTTGGTCAGGCTGGTCTCAAACTCCTAACCTCAGGTGATCCACCCACCTCGGCCTCCCAAAGTTTTGGGATTACAGATATGAGCCACTACACCCGGCTCCTATTCATGATCTTATCCTAAGCTCATCCAGGAAAGCCAATTCTTCATTTCAAGTCTGAAGAAGGCAAAAAACCAACAACCCAGTTTGAAAACAGTCAGGCAGGAGAAATTCCCTCTTGTCTGGGAGAGGGTTGGCTTTTTGTACTTACTATTCATGCCTTCAACTGATGGGATAAGGCCCACCTACACTAGGGAGCCAATCCCCTTTACTCGTGCAAAAACAGCCTCACAGAAACACGTTTGACCAAATATCTGGGCAACTTGTGACCCAGGAAAGTAGACACATAAATTAACCATTACAATTGTCTTCTCACATACACCCTTGTTTATGAGAATCAAATAGGATAATTAAAGTTGAAGCACCTTGTAAAAACATAAAATGCTTAGCTGTTGAATGAATGTTCAGACTAATGAAAAACTTTCTTCTTAATCCCAACCTTTTCCACTCATATTCTTTAGGGATTTTAGATATTTCTATGCAGTCACCCGAGCTTGTCTTGTATTATCTTCCCGCATGCTCTATTATCTTGTATTATCTTCCCACATGCTGTATGGGAACAGCAGCATGAGGTCTCCATGAACACGGGGCTTGGCTCTCCCTGCTGTGTCTCTGATTGCCTAGGTCTCTCTCTCTGCCTCTGCTCATGTTGTTTCTTGCATCTAATTCTGTTATTTCTAGTTTGCACCCCATGCTTTGCTCTTGGGTCCCTGCTTGCTCTTGCCCTTGGCACATCAAGACTGACTTCGGCTTCCCCACTTTGTGTTCATCCATACTGTGCATGGACTCAGTTCCTCTCCATGCCCCAGTTCTCCTTGCTCTTTGCCCATTTCATATTATTTCCTGGGGACCCATCTCTGATTGGTGCCTCCTAGCCAATATTTTTGCAGGCTCTTCTCACCTTCAGTACCCACACTTGTTCTTTATATTTTGTCAGGGGTCAACTCTGTTCTTTTCCTACTAGAGGGCAGACAGGAAAAAAAGGAAGAAAAGGAAAGAGGATAACTTGGCCTCTCCATAACTATGCTGCTGTGATGCTGGGTACTGGGACCCTCAGGGTCTCTCAGGAACTCTGTACCCGAGTACTCAGGAGACACACTGAAATCCTGACTGGTGCACAAGTGAGGAAGCTACTTTTCTCCTGGGTCGGATGGCCTCACACATCTGATGTCATTTCAAAATAATTTCCTTTCTGCCAGCTGCTCTGGTTTTCAAGTAGGAAAAAGTTGTCGCCCTAAATGACTCACATTTGTGACTCTTCCTTTTGCATTGCATACTTAAGAATGTTCCCATCCTGCTTCATTCGGGTCTCAGCAGGATCCTGGAACCAATAGGTCTAAGACTGGAGATTAACAGCATAACTAATGTCGGTGTCTAATAAGTGGCCAGCCTTCCCAGTGGCTCTGCCTTCAAGTCTTTCCTTTAAGCTTGGGAGTCTGATTCACTTTAGACCCCAGACGGCTGCTCACGTCTTTCCTAGCAGCTGCTAAGTGTGCAAATGAGAACACTTTCATGAAAATACTTCTATGGCTATTATGGGCCTCTACTCTTATCTTAGAGAGAAAATGCTTATCTCTGAGTCTTATATAATTCAAATGAGAGACCTGTATAATGTGGCTCTCTTCTTTAAATTACAGGGAATCAGTGGTCTGTCCTTCTGAAAGGTCCTCTGCATCTGCCTGAATGAAAATGACTCAAAGTGAGGAATGTCTAATGATGCTTGTCACTAACATGCTCTTAGCATCCTTATCAGGCAGGGCAGCCAGCAGGAGCCTCAGACATTTCAGATATTTTCGGCCCTTGAGATCTCCTTTAGGTGCCTACATTAATTAACCTATTACATTCACATCAGATAAATATCAGGGAGAAACACTTTGGTAAAAGGAAGGTTTTGGAACTCTCTTCAATGGATGAGAAAATTAGACTGAAAATGCCTACCTGTTATTATTTGTGGATGAATCAGACTCTTTATGCAAAGATTATAAGAATGGCTGCTTTTTTTGCAGAATACTTCTCAGCCTGAAGGCTAGATATCAATTCGCAGGATTTGAAAAATCTATGATTGTGGCTAATTTGCTGATTTATTTCTTTCTGCTGTGCCTTCTGGAAACTAATTTTAAACCTGTAAAACAATTAGTTCTCAGGAAGCTCCTCAACCCCTCCAATTGTTTTATCTGTGAAGGCTGGTTTAAAAGTACAGCTACTAGCCATGTTTGGGGGGAAGCAAATTTTATTCATTTTCAGGTCCCTACTGCAAATCTTTATATGGAGTGTCACTGTTGGTGACTACCCATTTCTAGGAGCTACACACTCCAGGATCTTCATCATGGAGGGGGCTCTGATATGGGTTAAGGACAAAAGTCAATGCTTAGGGATGCATGTGAGGCCATCTCTCAAGGGGAGGTATTTTAGAAGAAGGAGGACGACAGGAAATCTACATGAAACCATGAGGGGTAAATGCTTTCTTGGAATTCTCTTCCTCATGGTGCATTTTAATGTAGTTGGTGCGATGACCTTACCCTTGCAAAGATGGAAGGAACTGGGTTAGGGCTGAGAGGGAAGCAGGCACAGGGCAGGCTTCTGAGACTCTCCTCTAATCTAGGCAAACTGTTCCCTCCTCACATCTCGCATGCATAGGCAGCTTGCCAGGTAGACGTCAAGCTGAGCTTTGGCCCCAAATCCCTAGCTAGTGTTTACAAAGCCAAGGACTTGCCTGGGATGCCTTAGGCCTGTAGAGAGATGTTGGCTCTGGCTGTGGTAGGGGATTGATGAAAGCTTAGAAATGTCAGGTTCTTGGGTGCATTATTTAACATCTCTTAGTAAAGCACCATACATTTACCGAGTGATGGGGATAAGGCTTTGAATCTGAGAGGTGAAGTGTGGTTGTAATTCACATTTGCTGGTCTCCCGCTAGACCATGCATCACTTGCACTTGCCCTTCTTCCTGAATCTTGTCATAACCTTTTGATATTCATGATGGAGGGAAATATGTCAACAAGTTGGCAGAAACAATTTTCATATTTAAAACATATGACAAATTTCCACTTTGTCTAAGTGCCATGTTTAGGAACTCAGCTATTTCAATTGAAGGGTATACTTAATTGTAAGCTGAGACACGTGTCCACCTTGCAGAGTGGCTATAAGTACTTAACATTATATTGAGTTTCCCTGGCATATTGAGTACGGTATACTATTAATTAATCCAATCTCAAGTTTCATGTGATGAGGGAAGTGAGACAGGACAACAAATCTGTGGAGCTAATTATTCAAAAGGCACACATGTTGAAAATGATAAATTGAAAAACTTAAAAATAGGTTTGAAAGTAGTAAATGGAGATCATAGATAATTACTGGCATAACTGAGTTGTTAGGGGCATTTGGGAGACAAAGTTATTAATATGGCATCTGCCATGTTCTTTCACAATGCTCTACGGACCCTTTCCTGGGCAAGATGGACCATATAGACCATGAGTCTGACCATTTGATTTTGTATTTTGAGTCTTAATGCCATACACAGTGATTTAAAATACATATCTACAGAAATATATATACACATATACACATACGCATATGTTAGTAACTAGGAGAAGACATCTTTATCTGACATTCTCAAGTCAGATAAACCTGAGGTTCTCAAGTGTCAATTTGGATGAAAGCACAAATTCTTTCTCATGGCTCTCACAGACAACCTAATAATTAAATCAGATTTCCTTCTTTTCCTTGGTCTCTGTAGGAGGTGCTGGTAACAGGTAGGACCTCCTAGAAGAGCAGCAGAAGAGAGGAGGAGGAGAAAGAAACAGATGCTAGAGAATTCACTTCTGGTAACAGGTAGGACTTCCTAGAAGAGCAGCAGAAGAGAGGAGGAGGAGAAAGAAACAGATGCTAGAGAATTCACTTCTGTATCCTTCAAACATTGCATCTGTGTCTGCAGGACAGTTCTCCAAGTGGCCTTGGACTGACCCAGATCTCCTTACTTTCTTGCTCATAGTTCTCCAGAATAACTGTAGAATGAGTTGGGAATGTATCATCCTGAGACAGGGGAACTGCCTGAAAGAGTTTGGGCTGTTTCTATTTCTTCTAGGGAATGTAACATCTTGAGTTAGGGAGGAATGCCCAGGATAGCCCAAGCTTTGTTTCTGTCTTGCTGGGAAGCAGGATGACCTTCAAAGACTTGCCTAATGAGTCCTGTCTCCCCTGAGGTTTGTCAACCACGACAGGCAGCATTTTGGGGCACTCAGCTGTGGTGCAAGTGGGACACATGCATTGAGACTCTGTCTGCCCTGGAAGCCTTCTTGAGCCTTGCAGGGCCAGCACACAATGGCTCCTAGGCTTGTCTTATCCTTTGCTGCAAGTACTAACCTACTTCATGTAACTTGTTGTGTATGAAAATGTTCTGTCTCACTGGACTCAGGTGAGTTGGTAACCAGTGCACAGGGAACCTGCTCTGCAGTGTCCTTTTCGTGTTAAAAATGAGCCCGACTTTCATTTAGGTGGTTAATAAGCCTTCTTCAAGATTAACGAGCCCTTCTTAAATAGTTCACTCTGCTATGAGTCTAGAAGACTTGCACCTAGCCAGGTAGGCAGACAACAGTTTATTTTCCTACTCCTAAAATCCATGAATCCTTTGATCTCATCTGTCACCATTGCTTTCTGAGTCCAGATATTGTCCTGACCATCTGACCAGCTGACTGCCACAGCTGTTTTTGGTGATACTCATCCTGACATCTGGGAGGATGGAATTCAACTTTTGCCCTCAGCTGTGTGTATTCACAAATGTGGACCAGTTGAGATGGCCGCGGTGGGGACTGACCACAGGCTGGACCTCATTTCAGGGTTTCTCTGATTTATGTGAGGCCATTTCCCACCACTCTATTCTTAGAGGTTCACATGAAAATATGGCAGATTTGGAAGACTTGGTTGTTCTAGAATTTCAATTTTCACTTTTTAATGAAGCGGCCCAGCTGTGGAATTAGATTAGTTATTGGAATTTTATGGTATGTGAGGTTTAAGAAATCAAGGGAATAGAGCAGAAAACACAAAATAATTAGCTATGAATTCATCCTCTTAACTGTATCCTCAGTGGGTATGTAAAGGAAGATAGGTAACTACATTCAGCATCAGAGGACCAGGATCTAGCCCAGTTACTTTCTGATTCAGCTTCTGCTTTGAGTAATCACTCACTGTCTCTGGGCATCAGTTGCATTTCCTATCAAGGGACATGTTGAGCTGGACCTTAGGAATTTAGCTTGGGAAACCATTGTCCAGGAGCCTTCTGAACCTGCTCAAATTGAATACATAACTATGGTTTTCTTTTTGGTTGGAGGGGAGGGGATGAGTGTTCAAAACTTTCATCAAATTCTAAAGGGTCTGTGAGCAGGAAAATATTATGAACCATTGAATTGGACGCTCCCTATGGCCCATTCCAGCCTAGATGTTCCAGAATTCCAGAACATTCTATAACAAGGAGAAGTTGACCTCAGGCTCAGCTTATGTCTGCCTATCTAAACCAATCCATGCTGACCTCTGCCACCTCTAAACTCCTCTATACTTTAGTTAAATCATCAATTATTTATTAATTTATTCATTAATCAAACATTTACTAGGATGCCAGTTAACACATATAGACTGAGTACCTATTATGTGTCACACAATGTCAAAATGGAGCCAAAGGCTCAAATCAGCAGCATGTAATGAGGCGACATGCATTTTCAGAACCCCTGTTATGCAGTCAGTACTATTGAGATCAGCAGAGTTTAATTGTGGCTGGATTTGAGAAGCATTGGGCAGTCCTTAAAGTTTTCCTGTCCAGGCCTCAGCCTAAACCTGTTATATCAGAATTTCTTGGAGGTGGAATGGCAGTATGTCTCCCCTCGCTCCTCATCTGATTTCAAAATGTAGCCAAGGTTGATACTTATTGATTGGAATGGTGATCCTTGCCCCACAAGGACACTATCAGGTTAAGAAAGCCAAAGAAACAATTAGATAACCCGCACATAAGTTGTTTACTTATTTATTTTTATTCGTTTATTTTTCTTTTTTTTTTTAAGTTCTGGGATACATGTGGAGAACATACATAGGTATACATGTGCCATGGTGGTTTGTTGCACCTATCAACTGGTCATCTAGGTTTTAAGCCCCACATTCATTAAGTATTTGTCCTAATGCTCTCCCTCCCCTAACCCCCCCACCCACCGCCGACAGGCCCCAGTGTGTGATTGTCCCCTCCCTGTGTCCATGTGTTCTCATTGTTTGGCTCCCACTTATGAGTGAGAACATGCCATGTCTGGTTTTCTGTTCCCGTGTTAGTTTGCTGAGAATAACGGCTTCCAGCTTCATCTATGTCCCTGCAAAGGACATAAACTCATTCTTTTTTATGGCTGCATAGTATTCCATGGTGTATGTATATGTGCCACATTTTCTTTATCCAGTCTATCATTGATGGACATTTGGGTTGGCTCCAAGTCTTTGGTATTGTGAATAGTGCTGCAATAAACATATGTGTGCATGTGTCTTTATAGTAGAATGTTTTATAATCCTTTGGGTATGTACCCAGTAATGGGATGGCTGGGTCAAATGATATTTCTGGTTGTAGATCCTTGAGGAATTGCCATACTGTCTTCCACAATGGTTGAACTAGTTTACACTCCCACCAACAGTGTAAGAGCTTTCCTATTTCTCCACAACCTCGCCAGCACCTGTTGTTTCCTGACTTTTTAATAATTACCATTCTGGTTGTTTATAACTATCAAATTGCACCAGTGCTTCCCAGTGCATTTGGAATAAAATCTAAACTGTGGCTACCAGGCCCTAGGTGATCTGGCCTCTGTTTACACTTATTCATTCATTTAATTAAATTTATTGTACATCCTACATGTGCCGGTCAAGTGTCTTAAGCAGTAAAGACAGAATAAATCACACAAGTTTCTTGCTCTTTGGAGCTTATATTCTGGTGGAAGAGACAAACCATTGTAAACCATATGTAAACACATGTATTGATAAAAGAGTCTTAAAGAGCGGTAAGACCTGTTTAGAAAACAAATCAGGATAGTGGACCTGAAGTGGAGGAGTGGCGATGAGCTAATTTAGGGTGACTGGTCAGGGAAGGTCTTTCTGAAGAGGTCTGCTTGCCCTTAAGGCTTCAATGCCTGAAAGGAGCCAGCCTTCTGAAAATCTGGAGGAAATGACTCTAGGCAGATAGAATGGCATGTGCAAAGGTTCTGGGCAGGAATAAACTTGGCACAAAGTCCCTGGGGCTGGAGGGTAGTGAAAAGGGGAAGAGCTGAGAATGAGGGCTGAGGTGGGCAAAGGCCAGTTGTGTAGGGCCTTAGAGGCATGGTTCTAATTTCATTTTAAATACCCTGAGAAGAACTGGTACTAAGGGTCCCACCTCACTGTTGAGCATTTATCATTAAGTACTATTATTATTTTTATTATATAAAGCAATCCTTGCTTTACATGGCACTGCAGGATCAAATCTCAGTTACCACAGAATCTTGCAAAGCAAGGACTGAATTCCTATGTGCACAATTTTCACTTAACATGGTACCGTGCAAAGTGAAGCTGGCCTGTATCCGATAATGATTCTCTAGTTATTTTTATGCTGGTCTTATTTTCTTAATTGAATTTTGAGATCACCTGAAAAGGGTGAAGAGACTTTGAACTATTGGATGATTGTTCCTGACCATTCACTCCCTCTGAGTGACTAGTCTATGTACCCATGGGAGACCTAGACAGCCTCCCCCAGTTGACTTTGGGCTTGGCCATGTGACTTACTTTGGCTAATGAGAGGTGAACAAAATAAACATTTGCTGTGTTCAAGCAGAGGCCGTAAATGCATGTGCTCTGCTCAGCTTATCTTTACGATTCTTGAATTCCTTCCCACTGCAAATCCCAGAGAGGAGCTTCTGGATGAAGGATACTGGTTCTACAAGAAGACAGGCATTGCTGGGCTGTGGTGAGCCAAGCTGAGCCCAGAAGGGCTGATCAGAGGCGTGGTCAACTCACAGTCCTTATGTAATAAGGGCAAGAAAAAAACATTTATTGCAGTAAACCACTAGAAGTTGGGGGTTGTCTGACCACAGTAAAAACTGACTAATATGGTCTAGGAAGTACAGAAAACATAGTCCTTATGAAGTACTCATGAAATATTTACTGGCCGATTAAAAGTGATTAGAAGTATGGACCCTGGAGCCAGACTGCTTGGATTTAAGTCCCAGCTCTGACACTCACTATTTGTAGGAATGCGGGCAAGTTACTCAACTTCTCTGTGCCTCAGTTTCTCTATCTGTAAAATGGGTATATTAGTACATTCCTCAAAAAGTGTTTGTGAAGATTGTTAGTTATATATATATATAATATATATAAAAATATATAAACTAGTATGTGCATAGTAATATATATATTTTTTCTTAGAATTATGTATGGGCACACAGTGTGTGCTAATATTATTACTCAATATTTATCTTAGTTTCATTTTGACCATACAGTAACCTTTATCATACATTGTTTTAGTTTTCCTGCATTTCATGTGTTATATAAAGTGATTTCTTATAAAACACAGCTTATTTTGACAGAGAATAGTTAAGATATTCCCACTGCATTTACTATTTCCCTGTGTTCAATGAACCTGTTTTTTATTCTCATTTTTTAGGTCAAAGATGAAAATGTTCAGCAGAACCATATTTGGCAATACATATCTGATATTTTAACAAGTGGCAAAGTGGCAAAGTACTTTTGTTAAGTGGAAAATAATTCATTAAAAAAGGGAGTGAAATGAAATGTCAAGCAGTTGAGAACATTTCAGTATTGGAAATTGTGAATGCATGACAGGGGCAGAGACACTCATATTTAATAAAAATGTTGGGCCCCAACTTAAAAACAAGAAGCAACACCAGGAATCAAACGTACATTCTCATCTTGCAGGAAAATAAAAAGATCTGAAAGTCAGTAGGTCTGTCAGTACGAAAAGTTACTTTTATTTCTTTTTCTCTCTCAATGGTGATGCCTATTCATTAAGCTTTTATTATATGAGAAACATCTTTTACTATAGCTCACTGTGTTTCAATTAAGCTTTAGCTGCCCACCATAAAGCCTAATGCAAGCTAAAGGTTTCCTTTTATTCCTTTATCTTTACTGGGCACCAAACCTAAGCCATCTATCAGTGCTTTATACTCAGTTCCTGAATAGACATTTGTTACCCAGAACTTCTTCCCCAGTTTCCCAGAGTTTTTGAAACATTCAGTGCCCTTTGAAATACTTTTAAATCCAAAAATATAAACCTTTCTGCCAGAACTGATACTGCCACAGTGCAACCACTGATCGCCTGGGTTTTCGTTTTTGAAACATCATTAGACAATGGATTTGAACAGAAATGGAAAATTCATCCAACTTGCTGGGTTTCACTCCATGGTGTTTTGTCATTTAATGGCTATGTTTAGCAGCACAGAATTTTCCATGGGCGTCAGAAGTCTTGAGTCCAGAGGTAGAGTCATTACTTAAGGACATCTTATTGCTACAGATAAATCCATCTTTGGGTGAGCTGATGATAATATAGAAATAATTTTAAAAACTAGAAATAAAACTTACAGCTATTGAGTGACCATAGGATAGACTGGAAAGTTCATGGACTGCGGAAGCGAGTTATCTGTGTCCATGTCTTCACTTAACATGTCTTTGGGTAAGTATTCTATTACTTTTGCCATCAATTTTAATGGCAAAAGCTGCAATTACTTTTGCACCAACATAATGGGTCTAATTTTCCTCATCTATGTTTCCCAAGGGTCCTTGGAGCAAATGGAAAAAAAATTTTTTTTTCTCATGTAGGATCCAATCCAGGATCACATTTTGCATTTTGTTATCACATTTCTTTGGTCTCATTTAACATGGGATATTTATTCCATTTTTCCTTGACTTTCATGATCTTGACAATTTGGGAAGTACAGGGGCTTTATTTTATAGGCTGTCTTTCAGTTTGTTTTCATCCTTTCCATATGATTAGACTCGGGTTTTACATTTTTGTCTGGGCAGCCATAGAAGTGATGTTGTGTTCTCCTCAGTGCATCAGATGAGGAGGCACGCCATGGCTATGTCCTGGAGGTGGTGATGTTAACTTTGGTCACTTGGATAAGGTGGGGACTTCCAGGTTTTCCTGATATAGAATCATTTGTTTTCCTTTTTTAGTTAATAAGTATTTTATAAGAACATACTCTGACACCCTGTAAGTATTCTATTTCTCATCTTAGTTTTGCTCATTAGTTTTAGTGTCCATGTACATGTCTTAGAGACCCCACTAACTCCAAGATTCTCTTTGATATGCTTTAGGCATAATCGTGAATATGTCACTCATCAGCCTAAAAGTCTTCAGTTGTTTCCCTTTCATACAGCAAAGTGTACCCTCCTCAGCACAGCACGGAAAGTCCTCACAACCTGGCCACATCCAATCTTTGCAGCTTTACACTTCATCTACAGAAGCCCAATCATATTGCTTTTGGTTCTCAAGACTTGTCATGTGCTTTCTTGCTCCCCTTGCCCTTGTTCATGTATAGTGGGCTGAATGGTGACCCCACAAAGATATGACCACATCTTGTTCTCTGCAACCTGGGAATGCTACATTACTTTGAAGAAGGGACTTTACAGATGTAACTAAGGAACTTGAGTCAAGAAGATCATTTTGTATTATTGGGTGGGCCCTAAATTCAATAACAAGTGTTTTGTAGAAGTGAAATATAGGGAGATTTGACAGAAGAAGAGGAGGAGGCAATATGATAGAGATTTGGAGTGGTGCAACCACAAGTCAAGGAATGCTGACAGCTACCAGAATTTGGAAGAGGAAAGGACAGATTCTCTGTTAGAGCCTCTAGAAGGAGCAGGACCCTGCCAACACCTTGTTTTTAAACTGTTGGCCTCCAGAACTGTAAGAATATAAATTTCTGTTTTTCTTTAGAAGACATCTACTATCTGGTTATTTGTTACAGCAAACACAAGAAACTAATTCATTCTTCTTCCTCTGCCTGGAGTGCCCTTCTGACCTCATTTACTGGCTGAAATCTTACTATCTTATTTATCTTTAATGACCCAGCTCATGCATGCATCCTGCACAAAGCCTTCCATGATCTCTCAGACTTAGTTTTCTCTTTGTATTGGATAATAATCTGTACTTTTCTCATAGATTTCAAGCCCTCGGTCTTGCTATCCAGAATAACTGGCTTAAAAATCTTACTTCTGCCTTTCATTATATATAGATACATGGGTGGAAGAAACTTAACCTCTCTTATCTATAAAATGAGTCAGATAATCATATCAATTTCCCAGAGTTTTTGCACACACAAATGCTGTAATATTTGTAACATGCTTGGCATAAGAGAACATTTAACACTGGTAGTTATTGTTATCATCATAGTCCTTCGTCCCTCCTTCTATGACATTAGAGTTATTTGATCACCTCTCTTCTGCCCTACTGGACCACATTCCTCTTGATGGACTTAATTGGGATGTGATCATCTTTGTGCCTCTCCCCTTAAAATGACTGTCACGATTATTTTTAGGTTAATAATCCTCAAGCCTTTAATCAATTTGAATTTGCAAAAATGACTGTATCTCTTAGTTTTGTTTTGTCTTCTGAAACATAGAGAGGAAACTGTACCCAAGTTGTCTTCAAGGCCTCTTCCTGCTCCAGTAGCATCAGCCCATGAAGCTCCTGACAACAAAGCTGTTCTGTCTTTGGGGAAGACAAACATATTGCCTGTTAGTCATGGTACAGCATGATTGTCTGTGTGCATGTGTGTCAGCATGTGTGTGTGTGGATAAATGAGAAACGAAGACCAAACAGCCCAAACAGAATAAGATCTGCAAAGGTGGACCACGGGCTCTTGGATGTTGCTATGTTGCTCTGGTCTGTTCTGACTTTGGAGATGGGATACTACTTCTGGAAGTAATGTTGTTTTTCTAAATTTAAAAATTAGATCTTGTCTGTTTTGACTTTGGAGATGGGATACTACTTCTGGAAGTAATGTTGTTTTTCTAAATTTAAAAATTAGATCTTGTCTGTTTTGACTTTGGAGATGGGATACTACTTCTGGAAGTAATGTTGTTTTTCTAAATTTAAAAATTAGTACTATTTTGAACATCATTATGAATAATCAATAATATTATTAATAATGTCATCATCATTATTAAGGGCACTTCCTCTGGATTTGAATTGCCTTGGTTCACATCTGGCATCTCCTTCTGATTAGCTTTGTGGTTCAGGGAAAATAACTTGGCTGTTTTCTGCCTCCGTTTCTTCAACAGCAAATTGGAAGTTACAGGTGGTTTTGGGGTGGTTTAATAAGTTATCGTGGGTGCATAGAACTTGAGACATGATAAGCACTCCACGAATGTCAACTCTCATCATCATCATCACTACCATCACCATCATCATCACCATCGTTACTGCCATCACCATTATCACCATCACCATCATTACCATCGTCATTAATACATCACTATCACCATCACCATCATTACCACCATCACCATTATCACCGTCACCATTACCATCATTACCATCGTCATTAATACATCACCATCATTATCACCATCACCATCATTATCATTACCATCATTACCACCATCACTATTAACACATTGTCACCATCATCACCGTCATTATCATTACCATGATTACCACCATTACTGTTAACACATAGTCACCATCATCATCATCACCAACACCATTATCATCACCATCACCATCATTACTACCATTACTATTAACACATTGTCACCATCATTATCGTCATTACCAGCATCATCATCATTACCACTGTTAACACCATCACCATTAACACATTGTCACCATCATCATCATCACCACCGTCACCATTACTATCATTACCACCATCACAATAAACACATCGTTACCATCATTATCACCATCACCGTCATTATCTCTACCATCATTATCACCGTCATTACCATCATCGCCGTTATTACATCATTACCATCATTATCATCATCATCATCACTTTAAAATCCATGTGTACTGGATACTGAATATGGTGAACACCATTTTTTGGTTCATAAATTGTTTTTTGTTCACAAACTTACCATATCTCATTGGGAAGGTCTAGTTTCTCCTCTTCCATTCTTATTTGCCTTTTCCTGACCAACTGTCAACCTCTACCTTTAAGGCTCATCTCTACAATAGGAGAGGAAGACTTAATAGGGGGCGGACAGATAAAAGAAGCTCTTGTCATTAAGAATTTGCTGATCATTAGATGTTCTAACAATATAGTAGTATACTTCAATGCACGAGAACAACGAGGCTTACTTTTTGCTTCCTGGCCAAGCTGCAGGCAAACACGACAGGTCTCAAAAGTCAACTGGGAGCAACTTGCTTCAAGGCTCCTGGTCTACCCATTCCTACCGCTAGATAGCGCTGTATCCATAGTTTTAGATTCATCATCAATTTATAAGAATGAGAGCAGCTCACAAAATATACAAAGGAGCTTGTCAGCAGGATTACTTGGTGTGAAAAGGTACCTCCCAGGATTAAATTAAGAGCTTTTAGAAACAGTTGGTGGATAGAACAATTTAAACCTTTTCTGTGTTTTTAAAATTCCCAATAAGATGATTAGCCAGCAAGCAGAAAATTGGTAAAATTCCTCTGAAAAGAGTGAAGTTACTGCATTAGTACTCTTAATAAAGCAGCGACCATTTTTTTCGTCCCCCTCCCTCCCCCTCACCTTCTAATCCTGAAATATAATGTTGCTACTTGGGCAAATGGAATTTCGAACTTATTTTTTAAAATGGCCAGTAAGTGATACCAAAAAATGGTGTGGATTAGAGTAATACCTAAATAGCTGGAATGGATTAAGCAATTAAAGTCACTTTCCTTTATGGTTTCCCTTTTGGATACAGGGAATTGGGTCAGAAACAGCACCTGGAATTTGTGAAACAGAAGATCATAATTGCAAAACTACTTTTAAATATATAAAGTATCATTAAACTATTAGTAATTTTTTATTACATTCATTTCATTCAATATGTGGGAATTGCCTATTGAATTGTTATCTTGACAAATGCCAGATAAAGTTGTTTTTAGATGAGAAAATAACTACAATGGGAGAGTATGAGGAGAGGAAGAGAGAGAGAATCGATGATATCTCCAAATGAATTAGATGTTTTGGGGCAGAGAAATGAGAAAGTCATTGAAGAAAAGATGAATCTCTGATTTCTGCCCTTGAGAATTTACATTCTAAGGAGAGAAAACATCACCCTCTACAAGGAAAATGTGGTAAGATATACAGAAGTATATGTCACTTAATTTAGGGCAAAGTATAGCGTGTACCTGTTGCTAGTAGGCTGCATTTTGACCTGATTAAAAGGAAACATGAAAAATGGCAGAGGATGAATGAATTTCACATTTGGTAAAGTGGAGGAGAGAGGCATGGTTTGATGAAGGCTGGGTAGATGGCATTTTGGGGAACGTGTGTGTTGGGAGAAAATTGGCACTTCTTGAAGATTCAGCCATGAAGGAAAGAGCAGATGGGAGGAGATGTCCTGTTGAAATTACGAAGTTTCCAGAGTAGATTCTAACTTTAGGGTAAAAACTATCTTGTCTAGAGGAGGCCAATTTACTTTTAGAATTAGGAGTATTTATTGCTCACCATTGATGAAATCACGGTCGAGTTTTGTTTTTCCCTCCTAACCCTCTCTTTTTAAAAGCATGATGCCTCACACATAAAAGCACTTGCTCAGGACTGAGGAATTGGTTGAGTGGTCAGTGGCTCTTTATAAAATAGATTCTCTTGGCCAGGTGTGGTGGCTCACACCTGTAATCCCAGTACTTTGCTAGGCCGAGGCAGGCAGATCAGTTGAGGTCAGGAGTTCGAGACCAGCCTGGCCAACATGGTGAAACCCTGTCTCTACTAAAAATAGAAAAATTAGCCAAATGTGGTGGCAGGCACCTATAATTCCAGCTACTTGGGAGGCTGTGGAAGGAGAATCACCTGAACCTGGGAGGCGGAGGTTGCAGTAAGCTGAGATTGTACCACTGCACTCCATCCTGGGTGACAGGGTGAGACTCTGCCTCAAAAAGATTTCTTTTAGATACAAGATTCAGGGTAATTTTTTTTTTCAAATTTGTTTCTTCCCGGTAGCTCACATTTAGGAAACCATTGTGGAGTGTCGCAATTGAGAACCAGGGGTGCAATTGTTAATGGAGGTAAAGTGCAAGAGAGGAGCCAACAAAGAGCCAGGGCTTCTGCCTTACCCAGCTACAAGACTATGATGCATCCTGTCCTCTAGGTCTTAGTTTCTTCATCTGTGAAATGGAAATAATATTACCTGATGCCCCCAATCGTATGGTTGTGGAATAGAAAATATAAATGAAAACTCTCTGAGAAGTGAAGAAGGTGAAGCAAAGATGATTATCATCTTTATAAAATGCTATGATAGACATAATCAATGTCATCATTCAAATGCCTCCTACCAACATCTTTAGGGAAATATTCATCTCAGCTTTGGAGCGAATATATTTTCTCATTCTTTGTGTACATAACCTTATAACATTAGTGTTTACTGAGTACTTACTACATACCAGGTACTGTTTGAGGCCCCTACCCCTTTTTTTCTTCTACCAAAGAGCAAAAGGGATGCAAAGGTCCATAAATAAGCTTTTTAATATTTTTATTACATGATTATTTTTCTTTTCTCCTTTTTTAAAGGTGGAGAAATATCGAAAACCAGTGGTAAGAAAGGCATGATTGTAAAATTTTAAAAAAGTTTAAAATAAACACATCGTTAGTGGTGTTTAAGTGGTAAGAAAGGCGTGATTGTAAAAATTTTTAAAAGTTTATTTGGGTGCTCATTAAAGGTATCCAATTACATCATTGCCAAATGAGTCAGCCCATAACAGCGTGCTGTTTCCTTCAGCACCTCAAGGCCGCACATGGTCCTTTAGTGGCCTCCTGGGTGCTGTCTGGGCCTATCACTTTAAGCTGGCAGTGCCCTGTGGACTAGTCAGAGGCAGCAGCAGCATCAGAGGTGGCTGCTGCTTTACATGTGGCTGCTGTTTTGAATGTCGCTGCTGGTGGATTTTAAGTATTCTAATTAATTGCACTTTTTAATTGTGCAGGTTCTCCAGGGTTTCTGAAATGAAGAGCATTGGTTTTGGAAAAGGAAAATCAACCACCAGCTGTTCTACCCAGAGTGGGTTATTTTGTGGGTCAGCTGCACACTACTTTTAGGAAGTGCTAAGGGAGGGAATTTGACCCCTGACTTTTAAGCCACAATAGGGAGGGTTATCAGATTTTTGATGCAGTCCAAGGTCAAGGTGAAAAAACTGTGTTGTAATCAAACATTAAAGCAATCTAGAAGTAGGCTTGGGGAGTTTTGGGAATGTCGGAATTGGTGATTCTAGACAAGCCGCTGGACACTGGGAAGGCAGGGGTCAGGACATCTGAAGGTCAGCCCTCAGGGTACCTGGGGATTGTCACAGTCCAGGCTCAAGGGCTGGAGCTGTGTGGGGGGGCTTAAAATCAGACCGACTGAGAGAGAGTATCTGTGGACTTTGACTATCTGTTGGGCCTGGTCCGCTTGGCAGACAGGTAAATTTGAACATTTGCCTTCCTGCCCATCTACCGTGCCCTTCAAGCACGCTCCACAGAATCAGTGGCTCACAGCGGCAGGGGAGCCTGTAAGGAACACCTGCTTTTTAGGTGCTCCTGAGGCTTGATGTGGGCATCCTCTGCTTGGAACATCATCCTCAATCCTGGTGTCCAACTCCTAGACTCATGCCACAGTTCCTCTTCTAGGCAGCTTCCCTGCATCCTCTGGGCCTGGTGGGTCCCTTGCCCCTTGTGTCTACAGTGACCATAGGATATTCTTTTGTAATGATTTACTGGTCTCACTACCCTGAGACTATAAACTAGAGGGCGGGCACCCCTGTATGGCACATGGTGCTTGGCACAAAGCAGGAACAAAATCAATTTTGGCTGAGAAAATATGAGGATCTAAATAAGGGTTTTCAAAACTTCCATCATTTGGATGCCAGCTTCCCAATGTTTGTTATGTCTGAGGACCCCTTGTAATTTAACTTGGCATTTTCCATCAAATTGATTTTATTTATTTGTTTTTGTATTGAGGTAAATATACATATGTAATCTACCATCTTTACCATGTTTGAGTATACAGTTCAGTGGCAATAAAGAATACGTTTATCTTTTTTTCTTCTTCACTAAATCACTTTTTAAAAAACCTACCCTTGTTTTAAAGCACTAAAATCTGTAAAACAACAGCCTTGCTCTCCTGGCAATAATTTTTCTTAAGTATGTTAAAATGAGTGCAGTCAAATTAAGGCACAAGTTCCATCTGAATAGTCTTCTTGCGCTCCACGTATGCAGCATCCACGTGCTACAGGGTCTGTGTTGGCCCCGGTGACCTAACTCCCTTGCCCTGTCCCTACTGACATCACCACCACCTTGCTACTGCCACAACTGCCATTGGCCTGTCCCACCTCTGCTGCCCTCCCGCTCGCCCTCAGCTGCCCTCCATCCCCAGGCCTTGCTGCCTTCTTCTGTCTGAAGTGAATCTACTCAGCCTCCTCTTTCCACATGGCCTTACTCTCTAGGGCCACGATTCTGTCTGTGAGTGGTGGATTTGAATCTGTGACAAGGTATAAAAGATTCATAAGGTATCACGAATGAATGTCAATCGTGGGCTCCAGAGAATGGAATTTGGAGCATTGGTAGCAGATCCTTCAAGGAAGAAATTTGGACTGGAGGGAGCTTTTGGCATCTCTCACTTTTGGGTGAGATACGTCTTGACACTTTATTTAATTGAGAATTATTTATTATATGATTGCAACCTTTTCCATTTCAAAGTGAAACCATCCTAGCTTCTGTAACTTTTCTGTTCATTAGTTATTTTGAATCCCTCTTTTCTGAATTCTCCTTATTTTCTTCCCTGGGATTTTTTGGGTAGAGTAAAGGTGGTGAAATGATCAGTGACTTTGTGGGAAATGAAAGATTCAGTACCTGGGTTTGTGAGTGTAATTGCGCACGTTTGTTGCTCACACACCACTGTGTATAAGAAACACACTCAACGGCTCTACAAACACTAGAATCAGGAAGGCCACTGGGATAAGCAGGTCCTTTGGGTCCAGGAGAGCAAGTTCAAATCCCACCTCTGTGAGTTTCTAGCTCTGGGGCTTTGACTAAGTCATTGATCTCTTCTTAGCTTTTTTTGTATGTATTAAGTTGGTGCACAAGTAATTGTGTTTTTTGCAATTACTTGTAATGGCAAAACCGCAATTACTTGTGCACCAACTGGGATTCCCTGGATAAAAGAGGAATAGTGATATTTTCCATATCCTATTCCTGCAGGCTCATTGTGAGGAGTCTCATGCCTGTACACCCGCCAGGAGTGCACAGGCACGGAGGAGTCTCAAGTGTGCGTCCTTATGCCTGTGCCGGCCTCATCCCAGACGCCTGACACAGAGCCTGGGTCTGATTTTGCTGTCAGTACTGACTGACCTGCTCGAGCCCAGTGAGTCTCTCCTCTCCTAGACTGAGGTTCATCTTATCATGAGGGTGCCTCTATGGAGGCTTCAGATGCTGTGTGAAATCCAGGGAAGACATCCAGGATTCCAGAATGCTGCAGACCCTTAGAGTATGTACACGACACATGGATGTATGCAGTTAACATTGACTGGAATATGTCTCCCATCATTTGAATGAGGTGAAGCGAACTTGCAATGTTTAGCTGTTACATTGTAAGGTCTCCTTGTTTTGGTTCCATTGCTTTAAAAAGTCTGTAGAGCAGGCCGTGAGCCAACTCTTTGGTGGTGTCTGCCAGGCTTGTCTGAAAGCCAAATATGAGCCTTCTGGGCCAAGAGTGGTTTTTGGCCCAGAGAGTCCACAACACCTCATATCCAACGGGGGGGGGGGGGAATCCGCTGCCCATAAAACTCAGTAAAAAAAGAACAAAAAGAGACATTGAAGTCAGTATAACTCAGAATTTCAATGGAGTCTGGCAGATAAAGCCTCAAATTCTGGAATCTTAGGTTGAATTGTTGCCTCCAAGCACAGAGGTGACACTCCCAGGGACTTAGTGACCTCATTTTGCTCTGGAGGGACATGGATAGGTATCACAAGACTCTCATCTGACTAGGTCTGAATGGCAGCCTCTGTTTAAAACAGATGTCTGACAGGGCCAGCCAGGATGATGTAGGATGTCAGGAGAACCCTGACAAGGACAGGGGAGCCACTCAAACAGTGCTTGCCTCTGTGACAGCTGGAACCAGTTCCATGTGTCCAGAAACTCAGTTCACAAGATTCTCATTTCCCCTTTCCCCACCCCCAACCAAAATGATGTCACTGTGATAAATAATCACAATCAGCATCCTTGCCTGCATAAATCTACCCTTGTTATTTGTGCTCGGTTTGGAGCCTTTGTCATCACAGATCACACCTAATCCAAACACATGCCTAAACTTAGTTCTTGATCTGCAATGTTATTAGTAAATTATGTTGGTTGGAGATGAAGGTAATATATTTTCAGCAGGCTAATCAGCTGGAGGAGGGAGCATGGGTGTTCTCATAGGACTCGAATGAAAACATGATGTCTAATATTTCAGCAAGTGCCCCTCCCCACATACCCTCAGCCTTTGCAAAACCCAGCCATTAGGGCTGCTACTGTGAATCTTGGCATATTCTTTCTGAATCATTGCTGGGAATCATTTGTAAAGTTCTGTTGTGGCAATGTACTAGAATGATACTAATCATGTCCAACTCTGTTATTTCTTTCACATGAGGGACTCTGTGTTAGTAACCAACTCAGAGCCCATCACAAAAATCAATTTATTTCTCTCTGTGGCTTTAGGATGAAATTTCTTCTTAAAAATCACACACTTTGATTACAGTTGACCCTTCTCTAGTCTTGAGATAAACTCAGACCAGAAACCATCAGTCTGAAATATATTTCCAGGATCATTTCTTGGCATGAGTTTATCTGTATAGAAAAGATTGAATGAGCGTGCTTTGAAGGAGCATTAAATCTGTCTTAATAGAAGAGGTTTAATGAAATGAAATGGCTATTGTGTTTTTCTAATTAAAAGTTAGGGAGGGGGCCTAGAAAATTCTTGAGCATAGTAACAAATAGTAACAAAAGATAAACAGAGTGAAAGTGAAGTATCACACTCTGGTCCCTCAACCTCGTGGTGTACCTGTCCCAGGAAATAATGGCTACCTGATTCTTTTTGTCATTGCAAAGATAGTCTATGCATATAGAATGTAGTGAAATGTAAGCTCCATGTCCTACATTTTTTTCTTGTTCAGCTCCAGCTTCCAGAATAGTGCTGGGCATCTAAAAGGAGCTCAAATAATATTTGTTGAATAAATGAATAAGCAGAAATGCAAACACACACACACTCACACATGGTAGTGTACTACACACACTGCTCTGTACCTCATTTGTTCATTTAATATAATTTACAGCTATACCTATGGAGTTGCCTTATTCTATCAGCAATTGCCTAAATTCCATCGTATGAATGTATATAATCTGTTTCTACCTATCCACTAATAATGGGGATTTCAATTGTGTCTTTCCTTTCTCTATTGAAAGCAAGTTGCAATGATATCTATGTGTTTATGTCTTTGTGTATATTTTGTCTTCATGTAAATTTATCCATAAGATAAATTTCTAGGCCGAGCACGGTGGCTCACACCTGTAATCCCAGCACTTTGGGAGGCCAAGGCAGGCAGATCACCTGGGCTCAGGAGTTTCTGACCAGCCTGGGAAACATGATGAAACCCCATCTCTACTAAAAATACAAAAAATTAGCCGGGCATGGTGGCACATGCCTGTAATTCCAGCTACTTGGGAGGCTGAGGCATAAGAATTGCTTGAACTCGCGAGGTGGAGGTTGCAGTGAGCCAAGATCACACCACTGCACTCCAGCCTGGATGACAGAGTGAGACTCTGTCTCAAACAAAACAAAACAAAACAAAAAGATAAATTTCTGGTTAGGTTGAGAGTATCTATAAAATAGTTTCTTAGAATTACTTGGTCTAAATAATCCGTGTATGAAACAGCTACTTTCTGAATAACTAACCATTGTAAACTCTAAGGAGTTTTCTATTTTCATTTAATGCAAAACTTTTCTCCCTTTGCCTGGAACCCTTCCTCTGCTCTTTAATTAGAGGATTCCCTGTTAGTTTTCCTGAGGCCTCCTAATGTCACCACCTCTATGGAAGTTTTCATTGAACTCTCTAGGCAGAATTAATTGCTACCTCCTTTGTATCCTCTTATCACTGCGCACATATCTCTACGGGAGCAGTTGTCATGTTAAATTATTATTTACTTATATGCCTGTTTCCCCAACTAGACTGAACATTTCTTGATGAGCAGGGTTGTGTCTTATGTCATCTCTGTATCCCCAAGAACTAGCACAAAGCCTGCCTTATAGCAAGTACTGTTAATGATTTGTCCAGTGGTGAATATGCCAGTGAATTTTAGTGGCATATTCACTATTGGAAAAAACATGATCTGTTCTTGCTATAAGGCAGCCTTAACGTCAATCTGGAGAACAAAAGTATAAGTGTTCCTTAAGGCTGAGACTTTGACAATGGTGGAAAGGGTGACATATTTGAAGTTAGTCCTGTGAGATTCAAAAATAAGACTGGAAGGTTAGGCAAGCATTGGATCCCAGCTGGCCAGGGGAGTGTCTGGACAGTCAGCTCAGGGGATAAGAGTCAAGTGCACAGCCTGCCAGTAGCTTAAAGTTAGGCAAATGGCTTGGAACCTAGTGGATGCAGATACAAAGTAGAATATGAATCTAGGCAATTACTTGAGCAGAACAGATGGGATGAAAACAGGGATGGGAATTAAGGTGAGTTGTCTGGGCTCCAAGGAGTGTTATCCCCAAGGATTGAGTGTAGTGGCATGGGTTCAGGTCTGGTCCTTTCAACCAGAAGAAACAAAAGCGTATTCAAACTTGTTGAGGGAAGTGGATGCTTTTTGAAACGAAGCTTATGGGGCATTAAATGAAACAGATCTCCCAGGAGCTAAGAAAAGTATATTAGTTGTCTAATGCTGTGTAACAAATTACCTGAAAACTTAGTAATTTAAAAACAGTAAACATTTATTATCTTATAGTTTCTGTGGTTCAGAAATCTAAGAGCAGCTTAACAGGGTAGTTCTGGCTCCAGCTTTCTCATGAGGTTGCTGTCAAGCAATCATCTCCAGGCTTAACTAGTAGAATTTGCTTCTAAACCCACTCATGGGGTTATTGGAAGGCTTTAGTTCCTTGCTGGCTGTTGACTGAAAACTTCTTTTCCTCCAGGTGAGCTTCTCCATAGACCACCTGAGTGTCCTCATGATATGGCAGCTTGTCTGCCCCAGAGTGAGTAATTCAAAAGAGAGAACTCAGGACAGAAGCCACAGTCTTTTGCAACCTAAGTCTAGTCTTCCCATCCAACTGTCTTTTATAACCTAATCCTTAAAGTAGCGTATCATCGCTTCTGCCATATTCTATCTATCATTCATACCAGCCCTGTGGGCAGAGGTTCCATAAGGGTAGGGGAATCATTGGTGCCATCTGGAAGGCTAGTTACCAGAGAAATGAACTGAACAACATCTAGACCTCTGCAACTAGAACTAGAAGACTGTAAGATAACAAATCTACTTTTTTATGGACTCCTGGAGGGACTGTTTGGTCTTTTGCACATGGCATTGCTGTTACTTTCTGCACATCTATTCCATCCTCTTCTGGTTTTACTCCATGGACTTCCTCTCCTCATTTCATCAGCTGGCTTGTACATAGTCCCATAAGGGCTCTCTGCTTCAATCCAACTCATGCTCATATAACTTTATTTCTCCTTCCTAACCACTAAGTAAGTATCTCAGTTGCTCACATCTAATGTCCCACAAGAGAAATCTAATTGTTTCAGCTTACATTTTCATGTCCAATCATAGGCAGGAGGTCAGCCTCTAGGAGAAAAACAGGTGGGTTGAATGCCCACTTCCAAGCCATCAGTCATTTTTAGGGGCTGGGATTAGGTGGGATTCATGCAATAGGAATGCTGTGACATAGATATTTAAGGTGGGGGCCAGGTCTTCTAGAAGCCCCATGGACAGGGCAAACACTGACCGACATCTTTAGTGATTAAGAACACAACCTCTGGAGCCTGCCAAGGTAGGGCCTGAAACTTGGTCATCAATTTACTAGCCATGTTTCCTTCAGTAAAGTATATATCTCATCTCTATAAAATTGGTGTAATAATAATAGTATTGTACTTAATAGCATTGTCACAAAGATTAAATGAGATTTTGTATGTAATATGCCTGGCACAGTGCCGGGAACATAAAAACCTTCAACAAATGCTAACTCTCCTGTCTATTGATAGAGCTTATTTTCGGTGATGTTTCTGGGAGCCAATGGAGGGAGGCAGAGGAAGTGTCTCTATCAGTTTCATTCATTCATTTATTCAATAAATATTTATTAATGATTCTTCATTTCTGTTGGAATATGCTTTTTGGTTATAACATATACATCAAAATTGTACCTATTATTGATTTATTATCATATTACTCACAAAAGCTCTTTCAAGCTTTTTTGTTTTTAAAAATATTTTAGATATAGGTGCCCAGTTCCCTAAGAACCTTCTGTCACTCTTCATGGATGACATCTTTGTCTCCTTTACCAAGAAGTAACAATAGGTAATGGAAACTACCCTGGATTTGGCACAAGAAGATGTCGATTCGAATCTTGGCTCAGCCTCTGACTGGTTGGCAAGTTACTTGTCTTCACTGAACTGGTTTTCTCCTCTATAAAATGGTTGTAATAAAACTGACCTCACCTCACATCAGAGAATATAGGGTGTGGTGGTTAAGAACAAAGACAATGAAGCCAGACCATTGGGTTCAAGTTCGAGATCTGCCTTTCACAAGCTGAACTTGCACAAGTTACTTAACCTCTTGGTGCCTTGGTTTCTTCATCTGTAACATGAGATGACAATACTAGAACCATACCCATAGGGTTGAGCTGGGAGGACTCAGCTGGCTGATGTAAAACACATAGGATGACCTGGCACATAGTAATTGCTACATAAATCTTATTTATTTTTATATATTTTTGTTCCTGTCTCTAAGAACCAATAGCATTTTACTAATTCCATCAGAAACAGAAGCAAAACAATGAACATAGATATTCAGAGGGTGGAAGTTATAAGTTCCTCATTCTTACCACATCTCTCCCAGGAGTGTTTTTCATCATAGTTCTCTCTCTCTTGCAATGTCAGGAAAAAATATACCATGCTGCTACTACCTTTATCTCTTTATCATCAGCTATTCATAAAAAGGGAGTCACAGTTACACTTCCTTTTTGACAATTTCCAACTCCATTGACCATTGAGTCTGGCTTCTAGCCTTCTGCCTGCTGCCACTCACTGCACTGCCCCCACTTTCTTGAGCCTTGTAGGACACCAAAGGCCTCTTTTTCTGGCACAGTTCAGTCAGTTGGCAGAGCTTGCTTCCTCTGAATACTCATCTTTAATTCTGTTCTGTACCACTCCCCTTTGAGATAAATTTGTATCATTCTCTTCTCTCTTGTTTTTAAAATGCTTTTCTTTGGTTGTGTTCCCTTAGTTCCCAAGTCTGCCCTCAATAATGTCATCAAGTATTTATCCTTTCCAATGGTTTAAATTATCTTCTCTGTGAAGGGAACATCAAAATATGTAGATCTGGCTCTAACTTCCCTTTCTGTGTTTGAGTCCTATGAGTTTTAGTTTCCATATGTCTGAAACCAAACGCATCATGCACCTCAATTGAACTTCTCAGGCTTCTTACTTTTATGAATAGCTCCACCCTTGCCCTGGGCACCCAAGGATCAGAGTCACCCGCTCGTTGCTTCATTCAGTGATTTCAACATCCATTGTGTGACAAGCGTTGTGCTAGGCTTGGAGAATACAAATATGCATCCACACAGTCCTTGGCTTTAAAGATTAGGAAGAGGTAGGCATGGTGGTGGAGGATATGGTGAGAGTGGCTGGGGCTCCAGGGAGGGCATGGTCTGCTATGTCTGGTGAGGGGCAGTGCTCAGAAAAGACTGCAATGAGGAGGTGAAGCTTAATTAGAATGTTAAAGGTGGGAAGATTTTCAAAAAGAGGGAGGAAAATTCAAACAAAGGAGAGTTTGAGCCAAGGCAAGAGGAGAAGAAACAGCCAAGAGCTGTCAGGACCTGAGAACCTCCTCAGCTGGGCGCTCTGCCAGAGGCCAGGTTTCCCGCAGGCTTACACAGATAGGTCTCTGGCATTTGTCCTTGCCTCTTGCTCCCCAGTTCCCTGTTCAATCCTTCATTGCTTTATTATTGTTTTGATTTCATTACTATCTTTTTATTGTGAAACACTAAAAACACATACAAAAGTATATGGTTTAATGAACTCCCACACACCCATCATAGGCTTAGGAATAGTCAATTCTATATTCCCACCCATTAGTATAATATTGACTCAAATCTTACTCATTATTTTATTCACAAACACTTTTAATAGATTAGGAAATTTTAAGAGACATAACTGAAATGTACTATTTTTAGCTCAAATAAGGAAATATTGGTTTCTTAATAGTATCATATACCTAAATCTCATAAATGGTTTTATTATTCACAATTCATTTTGACGAAGATCTAAATCAAATCACATTTGTGATGAGTTGATAACATTTTTAAGTGTCTCTTAAACTATAGGTTCTCTATCCATTTTTTTTGTTTCCCTTGTAATATATTTGTTAAAGAAACTGGGTCTTTTGTCCTTAGATTTCTCCCCTACAACCTCAATCTTGCTAATTGTATCCTTGTGGTGTCAGTAGAGCTATTCCATTGTTCATTGTATTTCATGTAAATTGCTTGGTAGACCTATAGATTTGATCTATAGATTAAGTTATTTTTTGGCAAGACCACTTCATGGTGGCATAGGAGGCACATAACATGGACTTGTCTGTCTTCTAATAGTTATTGATGCTTAGAATGACTCATTCATAAAGAGTAGCAAAACGGTGATATTCTAGTTCTATCATTTCTTATTCATTTACTGGCAGGAATATGTCTATAAAGTTCTCTTCATTTAACATTTGGGTTCTTACTGGTACATTTCACATAGGAAAGATAAGATAAATGTATGATTCTTTCCCTCACTTTATCAGTTGGTTTCCTAGCATCTTCCAGGAATGACCAATCAGTGTCTTTCTTTTTAAAATCACTGTGAAATTATGGATTTAATACATGTGATGTGTTTCAATTTACTACAGTTAATTTACTGATTTGATACTTGAATTTCCCTGCATTTGGCCTGTGGTCATTTCTCCAAGTTGACTCTGAGTTCTTTGTACAAAAACCAGTCATCCTTGTTATCTGACGTAACAAGATATTCTAGACTCATCTACTTTATCTTCTGCTCTGGTCTTGAAGCCAGTCACCTCTCCAAGGACTGTTGATTTCTTTTAGTGGAAAATCTATTTCAAGACCACAGTTTGACTACTAGGGTTCTTCTTTACTCTGAACTTCAACAGTTATAGCAAACTTGACCTCCTGGCTTCTGATTCCTATAGACTGCAAATGTGCCGTGTTTTTGCTGCCAGATCCCCTAGAACTAGTCATGTCCCACTTGCATCTAGACATTTTCACTGGCCTCTCTGATCTACCAGGTCATTCCAAATGTGCTTCTCAGCCTGGCCTAACCTGAAGTCCTGCCTGCAGCTTTGCTTCTCTCCTGCATACCCTATCATGTACTGGCCAAGTGGACCCACTAGTTGTTTCCTGACCATGTCTCTTGTTTCCCTACCTCTGAGCTTTTGTTTATGCTCTTCCTTCACTTGGATTACCTTTCCTCTGTCTCTATTAATATGTCTTTAGATGCCCTTGGGGACATAGCTGATTTCAGGTCTGGGTCAGGAAATGTATAAGCCCGCCCTTAAATGCCACCTCTCTTTGGGGGCTGGCCTCACCACCTCATAATGAAAGTCATTCTTTCTCTGAACTCCCATGGCTCTGTCTCATGGCATAGACATATTCACATTTCCAGTGGGACCATGAATTCCTAGAAGGCTCAGATCCTGGCTTATTTATTCTTTAAATTCTCAGTGCTTGACACATAGCAGATACTCCAATAAATGTCTGTAGAATAAAAGAACTCACAAATGACTAAATGAATAATTTATGTTCTGCTTGGTATTATAATTAGTAGCTTCCTATGCTGTTTTCAGCTAACCTCAATCTCACCAGACCATAATCTTGAAGGCAGGAATAGGGCATCCCTACTTTTATCTCTCTTGCAGTCCCTAACACAATGTCTGGCTCAGCTTAAGGTAGCCACTCAATGCATACTGGTTGAGTTGAATTTATGCCAAGAAAGAGAATTTTACATCCAAAGACTCACTCTTGCTTTAGCCTACAAAGATTTGAGCTTTTGACCTGCTCTGTTCTACCTTAGTAACAGGGGATTTTGGAGCAAAGGAAACCACAATTCTATTTTTCCAGTTTTGCCATTATACAATTTGGCATCTGCCAGCTTAATATTGCAATTTTCCCCACTTCTTGCCCTCCCCACCCTGCCTTTTTTTTCCCCTCTTTGAAGCATCCTGTGTGATAAAGGCTCTTCTAGGCTCATTGCAAAGGCTCAGTGTGGCAGTAAAAAAGCTTCCCAGAATACAGTCCAAGAACAAACAACCAGTGACCCTGCGGATGATAGCACAAAAATGCTATTGACAAAAGATGGTCAGAGAGCAGTTGCCTTTATTTGGACAGAGTGAGGAAAGAACTCCAAGTGAGTCTGTTAGCCAAGCACACCCTGGGTGTTCTATTGCTCTTTAGGGGAGTGTCACATGCCTATAATATCTGGAGCCAGGGAAGGGATCCAGAGCTCTCAGCAGCTGTACAAGGGACTCCTGACCACAGATGTACACATGGGTGATATTACATGTACCAAGTCACTCATCCTGCTGGCCAGAGTTGGGCTTGAATTCCATAGGCTGAATTGTTTAGGCCCATGCCCTTTCTGCCATACCAATCTCTCCTTCTTTCATGAGGAAGCCCAGGGTTGTGTGTGTGTATGTGTGTGTGTGTTTTCCTAAGGAAATCTTAAAGTCACAGGACATAATGGAAACTGGGTGTCCTGAAACCTTCTTTCTAATTCTTGTTTTTCAGTAACTAGCTGTGAGACACTGAACTAGTTCTCTCACCTTTTTTGTTCTCAGTCTCTTTATCTACCAAATATCTAGTTTTCTAGATCCCTTCAGTTATCTCTGAAGTCCTTTCTAGCTGTGAATATTATTTATGACTTTCTTGTTGCTGGAAATTCAGCTGATTCAAGTAATTTCTAAAGGAGTCTTTAGAATCCGGTGGCTGGTGATTGTAAGGAAATCAAGTCTGGAATTTCTTTTTTTTTTTTTTTTATTATACCTTAAGTTCTCGGATACATGTGCAGAACGTGCAGGTTCGTTACATAGGTATACATGTGCCATGGTGGTTTGCTGCACCCATCAACCCATCATCTACATTAGGTATTTCTCCTAATGCTATTCCTCCCCTAGCCCTCCACCCCCAGAGAGGCCCCAGTGTGTGATGTTCCCCTCCCTGTGTCCATGTTTTCTCATTGTTCAACTCCCACTTATGAGTGAGAACATGAGGTGTTTGGTTTTCTGTTCCTGTGTTAGTTTGCTGAGAATGATGGTTTCTAGCTTCATCCATGTCCCTGCAAAGGACATGAACTCATTGTTTTTTATGGCTGCACAGTATTCCATGGTATATATGTGCCACATTTTCTTTAACCAGACTATCATTGATGGGCATTTGGGTTGGTTCCAAGTCTTTGCTATTGTGAATAGTGCTGCAATAAACATATGTGTGCATGGGTCTTTATAGTAGAACAATTTATAATCCTTTGGGTATATACTCAGTAATGCGATTGCTGGGTCAAATGATATTTCTGGTTCTAGATCCTTGAGGAATTGCCACACTGTCTTCCACATTGGTTGAACTAATTTACACCCCACCAACAGTGTAAAAGTGTTCCTATTTCTCCACTCCCTCTCCAGCATCTGTTGTTTCTTGACTTTTTAATGATTGCCATTCTAACTGGCGTGATATGGTATCTCATTGTGGTTTTGATTTGCATTTCTCTAATGACCAGTGATGATGAACTTTTTTTTTAATATGTTTTTTGGCTGCATAAATGTCTTCTTTTGAGAAGTGTCTGTTCATATCCTTTGCCCACTTTTTGATGGGGTTGTTTTTTTCTTGTAAATTTGTTTAAGTTCCTTGTAGATTCTGGATATTAGCCTTTTGTTAGATGAATAGATTGCAAAAATTTTCTCTGGAATTTCTAAAGGAGTCTTTAGAATCTGGTGGGTGGTGATTGTAAAGAAATCATCAACTGGAATTCTCAACTCTGAATTGGAGGACTCTTCTCAACCAGTAGGATTTTGAACACAAAAGGACAGCTTCCCAAACAACATTCCATGGCCTAAGTCCTTGCTCTTTTGCCTACCTATGAAGGCTCAGCTGTTTTAGCTTCCTCTTTCTCTCCCACATAGAGAACACACACATTTATGCTAAGGATATTCAAGTTTCCTATGTAAAGAAAAAGATGTCTGGCCACCTAGGGCTAATATGAAGAATTAAGCTCTTTCCTGAACTCCTTGAGTATTCAATTCAGCTAACTGAGGTTTTGTTATTATACAAAGAAGTTTGGGAATTTCCGTTCCGAAAATGCCTCCTCTGCTAGGCATGCTTTATGTATAGTTCCTAATTGAATTCTTCTAACAGTCTTCCCGGCAGTTATTATTTTCCTCAATATACACATGAACCCAGTATTGAGAAGGTGTTCACTAAAATGTTCTTATCGAAAGAGAAGAAAAAGAGGAAAGTCAGGAGAGAAGAGGAGAAACAACATGCTTAAAGTGAAGTCATTTGCTCAAAACCACTTTGAATACCATGCTTTGAAGCCAGATTTATCCTATTCGAAATTTGGTGTTTTATTTCCTCCTAATCATTACATTCAAAAATGCCTGCTAATATCTCCTTTCTTCCACTTAGCATTTTCTGGGTTATGTCATTGAAGGGTTGTGTGAAAAATGTTTTCTGTGAGACGAATGAGTTGAGAAGCCCTCATCTGTCTTTCCCATGTCATGCTGGATGACTTGATTGGAGTAACTTTGCCTTCCAGCTGGGTTTGAAGCAAAGGCACCCCAAATAGGCAAATCCTGAGAAGGTTCTGGAAGAACGGCCAGCAGCTCAGGCACCTGGAAAAGCACCCCCATACATGTGTCATCTTGTCCTTGTCAGGAGAGAGGCCTGGAAAGAGACATGATGTGTCCCAGGCCATTTCTCCTTGTCTGTATCCTGCTTCGGGGTGACGTGTTGTAGCTCTATCCTGTGCTGTTAATAAGCTGAACATGGCTCATTTCCATTATGTAATAAAACCGAACTCTTGACTAGGGAAGTATGGTTTTGATTGGCACTGCCGGGCTTTGTTCTAATAATCTCTCCCTTCTGTTTGCTGCTGACAATAAACAACTTGATTTTTCCCAGTGTCCAAGTCCCCCCTTAGAAGCAAAAGACACTGGCACTCCATTACAGGTCATGGTGGTGGTATGGGGGTTACACATTTAAAAGCCATCTTTAATTATTGTTGCTTAGTGGTGTGGGCCAGAGTTTGTTTGTGGGTTCAATTTTAGTGTGAATTGGCCAATATTTTTTTCATGGCCCTAGGCTATACTTTCAATCCGGGCCAGCCGCTTGCAACACCATGAGGTGTTTGTAGGACCAGAATGCTAATGACTGGAGAGAAACTCTTTGTCTCTATCACTGAAGTCACTTATTTCACACGCTCCCCTGACAGAGACTCTTCATCCCACATTCCTTCCACACTGATTGACATCTGGAAAGGAAATGCTTTCTTTCTTAAAGAGAAAACCGAATGCTGAGAATAACATTCAAAACAGTTAAGGGGCTGCTGGTCCATATGGCACCCATTCTGCTCGCCACTCACCGCCCCCCCCCACCCCTGAGTACCACCTCCTCACTGGTTTGGTTTGGGCCAGGGCTCAGAAGGTGGTGTTACTTACTCTTGAACACTTTGGCACAAGCATGGAAGAAAACTCTTACACTTCAAACTTTTTCATGCCGCCAAAGCAAGAAGGAGATTTCCAATCATTTGAATGGAAGGCAAAGGAAGACTAAAGGTCATTTCCTGACTGCTCCAATTTGTTCCCTGTTGCTCTGTATTCTCAGGGACCCACCAGGCCATGGATCAGGAAAATGGAAGAAGCCCCATTTTGGCAGCTCCATCTTGGTAAGCACTCAGTCCAGCTGATGATTCTTTTCTGACCTTACTGCCACTGTATAGCTGAGGATGGTTTTTCAGCCTTGAAATCCTATCTCTTAGGGTTTTCTTTACACTAGATTACTTCCCTGAAGCAGACTTCTAGCTATTTTACTGATGCCCTTTGACACTGCTCAAGCTCTTAGCTTTGGACTTGATGCAACCTTCTAGAGTTGGGTCCACTTAGGGTTGTACATTTCCCCTCATCCCTGAGCTCTTATATTTGAACTTCTGGTAACTGATTTTCCCAATCTTCCAATTCTGTAAAAAAGACTGGGTGGGGCTGGCCTGGCTGGCCTTGCTGTCTAGGGTTGGATTGGAAAGTGAGAGGGCCCTTTAGCCACAACCCTGTCGTGTATGGTAAGAAAGTGAAGCTTAGAACCAAGGTTGTAAGGGCAAGGAGATCTGATTCAAATTTTAGGAGCCACAGGGTGTTGTCAGGCTGGGTTCGCATCTCAGAGGAAAGAAGATGAAAATGGGAAACAGTGAGCAGGAACGAAACGATGGCACAGCCCTAAGGACTGCATGTTCCCTATATACCCTCACCCCTGAATTTTGTACATTTACATCAGTGTTTGTATGGATGAGGCAGATCCAGTCACAGAGAATAGGGCAAGATATGCCTCCAGCAGGTAAACCCATACTTCTGGGTGAAGTCATTGCTGAACTTAGGGTCTTATAAATAATTTTTAATTGATACATAATAATTTTACATATTTATGGGGTCATGTGATATTTTGATACATACATACAATGTGTAATGACCAAATCAGGGTAATTAGGATATCTGTCACCTCAAATGTGTATCATTTCTTTGTCTTGGGAATATTCCAGATCTTCTCTTCTAGATATTTTTAAATACACAACAAATTTTTGTGAACTATAGTCACCCTTCTGTGCTATCAAACACTAGAACTTACTCCTTCTATCTAACTGCGTTTTTGTGCCCATTAACCAACCTCTCTTTGTCTTTTGAGATGGAGTCTCACTCTGTCACCAGGGTGGAGTGCAGTGGTGAGATCTCGGCTCACTGCAACCTCCTATTCTTGGGTTCAAGTGATTCTCCTGCCTCAGGCTCCTGAGTAGCTGGGTCTACAGATGTGTGCCACCACACCCAGTTAATTTTTTTTCTCTTTTTTTGAGACAGAGTTTCGCTCTGTCACCCAGGCTGGAGTGCAGTGGCGTGATCTCGGCTCACTGCATCCTCTGCCTTCCGGGTTTGAGCAGTTCTCTGCCTCAGCCTCCCAAGTAGCTGGGATTACAGGTGCCCACCACCATGCCTGGCTAATTTTTTTTTTTTCGTATTTTTAGTAGAGATGGGGTTTCACCATGTTGGCCAGGATGATCTCTTGACCTCGTGATCTGCCAATCTCGGCCTCCCAAACTGCTGGGATTATAATAATCAACCTCTCTTTATCCCCTACTCTCCTCTCTACTTCTTCCCAGCCTCTGAACTTGGTTTTGACACTGTGGTTTAATAATGGGAAGAATAAAATCCTAATGAAAGCACAGGCAACCACATATAATATCTGTTTTCTTATTCTGGGCACCTCAAAGAACTGGATGGGGAGAATATCTTTTCTTCCCTTTCTAGATGCCAAAGTCTGGCTCTAGTTTTCTTTAGCAGTTGACTTTGTCAAGCTTACTCCAACAGAACAGCCTTTTGTGTATTTTTTTTTGTGCCAAATCCCCCTGGCCTCTGAACTAAAGCAAACTCCACTGAATGTTATTGCTGAATAGCTCACGGCATGTTTACGATATGTATGACTTTCTCTGGCTGACCTCACCAAAGAGGGCTGTTGCTTAGTCAGGGAACCATATAGAGTGGCAGGGGATGAGAAATTATAGACCGTCCAGCCTAACCTCAGAGGTAGGCAGATCTGAGAGACATTAAGAAGGAATGAGATCACAAAACATCTGGAGAAATATGAACTGACAAAAACTAGCCATTGTGGTTTCGTAAAGGGTAAATCTTATTTGACAAATGTGGTGGGAAAAAAGAGAGAGAGAATGCAGGAGATAATGTAGAAAGCAGAGGGTTTTTGAGACAGTAGGCAAAAACTATTAGGATTTCCAAAAGGCTTTTGACAAGGTGTTGTTAAATGGGTGCACACATTGGGTGACACCTCCAGCCTTCCCAAAGGGGAGAGCCTCAATCATTGCAATAAAGAGCTCAAGTCAATTGGTAATTATCTTCTTTCTTTTCCTAAGGGCACTCTCTTAAATCCTCAATTATTATACACTTGGGTAGGGAAAATAGAGCCAAGTAAGCCTGTGTTGTTTAAGACCTCCGACTTTCTCTGCAAGGTGCTTTGAGTAATAGGTTGGCTTTGGAACATCTGCAAAAGCTGTTCTGGAAAGACAGCCGAGCCACTTGACTATGACCATCAAGCCATCTATGAAATAGATTTCTAGTCAAGAGGTCAACCAACTGTGGCCCATAGGTCAAATCCACCTGGGTTTGTAATAAAGTTTTATTGGAACACAGCTGTGACTATTCATTTTCATATTGTCTATGGTTCCTTTTGTGCTGCAGTAGCAGAGTTGAATCGTTGTGACTATTATTTGGTCCACAAAGCCTAAAATATTTACTATCTGACTGTTTACAGAAAAAAGTTTGCAGATCCCTATTCTAGTTTATCTGCGACTTTCTTCAGCCATTTAAGGTAGCCCCAAGGTGGCTATCTATCACTTTACCCTATTTTTTTCTTCATAGCATATGTCACTATTGCAACTAGCTTGTCTAATTTTTTACTTATAGTTTGGCTGTTTTATTTCCAACCAGAAAACAAGCCCCAGAAGGCAGGGATCTTGCCTATTCTGTTCATCACAATGTATCCCCAGTTCCTAGCATATAGAAGTTGTTCAATTATTAGTTATTGTAAGAATGAATGAATGAAAACTTGCATATGAGAAAAAAATGGTGAGACAAGGGAATGAAAATGAAGCATGAAAATGCTTAGTGACTGATCATATATTTGTGCTTTTTGCTTAACTAGCAAGACAATATTACCCCCACATTAGCCGGAAGAAACATCCAAATCGATCTTCCCAATCACTGTTTTTTTGTCAAATTATAACCCACCTTAATCCATAGTAGGCAAATATTGCCTTCCACAGTTAGTAAAAATGATCAGGAATAGATATTCCATACTTACCAGTGGTGGCCTGACTTCTTTCTGAAATGACTGCTTTACCCTCTTGTTGCTGTCTCATTGCTAGGTTGCATGCCTAGGATCAAGGTAACCACAGTGTCTGGTAATGTCTGGGTCATACATCTGAGATGGGAAAGCTGACCATTGCTAAACAGAAGGAGGCAAAGAGAAGCCTAGCCCATTGGATGATCTTGATTAATCCTGCTTGCCTTTGGAACTTGGGGCTTACCTACATTATTTTTACTTCTAGCAGAAACCATTATAAAATTGATTGCTGTAGTTACATACTCTTGCAAGCCAATCAACATGTCAAATGAAGCTTTGTGGTCTTAAGAAAATAATAATGTGAACCTCATAAGAGTTAATAAAAAAAATTCTCATATTTCCTGAGTGCTTAGAGAATAATCTGAAAGATAAAAGGACATGACTCTATTCCCTGGGTTATCTGTTTCCTAGAGCATTCCTCAAGGTAGCTCTGAAACAAGCATAGTTGAATGGGTAGCATGGCATTTTGCTAGCTATGCTATCTAAGAGAGAACAGAGGTGCTTATCTGCATCAAAACTGTCTTTATTCCATGGATATGTTAATTTATCTTAAAATGTCTGTCCTGGGCTACTAGGGTCAGATCAAAAAGACTCAGGGGCCAATTTTAACCAGGCTTCATTGGTGAAAGATGAAACAATTTGTGCATTAAATAGGATAATAACTGCAGTGGATGGATGATACTCATCAAATATAATTAAATCCATGAGTTCAAAATGTCACTAGGGGAGAAAAACTACAACAGCTAATTGTTCACCATTGTCTGGTGTTAAGGAACCAACTCATTATTTTGAACACTAAAAAGAAAGAATCAAATATTTTGTTTTTTCTTTTCTATATAAACTGTACCGCTGAGTAACCAAATGAGTTGATAATAGGAAATTTGTATTTATAGAAGTATCTAGCTAATAAGTTAAGAAGAGATGATAGAACTGGAATATCACCCTTATGAAACTGCTAACGAATTAGTGGATCCTGGCCACTAACTCCACAAAAAGAGACCACCAGACATTATGTGCCTCTTGACGAAAGAACACATAACTATCTTTGAAGTAGTCTTGCCAGTGGATGAAACTTGAATCTGATCAAGCCTCTAAATGCAACCACCAATTTACAGGAAGTGCAGTGGGCAGAGGATCATGTTCAAAGACAGCACATGAATAGCAAAATACAGACTGGAAAGTTCTGTGACATAAATATCCTTGTTTTTTTCAATAAATAAATTGTAAGAAAGAAAGGGAGACGAAGGGGAAAATCTATGAATTGAAAGAAAGTCAAGAAATTTATCAATCAATCAGTCATAATGTATGAATGTTTTAGCATTCTGATTCAATAAGAAAACTATGAAAATCATTAAAATTTCTGTTTCAATTGGAAATTTGAACACTGACTAGATATTTGATATTAAGAAATGATTATTTTTTAGGTATAATATTGATATTGTATTTTAAAAGAAATCCTTATCTTTTAGAGATATATACTAAAATATTTATAGATGAAATTGTGTGATGTCTGGGATTTGCTGGCAGAGGGTTAGGTGAGGGTATAGATGAAACAAGATTAGTTGTGAGTTGAAAATTGTTGGGTGATGAGTTCATGGGGCTCATTATTTTGTTCTTTTCACATTTATGTATGAGTGACATGTCTATTATAAAAAAAATTTAAAAACTGACTATCTTGGCAAAAATAACCATGGTTGTTCAAACTAATTATTTTAATGACATTTAGGGAAGATGACGTAGAACTATAAAACATTCATCGTGAAACCTTCCTGTGTGAACCTATACTATATAAAAATAATACTTTGTCTATAATATAATATAAAGTTATCAATATGATAATGTTATTTTGTACTATCTAGATTATTACCAGGTTATCACAGTGATTTAAAACCTTTTAAATAATCAGTAAAAATGATTTGCTTAATATAATTCATGTTTCCATTTTATTATGGAATAACACATAAATAAAAGCAGTACAAATCACATTCATTAATTTGTTCTTTGTTTTCCAAGGGTCCACTGTGTGCTAGCACCAGGTCATGCTCTAAGGATAAAAATTATCTAAGTGACGTGGTTTGGCTGGGTCCCCACCCAAATGTCATCTTTAATTGTGGTTCCCATGGTCCCTCTGTGGCATAGGAGGAACCCAGTGGGAGGTGATTGGGTCATGGGGGTGGTTTCCCCTGTCCTGTTCTCATGGTGGTGGGTGGGTTCTCATGAGATCTGATAGTTTTATGGGGGGCTTCCTTCTTTACTCGGCTATCATTCTTCTCCTTCCTGCTGTCATGTGAAGAAGGACGAGTTTGCCTCCCATTCCACCATGATTCTGAGGCCTCCCCAGCCCTGCAGAACAGTGAGTCAATTCAACTTCTTTCCTTTATAAATTACTCAGTCTCGGGTATTTCTTCATAACAGCATGAAAACGGACTAATACACTAAGTCGTGGTGTGACCCTGGAGAAGCTCATTTTCTTCTGGGGAAGATGGACAAGTGAGAAACCACAGAAAGTGGAAAGGCAGGCCTGTGAGCTATGGTACCTAATGCAGAGTGAGGGAGAGCAGTCCACTTGTCCTGGAGAGAAGGCTGCCCTGGCTGGAAGGCTGAGCCTTCATTAGGGAAAAGGGCAGGGCAGGAGGTGAGGAGAAGGTGGGAGGCAGTGATAACTGCAAGGCACTCAGAGAGGGCATTTACCAGGTTTTAGCTAAACAGGGCTGGACTGTAGAGTGTGAGGGGAAGAGTGAAGAGGGAGTAGGTTATTTGGTGAGCATTTTGTGCTGAGAATCTTGGAGGATGTGGAAGAAGCAAAAGTCACGCTGCTCTGTGCAAAGTCCCGAAGATCCTGTCTCACAGAGGGGCTCGCACTGCTCTCTACTGTGATGGTTGATGAGAAGCAAAGCTGCCCTTGGGTGCTGCCGCTCGGAATCCCAACTGCATGTTCCTTTCTTGCCAAGCTCTCTCTGCTGTAGTCTTTTCTTCTTAACCTCCCTGGGTGTCCTCGTTCCCAGCCCAGGCTTCCTTTTCTTCCCTTTCCATGTGAGTCTCAAGAGGGCAAAGGCTCTGACCTTCTTTGACTGCATTTAGCTACAACTGGCTGCTGCCTGAATTGGTGTTCATTGGTGACTCTCATGGCTTTTCTCCAGTTGAGTTTGCCAACTAGAAAGGACTTCGGAAATTAAACAATTTTAAAACTTTTTTTTCTTTAACGATCTCAAAGCAGTAGTATGTATTATATGATGACTTATCTCTATTGTTTTGGTTTAACTTACCCCTTTAGAGAGAGAAAAAAAAAACACTCAAACTTAAATAGTCCAATGAGGGTGATTCCTTGTCATTTATGGAGAGCTTTTTCTTGGTCAAGGCAAAACATTAGCATTCTTAGCTGTTCACTTATTTATACTACAGGAAACCTACAGTTATGCAAAGCCACTGCCAACATAATCACGAGCTGCTGTGTGGAGTCTTAAGTACCTCATGGAAAAATAACTCTGAATTGGAATTCTTCCCAAAAGCCAGCTTCGTTAATGCTTCGACAACTGAGAAGGCAAAAAAAAAATAAAAAAATCTAGAAAGCAGTTATAAATATGAATGGCTGTTAAACCTTTCAGCAGGGTGCTTTAGTGTAAAAAAATGTAAGATAATAGCACCAATGCTCTTGCAATAGTACCATGGCTGTGTCATGCCTTTAATTTACCTAGAATTAATTAGAGGTTTAAAATGCTTTATAGTTTAATGAAAAAACATAACACAGCCTCAAGTATGTTTTATTAACCTGGCTGTGCCTTGTATTTCAAGACAGTCTTTGAGAATGTGGGAGGCAAGCTGTGCATGTGCATGTGTGTCTGCATGTATGTGTGTGTCTGTGCATGTATGTATGTGTCCCCACACAGAAGAAATGTGGAGCAAGATGGACATTGGGTTATTGACACAGCCATTCTCAAAATCATACATTTCAATCATATGGCAATTCAGTTTTAGATGGGCCCCTTCTGAGCCCTTGTCTTTAAAAGAAGTTTCTGATATTTTAAATTTTGTTCCTTTTTTTTTTAACACAGGCTCTTTCATGAGCACTTCCTGAATACATATTCTTTTCTTATAAGTATAAGGAGGAGCTATGAACCAAGAGCAAGAACTTTGGATATGAGAAGGACTTATAAGGTTATTGGGAGCTTTTCATCCTTACTGAGTGCTGTGGTGTAACTGTTTTTATAGGTGGAAACCTAATCCTCAACGTAATAGTACAAAGAAGTGAAGGCTTTGGGAGATAACTAGCTCATGAGGGTGAAGCCTTCATGAACAGGATTAGTGCCTTTATATAAGAGACCTCATAGAGCTCCCTGGTCTCTTCTACCATGTTAGGACTTGGTGAGAAGGCATCATCTATGAACCAGGAAATGGTCCCTCACCAGACAGTGAATCTGCCAACACCTTGATTTTGGACTTCTCAGCCTCTGGAACTATAGAAATAGTGTTTGTTGTTTATAAGCCACTTACTTTATAGTACAGGTTGAGGATCTCTTATTCAAAATGCTTAGAGGTGTTTTGGATTTCAGATTTTTTTTAAATTTTAGAATATTTACAAGATACTAATTGAGCATCTAATCCAAAAACCTGAAATTTAAAATGCTCCAATAAGTATTTCCTTTGAGCATCATGTCAACGATCAAAATGTTTGTATTTTGGAGCATTTTGGGTTTCAAAATTTTGGATTAGGGATACTCAACCTATATTTTGCTATAGTAGTCTGAATGAACTAAGACACTGAGCAAATAGGACAGTGATGATAGACACCACTTTTCTGAATAAAATCATCCCTTTATTCTAAGAGCAGATGAACATAGGTTGGATTTCTTGGAACGCAAATGTCTGTAGCATTTCAGGGGGTGATCATTGTGTTCATATACTGGGCCTTCTAATTCTTTTCATCAGTAGTTACTTGGCCATTGTCTCTCATTTATACCCACATGCCAAGTTAGTGGTCCTAGTCTTTTGGCTGCTTTAGATAATTTCAGATCAGCTTGCAATCTTGATTTCAAATTGCCAGGAGAGGGTGGTGATGAGAGTTTGAAGTGGCAATGAGGAGCATGGCAGCCAATGTTAATTGAGATGAAAAATACACCAGACATTCCATAAAAACCTTAACTTTGACCACATTCCAACTCACCCCAAGCCTGTGGAGGGAGATCAATCATCATTTTCTTTATGCAGGTGAGGAAACCAAGGGTTAGGGTGGCCAAGTCATGACCCAAGGACAGACAGCTTGGTGGACAAGTCACAGTCACAGTGCAGGCAACTGGCTCCAGAGCTTGGCACCTGGCCAGCATGCTCGTGGGTTTTACAAGTCTCCTGAAACCAGAGGACTCCACTTATCTTCAGCCTTTGCCAGGAGACGAATGCTCTCTCTCTAGATTCCTGGATATCCAAGAAGTTACCAATCACATTTATACTCTCTCAGTTTTAAGAATAAAAAGCAATATTTCTTAATCCTTTGGAGAAAATGAAATAGAATGTTTTTTCAGATTTAAATATTTTATGTGCAAAAGTGATAATGCTTGTTATAAAAATTTGCATATTACAAAATTGTAATAAGTGAAAAATTCCTTGCTTGCTGCTTTTACTAAAACTCACTTGCACATTCTTATCTAACCACACCTCTAAGTCCAATTCCCCTCCCCAGATGTAATAAAGGTTAACAATTTAGAATGTACCTCTTTCTCTATCTCTATTTCTCCCCACCCCCTTCACCCAACATGTACACAACTACTTGGCCGTGTTAAGTGGACAGACCCTGGAATCAAATCTTGATTCTGCCATTAATTAGCAACGTGATTTTGTGCTAGTGATCTCTCCAGGCTTCTGTTTCCTTATATGTCAAGCAGACATAATAATGTTACCTACATCATGTGTGTGAAGATTACATGAATTATATAAAGCCATTAGAACAGAGATTGGCACATGATAAGCCCTCAATGAGCATACAATCTACACTTCTGTGTATACATGTATGTTAATACACATAAGGATGACATTATATAAATTTTTTTCTGTTTTGTATTTCTTTTTTTTTTTTTTGGAGACAGAGTCTCACTTTATCCCCCAGGCTGGAGTGTGGTGGCATGATCTCAGCTCACTTCTACCTCCGCCTCCTGGATTCAAGTGATTCTCATGCCTCAGCCTCCTGCTGTTTTGTATTTTTGAAAGAACAATATATTATTTGAGTTATATATTATTTGAGTTGTATATATAAAACTGCTTTTTAAAAACACCAGTTACACAATATTCTATTATATACATATAACCTGCTGATAGACTTTTAGATGTATCTGTTTTTTACTCTTATAAACAATGCTTTAATAAACTACTAGGTACATAAATGTCTATGCATTTGCCTTAGTATTGCTGTCAGATAAATTTCTAGACAGGGAATTGCTGATGAAAATGTATGCACATTTAAAATTTTGGTTGAAACTGCCAAAGTGCCCTCCCCAAAGGCCATACTAATTTACAATTCAGAACATCAAGGTTGGATGTGTCTATTTCCCCATAACCTTGCTAGTGCTAATTATGAGAGCATTTAAAAATCTTTATCAGACTGGCAGGTGAAAAATGTCTTATTGTTATTTTAATTGCATTTCTTTGATTAGTAGTAAGGTTAGGCTTTTTTAATGAATAAAATGACTATTTGTATTCTGTGAATTGGCTATTCTTATCTTTTGTCTATTTTTCTACTAGGTGTTTTTTAATGAATTTTTACATTTCTTATATATTAAGGATTTAATCCCTTATCACTCACATATGCTATACAGTTCCCTGCATGTTTGTTGGTCTTTTCATATTTTTACCTTATTAGAAACTTACAACTCACACATAGACAAATCTGCGTCTTTTCCTCTCTGGTGTGAAAATTCTCCCCATCTCACATTTGTGTAATTCTTCTCCTATATTTTCTTTCAGTAGTTTTTGTTTTTCTTTTTAAAAATATGAAATGTATGTCAAGTAAGATAGCTCTGAGTACTACGGTGGGAGGTAGGAAATTTAACTTTATTTATGCTGAACAAATAGGCAATTTTTGTAGAAGTTGAAGAGAGACAAAAGGAAAAAATTACATTTGGAAAAACTACAATATGTAGTCACACATTCATTTAGTCAATTAGTTAACACATATCTCCTAAGTGTTTATCATATTGTGCAAAACATACAGGTGTGTACACTGGCCAGTAGAACTTTCTGTAATGATCGAAATGTTCTACAAGTTGAACATACCAAATCCGAAAATCTGAAATCTGAAATGCTCCAAAATTTGAAACTTTTTGAGCACTGATGTGACTTTCACAGGAAATGCTCGTTGGAGCATTCTGTGTTTTGAATTTTGGGATTTGGATGATCAACTGGTAAGTAGACATAACGCAAATATTCTCAACTCAAAAAAAAAATCTGAAATCTGAAACACTTGTGGTTACAAGCATTGTAGATAAAGAATACTCAACCTGTATATCTGTGCTGTTAAATGCAGTAGCAACTGGCACATGTGGTATTGAAATATGGCTAGTGTGATCAAGTAAATGATTTTTTATTTTTTAATTTTAAATTTAAGTGACAGAGTTACTCGTGGCTACTGCTACCTTATAGGGCAGTACAGGTGTAGATGACTGTGAAAAAAACAGAGAAATATGTGTATGTATGTGCACTCACGTGTGTGTACCTGCACATGTGGCTATGATGAGAGCAAAAGAGAATGCATGTGAGAATGCAAAAGGAGTAGCCAGATGCTCTCTGTTGGAAATTATTGTCGAATTTTAGAAAAATTCCCATTTTGTATCTCTTTGTGATTTAGGGATCTGAAAAAGAGGACATTTAGACAAAAGAGAGCATGCATTTTTGGCCTTTAGGTTCCTAGTCAGTAGCCCTTTCTTTTCAAGGTTGTAAACTGACTGTCTGCCTCAATTCTGCATCCCAGCTCTTTTCTGCATGTCACACATCTCTTTTTCAGGAAGGCTGTACCAAATCTGCAAACCTAATGACCTACCTCTATATTCGCTTCTCTTTTCTGGGGAAAAAGATGAGCATTCTTCTGAAATCTCTTTGATCTTTTCTGTAGGGTCCCATTAGTGTTTTAAGAGTTTGGGGACATGGCTGTTAACTCTCTTGATACTGAATAGTTTAGAGACACCCCCAAAATGCTCACTGGATGATATTAACATGCAGATATATTTGCATGGTGAAAAGCCTTGCGATTCTAGGCAAGGAATCCTTTCTATTTCCATTTGCAAAAGAAAACAGGCCTATTTCTCTGTTGTGTAACATTTGTGTAACTTGTCTGACCTAAGACAGTTAGTTAGAATCAGAGCAAGGCCATTCTTGTGGCTCTAGGAGCAGATAGCTGTATGTGGAGGAGGTCGTTGTTTTCTGTATGAGAGCAGGATGAGGAAATGCCAGCCTGGGTCCAGAAGCATGAATATGCAGGTGTCTGGAGCCATGGGCAGGTTGTCAGATGTATGGTCGCCAGATTTATTACCAAGGTAAAAGACATACATCATATGTAGAGCCAGCTGGTCACCTGTCAGGTGGGGAGCTGAGACTGAAAGCGGGCTGCTCAACACTGAGGAGATAACAGCTTTACAGAGAATCAGTGGTAGGGTGTCTAAAGGAAAAAAAAAAACCTATCCTGCAAGGTGCACCTGCATGCTTTGTTTGTGGTAAAAACTGGAGGATGAGAAAACAAAAGCAAGTGCTGTGGAAGTATTAGACCTTGAGATTTAGAGAATATTTGATGTGGCATCTCATGAAACTTTAATCATGAAATTCATTCAAATTCATTGAGATATGTGGGATGATAGGAACTGACAAGCAGCAGAAGCCGTCTCCATTCAGGGTGGTGATTTATGGAGAGGTAGAGAGCGGGATGCCTCTGTCTTCCCTCTCCAGCCTCACTTAACAACTTCATTAATAACCCAGATAAACAAGCCATCTAGTTCATGAATAGCATCTGATATTAGATTGAGAGGTGTTGGGAATAACAAAGAAACCCCAAGCTGACAATGGACCCTCATAAAGAAAAACAGAGAATAGTGACCACAAGTAAATAGGATTCCATTGAGTTCAAAATGATTAAAATTATTCTGATAGTTTCCAAACACATTTGAGGAAAGAATGAAAACCCACTGAGTAATAGCTAGTAATTATTATTATGAGTTCCTATTCTAGACACTTTCATTTTATCCTCACAGCAACCTTATGATTTGGATTGTATTATCCTCTTTTACAAATGCTGCAAACTGAGGATCAGGAAGCATAAGCAATTAACAAAGAACCATTCAGGTAGTAAATATTAGAGTTAGGATTTGACGTGCAGGTGTGTTAGGCTTTGCAAGATAGTGCTCTTTCTTCTGTGTTCTTCCTACTCAAAATGTGGTCCACGAACCTGCAGCATCAGCCTCAGCATCACCTGGGAACTTGCTAGAAATGCAGACTCCCAAGCCCCTTCCTCCACCCCACTGAATCAAAAGCTGCATTTTTAGCAGGATTTGCAGATAATTCATACGCATGTGAAAGCCTGAGAGGACCTGGTCTGTACTCGGTGCACGTGGGAAAGCTATATCCTCATGTAGACAAGACTCTGTGATCTCCTCTTTCTTGTGCCAGGGTCATCATCTGAGTTCACCCTCAGATTTAGTGCTATCTGCATCTTACGAGGGAATCACCAGCCTCACACAACCACAATGGCCCTGCCCATTCAGCAAGTAAAGAGCAATTCAGAATGACCAGAGCAAATAACGCAAACTTTTACTTCATTCACATCCTGTGTTTACTGTGATCCCAGCTTATACCACTTATACCACATAGCATTGGAGTTGTTGATTTAATTGCTGTCAGGTTTTCAGAAGGGTCTAAAATCTTTTTTTTTTTTTTTTTTTTTTTGAGACAGCGTCTCGCTTTGTCACTGAGACTGGAGTGCAGTGTCGTGATCTCGGCTCACTGCAACTGCCACCTCCTGGGTTGAAGCAATTCTCATGCCTCAGCTGAGACTACAGGCATGCACCACCATGCCTGGCTAATTTTTGTATTTTTAGTGGAGACCAAAAGTGACCATGTTTAGTTGAGACTAAAAATGACCATGTTGGCCAAGCTGGTCTTGAACTCCTGACCTCAAGTGATCAGCCCACCTCAGACTCCCAAAGTGTAGGGATTACAGGCGAGAGCCACTGTGCCCGGAAGGGGCTAAAATCTGAAAGGGCAAAGTTTGTCTGTTAACCCAAATCTTTGTTTCCCTGACACCTAGCACAGAGCCTCACCTGGTCTGGAGAAGATGCTCAACAAATGTTTGTTGAATGACTGTATGAATGAATGAATGGACACTGGGGATTGTTTTACTCTACCTACACTACTTCTCATTGATGACTTTGCCTAGACATTTACAAATCAGAAGTTTGCTGAAAACCTCTGGAAAGTTCTTTCATTCCTTCCCCACCCTTAAGCATAGGTATATTTTCCTTCTAGGCCCCTGCAGGTGTTCTCTTCTGGCAGAAACCAAAGAGAGGAAATCTACAGTATCCTCTTGACAATGAATTTAAAAAACAACAGTTGCAAATAAAAAAAATACTTTCACAGATGGAATTTTCATGTTCTCATTTCTACTGCATATTGTAATTTGTGGTGGAAGGCTAAGGTCAGGACAGACTTATTCAGCCATTCAACAAATATTTATAAAGCCCTGATATGCAGCAAATGTTAGAGATAGGCAGACAATCAGACACACATCTTACCCACCCTTGTGGAGAAGAGAGACTGACAAGGGAGATAAGAAGTAAACTGGGATAATGAATTCACAGCAGTTCATGAAGCTCAACAAACATATATTGAGTTATAGCTCTCAGCCATGCACTGTGCTAGCTGCTGGGAGGGAAAGATGCTTCAGATGAATCCCTTGCCTAACGCAGATCGCAATGCAGTGAGACCAACACATGAACAGATCCTCTCTCTGCTGTGGCAAGGGCAGAGATAGGAGTGTCTGGGATGCTGAAGGAGCACATGGTGTGGGGGAGGGCACTGAATGGGGTGAGTGGCCAAAGAGAGGTGAGTCTTGGAAGAGTTCTTAGAGGACATTAGCCTGTGCTGAGTCTTGAGGCATAATAGGACTTGGAGGAGTGAACATTAAAGTCAAAGTTTCCTTGACTGAAGGATCAAAATAGTTAAATGCCACAGTGCTGAAGGACTATGGGGATTCTAGGGAGGGAGAAGTCGTATGTTTCAGAGACAGGAGGACAGGGACTACATGAAGGCTAAAACAGAGTTTGTGGTTTTGATTTGCATTTCTCTAATGACCAGTGATGATGAGCTTTTCTTCACATGTTTTTTGGCTGCATAAATGTCTTCTTTTGAGAAGTGTCTGTTCACATCCCTTACCCATTTTTGATGGGGTTATTTTTTTCTTATAAATTTGTTTAAGTTCCTTGTAGATTCTGGATATTAGCCCTTTGTCAGATGAATAGATTGCAAAATTTTTCTTCCATTCTGTAGGTTGCCTGTTCCCTTTTCACTCTGATGATAGTGTTTTTAAATTTTATTTTATTTTATTTTTTGCTGTGCAGAAGCTCTTTAGAGTAATTAGATCCCATTTGTCAATTTTGGCTTTTGTTACCATTGCTTTTGGTGTTTTAGTCATGAAGTCTTCGCCCATGCCTATGTCCTGAATGGTGTTGCCTAGGTTTTCTTTTATGGTTTTTATGGTTTTAGGTCTTACGTTTAAGTCTTTAATCCACCTTGAGTTAATTTTTGTATAAGGTGTAAGGAAGGGGTCCAGTTTCAGTTTTCTCATGCTAGTTAGAATGGTGATCATTAAAAAGTCAGGAAACAACAGATGCTGGAGAGGATGTGGAGAAATAGGAATGCTTTTACACTGTTGGTGGGAGTGTAAATTACTTCAACCATTGTGGAAGACAGTGTGGTGATTCCTCAAGGATCTAGAACCAGAAATACCATTTGACCCAGCAATCCCATTAGTGGGTATATACCCAAAGGATTATAAATCATTCCACTATAAAGACACATGCACACGTATGTTTACTGTGGCACTATTCACAATAGCAAAGACTTGGAACCAACCCAAATGCCCATCAATGATAGACTGGATAAAGAAAATGTGGCACATATATACCATAGAATACTATGCAGCCATAAAAAAGCTTTGTCCTTTGCAGGGACATGGATGAAGCTGGAAACCATCATTCTCAGCAAACTAACACAGGAACAGAAAACCAAACACTGCATGTTCTCATTTATAAGTGGGAGTTGAACTATGAGAACACATGGACACAAGGAGGGGAACATCACACACTGGGGCTTGTCAGTGGGTGAAGGGCTAGGGGAGGGATAGCGTTAGGAGAAATGCCTAACGTAGATGACGGGTTGATGGGTGCAGCAATTACCATGGCATGTGTATACCTATGTAACAAACCTGCACGTTCTGCACATGTATCCCAGAACTTTAATAAAAAAAAAAAAAAGAAAAAATAGAGTTTGTGGCACTGAGATGGAGAAAGGTCATTCTATACTATGGAAAGAGTCTGCATAGATGTACAAGTGGGTCCCTTTCTCTTTCATTCTCCTTCTTTCTCTCTCGACTCTTTAGCATTTGAAGTTTTTAGTAAATTAAAAATCATATTATTAAAAATGGCAATTTTAAAAGTGTTTAAATGAAAAAGAAATATTTAAATACAAATATAAATTTAACACAAACATAACAATTTTGAACACAAAAGATAATCATAGGATTTATTATATGCATCAATTTGTTCACTAAAGTTGGTGTAGTTCAGCCAGTGGACAAATAATTAACTGCCTATGATCATCATCTTCACTTTGAATACTGTTGGTATATCTCTGTAACTCATTATATGTATAACCTTCTTTGATGATGGCTTCGGAGGTCTTCATTTAAAAGCCCCTTGAGAATGGGAAGGTGGGCCAAATGGTTCTTCTGGCCTAGCTACATGCTACAGTGGAGTTTTTTTTTTTTTTTTAAGTTAAGAAGATCACTGCTGAGAATGTTATGGGTGTGCTTTGTGTTTGGCCTGGGACGATCCAGTTCTAGCTCACACATTTCGCCACTGCCTGTTCCCTGAATGTTCTATCATGTTAGGTAGGCTTCCAGAAGGGACAGAGTTTAATCTACACAGTCTGCAATTACTTCAGAGCCCTTGGAGGACAGCAAAAAGCCTTCCATGGCCCCATCCCTTGGCTAAGATGTGGGATTTGCCTGCATCGCAAATCAGTGATGAATGACCAAGAAAAGCTTCTTGATGCTTTTTAAAGATGTTGATGGAGAGACTTTGATTGGAAATTCCAAGGTGCTTTAGAGCAGAGAAACTCCCCAGTGAAAGGATGTTAATCTGGAGCACCAGTGTCCTTGTTTCTTTCCTCTCCTTGTCTTCCATTCCTCCACAGGCTAGAAATGTGATCTCAAGACTTTTCTTAGTTTTAATTTTTGCTATGTTTAAAAATTAGAATTCTTCCACACTCTGGAGTCCTCCTCTTTGGTATTCCAGATGCAAATTATGAGTAATGTGGAGGGTTATTCAAAACTCAGAGGTTTCATATGACTTACAACTGCCCGTGATATGAGTGGGGTCAGAACCTGCTGTGACCACTCCTCACTATGTCTCCCTAAATCATGCCAAGTCCTTTATGGGAGGATTTTAAGGGAAGCCAAAGGTTATGTTCTCTGCTTTCTTTTGTAAGTATGTCACAGTATGTTTGACCTGGAGACTGGTTCCCCTCACAGCTGGTGATAGAGTCAGATCTGTGGTCTTTATTAAGATTTAAATCACTTAAAAGCCTATTTCTCTTCCCCTTACCCCAGACATAAAGAAGACTTACTGTGTCAGAAAGTGATTTCTTTTTAAAGCAAAAACATTGTTGACATATGAAAGTGTAATTCTTTCAGGTACAAAACCTATACCACATAATGATTTTTTTAAAGTAAGCTCAAAGGGGATTTTTTTTCTATATTACAAAGACTCCCTACTGTGGCATTTTTCATATTCAGTTCAAATGATATGGGGATATGTTAGTTGATTTAGTTGATTTACAGGGGATATGTTAGTTGATTTACTTACATAAAATCAAGGGTAGTTGTCTTGGTAATAGTAATGGTAGCAGCAGTGGGAGTAGTGCCATTATACCGTAGAGTAGAATATGGATAATTTTCATGTCATTACTATATAAAACCCATAATTCTTAGGACAAAATCCATTTAAATATAGCTTTAATGGCAGAAACTTGAGCAAATTTCCAAAGTTGGGTCTCATATTACCTAGCTTTCATGATTTAGACATATTTACTATAAAGTAACATCATAAATACTTAAAATTAAACAACTGTCAAGATGAATAAAATATGCTTTATGATCCAGAATGTCTCCTTTTGTGGCTAGATTTGGTAGCTACTCATCCCTCAATTTCATTAATCCATAAAACATTTCCTAGTCAATTATACAAAATAAGAATATGTAATATTTTGTTTTTAGTGTAATTTTTAAAGCAAAATTGCATACATGTATTTGTGCTTGTTTGGACATGGGAAAGAGAATGATTATTTTCATTCCCTGAGATGGCATAGTAAAGTGATAAATAGCAAATGCCCTTATTGTGAGTGTACTCTCCTTTGTTTTAAAAACACTCGATGCTTATCATGAATAGGGTATTCAATTTCTTGAAGTTTATGATGGAGTTACATTGATTTGCATTGAAATTCAGGTGGCATCATTAACTACTATGTATTCTTATATAAACCAGTTAACCCCTTAAGCCTCAGTTTCTTCAACTGTAGAATAGGGATAATATGTAACTTATGTTTTTGTAAGGATTAGAGGTATTGTATATATAGTTAGTATAGTGTCTAGTCCCAAGTTAGAGCTAAATAAATGTACCAATAATATGCCAAACGAATATTTCTATTGTATGAAAATATGGTTTTGCTGTGTCCCCACCCAAATCTCACCTTGAATTGTAATAATCCCTATGCGTCAAGTGGGGCACCTGTTGGAGATAAATGAATCATGGGTGTAGTTTCCCCCATACTGTTCTCATGGTAGTGAATAAGTCTCATGAGATCTGATGGTTTTATAAATGGGAATTCCCCTACACAAACTCTCTTGCCCACCACTGCATAAGATGTGACTTTCTTCCCCTTTGCCTTCTGCCACGATTGTGAGGCCTCTCCAGCCACATGGAACTGAGTCCATTAAGCCTCTTTTTCTTTATAAATTATCCAGTCTTGGTTATGTCTTTATTAGCAGTATGAGAACTGACTAATACAGAGGACAAATAAATGCATAAAATAAATTACAAATATATTACATTTATGTATTCTATACTAGACACTGGGTTATCTACTAGAAGACTTAACAAAGAAGAAATCTTAGTATCTGTGTTCAAAGAGATAATAATTTTGGTTGAGGGGAGCAACCCAAGAGAGACATGTACACACCAAATTATAAAATAAATTAGACCATGTTTAGACCTCTTAGCAGAGGATTACAAACAGTGCCTGAGATCCCAAAGGTGGGAGTAATTCATTCTGATTGGGAAAATGTAATGAGGGCAATCCATGGGGTATCAGGGAGAACTTCACTTAAATACTAACATTTGAGAATGCTCTTAAAGAATAGACAGAATTTCAGCAAGTGGAGAAGAAAGAATATCTGAGGAAGGGCAGATAGCATCAGAAAAGGCACAGTGGCATGGGACATGATATGGTTTGGCTGTGTCCCCACCCAAACCTCAACTTAAATTGTATCTCCCAGAATTCCCACATGTTGGGAAGGATCCAAGGGGAGGTAATTGAATCATGTGGGCCAGTCTCTTCCATGCTATTCTCATGATAGTGAATAAGTTTCACGGGATCTGATAGGTTTATCAGGGATGTCCGCTTTTGCTTCTTCCTCATTTTATCTTGCTGCCACTGTGTAAGAAGTGCCTTTTGCCTCCTGCCATGGTTCTGAGGCCTCCCCAGCCATGTGGAACTTTAAGTCCAATTAAACCTCTTTTTATTCCCAGCCTCGGGTTTGTCTTTATCAGTCGTGTGAAAATGGACTAATACAGTAAATTGGTACCAGTAGAGTGGGGCATTGCTGAAAAGATATCCAAAAATGTGGAAGTGACTTTGGAACTGGGTAACAGGCAAAGGTTGGAACAGTTGGAGGGCTCAGAGGAAGACAGGAAAATGTGGGAAAATTTGGAACTTCCTAGAGACTTGTTAAATGGCTTTGCTCAAGATGCTGATAGCGATATGGACAATAAGGTCCAGGCTGAGGTGGTCTCAGATGGAGATGAGGAACTTTTTGGGAACTGGAGTAAGGTGGCTCTTGTTATGTTTTAGCAAAGAGACTGGTGGCATTTTGCCCCTGCCCTAGAGATTTGTGAAAATTTGAACTTGAGAAAGATGACTTAGGGTATCTGGTGGAAGAAATTTCTAAGCAGCAAAGCATTCAAGAGGTGACTTGGGTACTGTTAAAGATATTCAGTTTTAAAAGGGAAGCAGAGCATGAAAGTTTGGAAAATTTGCAGCCTGACTATGCAATAGAAAAGAAAAATCCATTTTCCGGGGGAGAAATTCAATAAAGCTGCAGAAATTTGCATAAGTAAAAAGGAACCTAATGTTAATCTCCAAGATCATGGGAAAAATGTCTCTAGGCCATGTCAGAGACCTTCATGGAAGCCCCTCCCATCACAGGCCCAGAGGCCCTGGAGGAAAAAGGGTTTCTGTGGGCTGGGCCCTGGGTCCCTATGCTGTGTGCAGCCTAGGGACTTGGTACCCTGTGTTGCAGCTGCTCTAGCTGTGGCTGAAAGGGACCAACGTACAGCTTGGGCTGTGGCTTCAGAGGGTGGAAGCCCCAAGCCTTGGCAGCTTCCATGTGGTATTGAGCTTGCAGGTGCACAGAAGTCAAGAATTGAGGTTTGGGAACCTCAACTTAGATTTCAGAAGAGGTATGGAAACGTCTAGATGCCCAGGCAAAAGTTTTCTGCAAGGGTGGGACCCTCATGGAGAACCTCTGCTAGGGCAGTGCAGAAGGGAAATGTGGGGTCATAGCCCCCACACAGAGTCCCTACTGGGGCACTGCCTAGTGGAACTGTGAGAAGAGGGCCACCATCCTCCAGACCCCAGAATGGTAGATCCACTGACAGCTTGCACTGTGTACCTGGAAAAGCCGGAGACACTAAACACCAGCCTGTGAAAGCAGCCAGGAGGGAGGCATTACCCTGCAAAGCCACAGGGGCAGAGCTGCCCAAGATCATGGGAACCCACCTCTTGCATCAGTGTGAGCTGAATGTGAGACCTGGAGTCAAAGGAGATCATTTTGGAGCTTTAAAATGTGACTGCCCCACTGGATTTCAGACTTGCATGGGCCCTGTAACCCCTTTGTTTTGGCCAATTTCTCCCATTTGGAATGCCTGTACTTACCAAATACCTGTACCTCCATTGTATCTAGGAATTAACTAGCTTGCGTTTGGTTTTACAGGCTCATAGGCAGAATGGACTTGCCTTGTCTTAGATGAGACTTTGGACTCTGGACTTTTGGGTTAGTGCTGAAAAGAGTTAAGATTTGGGGGGCTGTTGGGAAGACATGACTGGTTTTGAGATGTGAGGACATGAGATTTGGAGGGGCCAGGGGTTGGCAAATGATATGGATTGGCTGTGTCCCCACCCAAATCTCAACTTGAATTGTATCTCCCAGAATTCCCATGTGTTGTGGGAGAGACCCAAGGGGAGGTAATTGAATCACGGGGGCTGGTCTTTCTCATGCTATGCTTGTGATAGTGAATAAGTACCATGAGACCTGATTGGTTTATCAGGGGTTTCTGCTTTTGCTTCTTCCTCATTTTTTTCTTTTTTTTTTTTTTTTTGGCTGACACCATGTAAGAAATGCCTTTTGCCTCCCACTGTGATTCTGAGGCCTCCCCAGCCATGCGGAACTGTAAGTCCAATTAAACCTCTTTTTCTTCCCAGCCTTGAATATGTCTTTATCAGCAGTGTGAAAACGGACTAATACAGGACATGAATGTGCAGTGTTTTCTGGGAAAAATGAACACTCCAGCATGGTAGGGGTAAGCAGGAAAAGTCAGCTGTAGGAAAGTGATGGCAGACTTTGAATGCAAAGCTAAGAGTTTGTGCTTTATTCTGTGAGCAATGGTGAACCATTAAATGGGTTTTATTGTGGAAGTGACACATTAGATCCAAGTTTTAAAATGATATATTAAAATGGTACTTTTTTGTGGTGTGGTGAATGAAGGTGAGGTGGTTGGTTGGTTGGTGGTTGTTTAACTAGAACAGTAATTGGCAAATATTTTCTGTAAGGACCAGAAAATAATTATTTTTGGCTTTGAGGGTCATATGGTCTTTGTTGCAACTACTCAGTACTGCATTGTAGCAGAAAAGCAGCCATAGACAATATATTAATGTATGAGTGCTGCTGTTTCAATAAAACTTTATTTACAAAAACAGGCAACTAGCTAAATGTGGCCCTAGGGCCATAGTTTGCCCAGTTCTGTATGTAATAGACCAGATGAGAGAGGATGAAGACCTGCACTTGGGTAGTGGCAGATAATGAAAACAGAATAAACAAATTTGAGAGAGACTACGGACATAGTAGTTTTGGATTCATATTTAGCATTTGGTGAGAGCATGAAGTTTAAGGGCACTGGACAAGTATCAAAACTTTTTGATATCAGGGTGGATATTGGAAACAAAATAAAGATTGAAATAGTAAAAAGTTTTTGACTGAAAAAAGCATATTTCAACAGATAATTTGGTTTGGGCATACAAAGATTTAAATGAAATAAAATATATTCTAACACATAATTTGGTATAGGCATGCTAAATGAACAAGTACTGTAGCCTATAAAGGCAGAAATCATAAAGGAAACATTGTTAGATTTAACTACATGAACTAGAAAACCATAAAGAAAATTATTGGATTAAATCCAATGACATTTCTAATGGTAGACTATTTTTTGCCTAAAAAAGGCAATTTCTGACCAGGTGCAGTGGCTCACATCTGTAATCCCAGCACCTGGGGAAGCCAAGGCAGGAGGATGGCTTGAGCCCAGGAGTTCGAGACCAGCCTGGGCAACATAGTGAGACTCCATCTCTACAAAAAAATTTAAATTAAAAAATGCAATTTCATACAGTATAATGTATACATGGTAAAGAACAAAGAAAAAGGAATGTTTAGAACAAATATGAGAGGGTGGAATAATGCTTTTTATATGTAAAGAACTCTTTAAAACCAATGAGAAAAAGACAAACTTTCCAGAGGAAATCTGGACAAAACATATGAATGGGCAATTCACAAATATTTCTGATTTAAATATTTGAGAAAATGCTCAACCTCGGTGATAAATAAATACACATATAGTGATAATATTGTACAGGTTTTCACCTGCAGTGCAGACATTTTTAAAGACACCGGGAAATTCTGATAATTTTAAGTGTCCAAAGGAAATAAGAGCTCAACACAATTTTTGGTAAGCTTGTAAAGTGATATGACCATTATGGATGACTGTTTGCTAAAAATGTGCATAGCTTTTGACCAAATGATTCTATTTCTAGTAACTTGCCCTAAGGATACAATCTAAAATGTGTGCGGTACCTTATGTATGAGGTTGTTCATTATAGAGTTATTTATAAGAGCCAAATGTTAGATAAGACAAATAACTTATAATAGTAAGATGTAATATCTAACAGTGCCCAGATATCTGATTGAACATTATTCTGTGTGGGCTTCTGTGAGGGATTTTTTTAAATGTGAGATTAATGTTTAAATTCATGGACTACTCTTCATAATGAGGACTGGCCTCATCCAATCAGTGGAAAGCCTAAAAAGAACAAAGACTGACCTCTCCAGAGCAAGAGAGAATTCTGCCAATAGATGACCTTTGGACTTGAACTGAAATGTCAGCTCTTTCCTAGTCTCCAGCCTGCAGCCCCACCCTACAGATTTTGGATTTGCTGGCCTCTACAATTGCATAAGCCAATTCCTTAAAATAAATCTCTCTCTATATATATTTGTATACACCCTACTGGTACTGTTTCTCTGGAGAACACTGACTAATGAAATATAAAATCTCACATTTAAGAGTGTATATAAAATTGAGAGGGCTTATTCTTATTTAGACATGAATTATGGTCATATGCAATATCAAGACAAGCTATTGGCTTCAGAGTTACTAAAAAGAGGTTGGACTCCATTGTTGGATTCATCCTCTGTTTTTGTCAACTCGCTGCTTCTTGGGTTTTGTTCAACCTTACTGCTTCTTACACGGCCTCAATCAAGTGGTGTTTTGGATGTAACAGAGTTAAGGTGCACTGACTGTGCGCTATGCTCTTGCAGCTGCCTGAGATGATTGTGTCTTTTGGCCTCTTGCTTCGCTTTATTGCTTCAGGAACCACGGAGAATAAGGCACATGTTATCTTGTCATGTTTTGTACACGGCTGTCTGAATTCCTTAACACCTAGATGCACATTACCAGATTCCAAGGTTTGCAGCCACTTGAGCTGAATTATTCTTAAATGAAAATAGTAAAAATCATAATAACTTTCCAGGCCCTGCAAAAGCTGATGTGTGCTGCATAAAAACCAAGCCTAGACCCATCTTCACTGATGCTGCCTTTATTATAATAATAATAATGATATTCATAGTTGACGGCGGCTTCATTTACTGCTTCATTTACTTTTATAAGTATTATCTCATTTGATCCTCAAAAATATTAGATAGAGAGGAGATTCTTATTCTAATTTTATATACATCTATATGGAAATGAAAGCCCTGAGAAGTTAGATGTATAAGAACACATACCTAATGGCAGTTGAGGGCGCTGGGATCCCCATTCTCATTTTCTGGTTCTAAATTCCATCCCCATTCCTCTTTCCTCTTAGCCTTTTTTCTTTCAGTTCCATAATTCAACAATATTCATTTATGAAGTTCTATGCCCAAGTATTGTTCTAGGTCTTAGGATATGTCAGGCAGTAAGACAGATTTCTTCATGAACTATTTCTGTGGACTGACTTCATGAAGCTTAGAGTCCAAGAAGGAAGATGGGCATAAAAAATACAAATAATTTCAATTGTGAGACCTGCTATTGAGGATAAACATAGGAGGCCTTTAAAGTGTATAAGTGAAATCATTTGCTCAGCCTTGCCTTAGAATAAAATGTTTCACATAAACAAATATTCCAGATAACTCTTGCCACTTCAAATGCAACATTTCCATTTTGGATGGAAATCCATCGAAAATACATTAGAAGATTATTTGCTTTATAAGGGGCATGTGTGAGAGAGAGACATTATATTTTTCTTGAACTCTGAGTCATTCTGCTGCATTCAGCATTGGTCTATGTTTTAATACTGTAGGGAGTTCATATATCGGTCAGTCTCTTAGCAGGAAACAAATGACACACTTAAGTAGGGAAATAGGGGAGAATTAAAGAAAGAGAATCTTTACAAAGGTGTAGGCAAGGCTGAAGGGACAAGAGTGGGAGCAGTTACAAGAACCCAGATTGCATAGCTGTAGGAAAAGGCTGCCCCGTGGGAGCTATAACCCTTAGTTGACCTGTGGGAATGCAGCAGGAGGGAGTTGGGGGTGACAAATGTCCATGCCATTCTCCTGCCCTCTGATTTGCTGTGTCCAACCAGGAGTGAGAAGGTCAGGGGCATATTGAAGGCATCCATACAGCACCCTCTGGGGTAGACAGCAGGGTGAGAAGGATGGAGAGGAGGTCTGGATTGGCAAATGAAAGATGTACAGTGTAGCTTCTCCTGATCTTTGTTACCAGTTCTGCTTCTAACAGCCTTTTCTGCCACTATTTTTAACTCCAACAGCCTCATGAATGGTATGCTTGCTTGCATGCACTGTTGCCCCTTATAGCACAACCCTTTTTTTCCCTCAGCAGCCAAGGTTATTTTAGAAAAATGCCATAAATCAAGTAATATGCACCCCCCATGCTTACAACTGGCCATTTGCTTCCCATTGCCCTTAAAATCTAAACTCCTCCATAACCTATAAAGCCCTGTTTGAGCAGCCCTCTCCCCTTTTTTTAGCTTCATCAGGTGCCTGCATCTGGCCTTCCTGTTGCTGTCTATGCCAAGCTTGTTCTCATTTCAGGCGTTGTCACGTTCTGTTTCCTGTGTCTGAAATCCTCCTGATGACCTTACAAATGGTGATGGCTTGTTCTCCTCCTCTTTCTTCTCTTCCTCGTCCTTCTCTCCCTCCTCCCCCTTCTCCTCTTCTTTTTGTTTTCTTCCTCTTCCTCTCCCTTTTCCTCACTTTCCTTCCACCTCCCTCTTTCTCTCTTCCTCCTCCTCTTTCTCCTCCTGCATCATCATCATCATTATTAAAGCAATTCACTTTTTGGAGGTACAACATTATACACTAAATGGCCCCGTATTTTAACTATACAGCCTGATGAATGTTCACATACATATACACCCATAAAACCACCACTCAGATCAAGCAGAAAGCATTTCCAACCCCCAGAAGGCTCTCTTGTGCTCCTGCCAGTCAATATCTGCCCCCTCCCCAAAAGGTATTTTGAACTCTATTACCATAGATCATTTGTGCCTGTTTCTGAAGTTCATCTAAGTGCAGTCGTACAATTTGTATCTCTTTTTGTGTAGTTTCTGCTGTTCAATATAATGACTGTGAGAGCTATCCATGTTGTTTCTTATAACAGTAGTTGGTTGTTTTGCTATGTGATATTCCATTGTGTGTACATACCAGAGTTTATCCATTCCATTGCTAAGGACATTTGGTTTCTAGTTTTGGTCTTTATGAATAACACTGCATGGGGAATTTGCTGGTTATACATCAAGAGTGGAATTATTGGGCTGTAAGATAAGGATATGTTTATAGTAGGTGATATTTCTAAACAGTTTTTCAAAAATGGTTGTGCCAATTTACCATCCCACTAGCAGTATGTGAGAGCTCCCATTATCTTACATCCTTGTCAGCACTTGGTACTGACTATTTAATTTTGGCCATTCTGGTGGATGTGTAGAGGTATCTCATTATGGTTTTAATTTGCATTTTGTTGCTAACAAGGTTGAGCATCTTTTCATATGCATAGTGGCTGATTGCCTCTTATATAAAGTACCAATCAAATCTTTCCGCCATTTTTTAGAAAAAATGATTGCCTCACTTTTTCCTATTGATTTATAGTTCTTGATATATTTTGAGTATGCATTCCTTGTTAGACACCTGTTTTGTAAATATCTTCTCCTAGTCTATCTGAGAAAGCTTGCCTTTTCACTCTCTTAATAGTGTTTTTGATAAATGGAAGGTCTGAAGTCAAATTTAACAAACATTTCTTCTATGGTCGATGTGTTCTGTGACCTGTTTCAGAAATCTTTGAACATTCACTTATTATAACCTCCTCAGAGAGACGTGCACTGAGCTCCTTGTATGTTTCACCCTCCTGGCCAACCACTGACCTCTCTGGGCCTGGAGCATCAGTGAAGTCCAGCAATGCTCCTGGGGGTTGTCCAGTAGCAGTGGCCTTGAGTTCAGACTGAGGTTCAAATTCACAAGCCCCAATCAACTTTACTGGCATCAAGGACAGGCAACAACATGGTATGACACGGTGGTCACAAGAGACAGAGCTTAGCAGGTAGAGAGCATCTCAGCTACAGAAAGCCATAAGCTTTGGGGTCCCTTCAGATTTATAAGTAGCTTGTCACATATCCTCTGAGGTGGATTCTGGGGAGCTCTTCCCAGATCTTCCACAGCAAAACCAAGGCACCTGTTGCCTCCCTTCCCCCATCTTCCCCAGCCATGTTGGCAGCTGATGTCTTACAGCTGACTGTCTTTCAGGAATCATCCTCAATATGGGAAATCTCTGAAGGACCATCACGCTCACTCTCCCAGGTCAGCTGAGGCCTCTTTTGCAAATGAGTCAAAATGCACTTTCTCCATCTATCGAATCTCCTTACCTTTGCTCCTTCAGGATTGTGGATCCTGGGAGCCCTCTTCCAGAAACTTCCTGCATGCAAATCTCCCTCTCAGAGGCAGCTTCCCTGGACCCCCTCAGGGACTAACAGGGGTCTGACTTGCATGGCAGAGATGGTGGGGAGGGTTTTCTGCTGCAGCTGTTGCTCATCCATACTGGCTCCTCAGTTCTCAATAAGTCTCAATAATGAGGTTCAGGTCCTTGGAAGGGCACACAGTGCTCAGCTGGATTTTCATTCATTCTGGAACCAGTACAGGCATTCTCCAAATGCTTTGCTATTCCCTGAAGCAATGTTGACCAAGGGTCAAATCCTCAAGGATCTCTGAGGCTAGAAGACAACCACAGAACCAGCCGTTAATCTTATTGTTCCAAAGTGTGTGTTTGTATATATCTGTGTGTACACACACATATGCCTGTGTATATACACACATAAATATATACATGTGTACATATACATGTATAGATGTGTGTGTGTACTCAGTCAGCAAATTCTTAAATAAAATATATTCTGCCTTCATACCCTGACAAAATAGGAAGGCCAGATACCCGTTCAGAAATTTTAGATTCTTTGGACTTTTGTGCCAGAACATGGCAGCGTGAGGAGAAACAGCCCCCGTGCCTGACCCATGACCATAGCCCACCCTAATTTTGCTCCCATTCCCAAATCCACTCAACTTTACTGTCCCTAAATCCCCAAATCCACTCAACTTTACTGTCGCTGGCCCTCTTCAGCATGCGCCTCTTCTATTATGGTATTTCTTCATCATTCTTACCACTCTGGAGTTATCTTGTTTCTTATTATTTTTTGGTTGTTTATTATCAATCACCCCTACTGAAATTGATGTTAGGAGGGCAAAGTTCTCACGTCTCTTGCTCACCATTCTATCCCTAGTGACTGGCACATGAACGATGAAACAGAGGCCCAGGCTTGTTAAAAATACTCATTAAATAACTGCTACAGACATTGGAAACAAGGGCCTGAGGGTGAATCGTAGTTTAGGGGAGCAATGGGCCCTTTCTGCTTGCTCCGTGGTTTTTGCTCCAGAGGCTTGGGATGGTAGGGTGACCAACCCACCCTGGAATTTCCTGGTTTTAACACTAGAGTCCTGCATACTTACAAACCCTCATTCCCAGGCAAATGGGGACCCCTGATTGGTCACCTCACTCAGCCAAATATGGTCAGGAAGCTGGCTAATAAAGAGATTTTTCTGATAGTTGAAGGGCCAGCTCTGTCTTCTTAGCAGCTACTTACAATAATTAAGAAAATGTAACGAAAAAGTATTTATCAGAATTTAGTGAGGCCAAAAGATTTATGCTTTATTCTCAACATACCAAAATCGGATTAAGCATCATGAGATGACAGCCATTTTCAAAAGTATGTCACACTGAGGTTAAAAAGTGAGTCTTGGTAAATACAAAGTAATTGGACGGCATCTTATTTTCAGCAGCTTCCCCTTCATTACAGTCTAGACGAGGCATGGTTTACCGTTCTTTCTCCATTCATTTGGAGATTTTATGAGAATGTGTAAGTCGTTGACATTTTGGGCACCACTAACGATGAAAACTTATTATCCATTATGCCAGATTGAAGGGAACAGAAATTACAGAGTCTGAGGAAGGTCTGGCAACAGCAGCACAGCCACAAATTCCAGTGAAAAAAGCAGAGCTCCAGGAAGCCTGAATAGAAAGACTGTGTGAGGAGAGTGCTGCAGTCCAAACGACTTCCTGCCTGATCAGAATGCTTGGCTGCTGGGACACCCTCCTAGCCAGGGTATCAGTTATGATGGCTTCCTGCTGAGGGTTACAGAAACCTGGCCACTGGTTGCTAAACTTAGGGGTTTAATTTTTCTCACATAAAGTGAAGTTTTGGAAGGTAGCCAGTCCTAGGCTGTGACTCCACTATGACATCAGGTCTCATTGGCTAGGACTGTGTCACATGGCCACCTAGACATTTCATTGGCTAGGACTGTGTCACATGGCCACCTAGACATTTCACTGGGTAGGACTGTGTCACATGGCCACATAGACATCTCATTGGCTATGACTGTGTCACAAGGCCACATAGACATCTCATTGGCTATGACTGTGTCACATGGCCACCTAGACATTTCATTGGGTAGGACTATGTCACATGGCCACATAGAAATCTCATTGGCTAGGACTGTGTCACAAGGCCACATAGACATCTTATTGGCTAGGATTGTGTCATATGACTATCTATGGCTGCAAGGGGGATTGGGAGCATCACTGCCTTCTAGCCCTCCCTACCTTGAATCAGGGTTCTGCTGATGAGGAAAGGTAGAAATAGGGAGCAGCTGGCAGTTTTTGGCACAAGATGAAACCTACCGGCCTCCTGCCAGAAGATAGGTTAGAAATCTGTGTCTAATTAGGGCATCTGCTTGGATGGAGGGCATGTACACAGTCTAAGCTCCAGGTGACATGTTTCATAGAGTCCATTGGTGAGATGAAATGCCAACTGAATGGGAATTAGCAGGAGGAAGAATTCATGGGACTCCGAGATGATAAAGAAAATGTCATTTAAGTGCAATGTAAGGGGAAAATAGTTCAAATTTTACTTAGAAAAAATGAGTTACAATAGTTTATAATTAATCTAGCACATAGTTCATGCTGTAGCTAAAATTGTGCCTAGCACTGTGCTGTTGATTTGAGAGGTAATGATAATCCCTTATTTCTAGGACTAATAAATGAAAAGTTAAATGGTAGTCAACTGAATAACTTCCCTCAGGCATCAGAAAAGGGGAGTTCATTCTGGTCTGGGGTAGTCAGGAAAGGCTTCGTGGAGGAAGTGAAGCATGCCTGGATACTTGGATGAGGGGTTGGATTTGGCAGTTAGAGAAGATAGTGCAGGAGTCACACAGTCAACATAGTCTTGGGCCTGGGGTGACCAGTGAGCTATGACAGTTAATTTTATGTGTCAACTTGTCTGATTTAAGGGATACCCAGATAGCTCGTAAAACTTTATTTCTTGGTGTGTCTGTGAGGGTGTTTCCAGAAGAGATTAGCATTTGAGTAAAGAAGATCTGCCTTCACCAATATGGGCAGGCACCACCCAATCTGTTGATGGCCTGAAAAGAACAAAAAGGCAGAGGAAAGACAAATTCACTTTGTTTTCTGGAGCTCAGACATCCATTGTCTCCTGCCTTCACATGTCAGAATTTCAGGTTCTTAGGCCTTTGGACTCTGGAACTTATACCATTGGCTCCTCTGATTTTCAGGCCTTCAGACTTAGACCGAATTACACCCAGGTTTCCTGGTTTCCTGTTTGTGGAAGGCATGGGATGGGACTTCTCAGACTCCATAATCACTTGTGCCAGTTCTCTTAATAAGTCCCCACTCTATCTACCTGTCTGTCTGTCTGTCCGTCTATCTATCTATCTATCTATCTATCTATCTATCTATCTATCTATCCATCCATCCATTCATCCATCCATCCATCCATCCATCCATCCATCCATCCATCCACCCATCCACCCATCCATCCATCCTATTGGTTCTGTTTCTCTGGAGAACCCTGATTACTACACCAGCTTAAATGCAAGGTGTTCAAAGACTGCTAGTTGCATAAATATTACTATTATCTCATTGTTTCTTGATAAGAAAGCCTCTATTTCACTGGGTATAGTAACATATTCACTTAGAAAACTACGTTTCTCATCTTCTTTTGAAGCAAAAAAATGGCTGATGAGGTAAGATTTGGGTGGGCTGGGACTCCCAGGATAGATCTTTGAAAAGGCTTAATGTAGTTGTAAAAAAGCATTTTTTTTTTTGCCTTTTCCTCTTTTCTGCTGCCTAAAACATTGATTTGATGGCTATATCTGCAGTGACTATTTTATGAGGTGGGGTAATCTCATCAATGGGAACTACAAGATAAAAATTACAGAGCAAAAAGGTACACAGTGCCTGGATCTCTGCTGACAATGGAGCCATCATACCAGTTCTAGACTTCTCTTATGAAAGTGAGAAAATACAATTTTATGTGAAGGCACTGATCTATGACAGCCCTGTAGTATGCAGGAGATATGGTTGGAGCACAGATGTCCATGAGAAGCGTCCTGCACTAGGTGTAATGGTCAGATCTGCATTCCCTCGCTGTTGTTATTCACTGGCTGGTGGCTTAGCAGGAAGAGTGTGGCCTTGGCTCAGGAGCGGAGACAAACCCTGAAGATGCTAACAGTTGGAGGCCATCAGCTAACCATTTTATTTTTTATTTTTTTGAGACAGATTTTTGCTCTTGTCCTCCAGGCTGGAGTGCAATGGCATGATCTCAGCTCACTGCAACCTCCACCTCCCGGGTTCAAACGATTCTCCTGCCTCAGCCTCCCTGGTAGCTGGGATTACAGGCACCCACCACCACGCCCAGCTAATTTTTTGTATTTTTAGTAGAGACGAGGTTTTACTATGTCGGCCAGGCTGGTCTCGAACTCCTGACCTCAAGTAATCCACCCGCCTCAGCCTCCCAAAGCGTTGGGATTACAGGCGTAAGCCACTCTGCCTGGCTCAGCTAATCATTTTCTTACAGCAGGACAGCAATTCTCAGAGGAAGATCTGAGCAGCATTCCCACAGTTGCCACAGGCTTTCTCCACATCTCCCTGAATTTCATCCCAATTCTCCTCCTCAGGGTTCTCCTACCAGACTTCTGGGACCATCTACTCTCCCTCAGCAAGCATCATGGTCCAGGTTCTCCCATGCCTCTGACACGTTTCTGAGACATAGATATTCGCTTAATGCTGAGGCTCTGCTCCTTTGCAGTTTCTGCTGCCATGGGATGTGGACAGTGAAGCACTGTTTCAAGGGCATCCAGTGTGGGGGCTTCAAGGGCTTGGAGCAAAGTGGGTGAGCACTGATCCTCTGGAGAGTAGGGAGGGCCGAAGAGAGAACTTCCACACTGGTTGCAGCTTGTTCTTGGCTAAAAATCTTTAAAATGCATCAAACCTCACAGCTCAAAGATGACTTTTCTTCACAGAACCCCTATTCACAGAGCTTCACACTATTCGCTAAGAACTATAACCCTGGTTGTGTTCTGCTAAGAACGCATTTGCTTCCTTCCCAAAGCAGCCTGTGTTTACTGGACCACAGAGTGAGCTCTGCCCAGCTCACAGAGCCCCAGGTGACCTTCCCTGGGGAGGAGGAGACTCCATTCAAGTCCACCCTGACACAACAGAGTAACCCCATTCCATCCTCATAATCATCCACAACACATTACATTCATCATTCAACATCCTAGGCAGCCCAGATGCCACACGTCAGAAGCAACTGGCGGGCACCATGGAGGAAACCTGGATATCGACCTGTATCTGTCTGGCAGCAAAAGCCCATGCACTTTCTGATAGTCCACACTCAGCAGAAGAGCTTGGACTTTATGGATCCATTCATTCATTTATGTAGCACATGATTATCGGGTACTACTGTGTGCCAGCCACACAGCTGCTAGGAAGCTTATATTTTAGCAGAGACACAGGCATGCATTTAATCTGTAATAACTAACATAGACCAAGCATTACCAGACCTGGGCTGAGTTATCCTGGTACATTATCTTCTCACAGCACCCAATGAAGTAGGTGATATTTTGAATATGCACTTTGCTGCTGAAGAAGCTGAGGTTTAGCAAAGTTATGCAACTTGTTCAAGGTCACACAGCAGGTAAGTGTCAAAGTGGGGTTCTCAGGCAGTCCAACACCAGAGCTCATAGGCTCAATTGCTACACTAAATGGCTGCTCCCCTGGGAAATGAAGAAGTGCAGAAAGTTTTTAAAGAAAAGCATGGCCTTCTGAAAGTCATCTGTAGAAGTTAGTACAGGAAGATGTGCTGCAAGGCTGCTGTAGAGTGAAACACCTATTAACCTCAATAGGGATGGGACCAGGTTTGAGAGGCCAAAGAAGAGACCTACAGCCAGCAAAAAAAGATGTGGAGTTTCACTGGGAGCTTAAATATAGCTTAAATATAGGAAAGAGAGTCCAGTGGTGGTGGACTGGACAACATATCCTCGTTCCTACAGTCCAGCGGCAGCGGGCTGGGCAGGAAAACCGCAACCACTGACAAACAGCATGCAGTTTATATGCAGCATTTTCACTGAACACCCTCTCCCTAACAACATCCACCTGGCAACCTTCATCCAACCCAAACCTCAGGGCCTCACTTTACTGTATAGCCTGTGTTCCACAGGATTGGCTGGGGCCTCAGAGGTTTATCATAGATAAGGAACACACCTCTGGGTTGGCCACTCCCAGATTCCCTAGCTTGGAACACACATTCTGGTGCATCTGCTATACAGCATCATTTTAAGGGTATGTTTAAGTTATTGCTATCAGGTGCCTTTATCTTATACCCTACAGCCACCACCATGCAAATGCAGTGCATGGTAAGCACCAAAAGGGACAGCATGCTGGGGCTGTGCCTGGCTGCTAATGCCAGTCCTGAAGACAGACATCACTATGGTCAAGATAGTCATGAGAGATGCAGCTGGAAGGATCAAGAGGTTTCCGCCTAAGGACCAAATACCAAAAATTAATCTTCAGTTCCAAAACATTAAAGACTGCATTGGAATATTACTCCAAGTCCATAAAATCAACCATTGGATTATGGATAATATGAACACAGAACTGTTCTTTCAATGTCAGGAGTTGAGAAACAGGTGGCCCCTCTTGTTCTAAGACAAAAAGAGAGACGTATTGTTTTCCACAGCTGGGAGCACGCTGGGTACTCTCTGTAAAACAGGAAGAGCAAAAACTCGTGCCCTGTTCCTCAAGCGGTTTCTGCAGGCCACTTCAGCAAGCAGTGGATTCCAAAGTTCTTTTTTTTTTTTAAATACTTCAAGCTCTCAGGTACATGTGCACAACGTGCAGTTTTGTTACATATGTATACATGTGCCATGTTGGTGTGCTGCACCCATTAACTCATCATTTACATTAGGTATATCTCCTAATGCTATTCCTGCCCCATCCCCCCACCCCATGACAGGCCCTGGTGTGTGATGTTCCCCACGCTGTGTCCAAGTGCAAATCAAAACCACAATGAGATACCGTCTCATACCAGTTAGAATGGTGATCATTAAAAAGTCAGGAAATAACAGGTGCTGGAGAGGATGTGGAGAAATAGGAACACTTTTACGCTGTTGGTGGGATTGTAAACTATTCAAACATTTTGGAAGACAGTGTGGCAATTCCTCAAGGATCTAGAGCTAGAAATACCATTCGACCCAGCCATCCCATTACTGGGTATATACCCAAAGGATTATAAATCATGCTGCTATAAAGACGCACATGTATGCTTATTGCAGCACTATTCACAATAGCAAAGACCTGGAACCAACCCAAATGTCCATCAATGATAGACTGGATTAAGAAAATGTGGCACATATATACAGGGAATACTATGCAGCCATAACAAGGGATGAGTTCATGTCCTTTCTAGGGACATGGATGAAGCTGGAAACCATCTTTCTGAGCAAACTATTGCAAGGACAGAAAACCAAACATCGCATATTCTCACTCATAGGAATTGAACAATGGATTCCAAAGTTCTTACAGCGAAATGTGTGTGTGCATTTGTTCAAATGCCTTTCTGTGTGAATACTCGGTACATAAGACAAATCCAAGAGCTGCTGCTGTGGAGTAAGAGAGGGTCTCACAGCCCTTCCTAGGGTGTCTGGGCATACAGCAGCCTATGAGGCAGCTTCACGAAGCAAGACTGAAAGCCACAAGGAAAATTCAGGTTCCATGCCTGCACAGAAGCAAAATTTCATCTTGTGATACAATACCACTTTTTGAGCATTTGGCAGCGTGAGAAACTTTAGCAGCAGTCAAGGGATGAGACAGTAATAGATATGACAATGTAAAAGTTAAGGGGGCGGTTTCTAAGAGTCCGTATTTTTAAGTCTGGGAGAAAGCCCTGAGAAGATGCTGTCATGGGCAAGGCCAGCCTGGCAGGTGGGATTAGGAGGAGAGACGACTTTGAAGGGGTGGATTTAGAGACTCACATCTGCTGCTTTGGGGTGTTCACATGGGGAATTGAGAAGGAAGATCCCTGTTATCAATTCAGCCTGAAATTTTGCAGTCCTGATGATTTGTGGGGGTAGGCTCTTAGAATCCAAGCAGATGGCCTGGGATATGCTGTAGTCATGTCCACTCGTAAATTAGAATGTGGCTGGGGGTAAGGTTTTCAACCAGTTCCAAGATTTGTACCGCTGCTGATTTTTAATGTTTCTGGCTTGGAACTAAGAAGTACAAACTACATTTGAGCTGACTTTCACTTTCAGAATAAGATAGTAGCTTTCAAACAATTTTAGCAACTGTTTCCAGATATTTGTTAAGCAGCACAATCCAGTTTTCCAATTAAATCTTGGAATTCCATGACATCGAATAGACAATTCAGGATTTTTATCAGTATAAATTTATTTTGTGAGTCCAAATGTATAACATTCATTTTATATAAAGTTAATCTGAGAGAAAAATGGGTCTGTTTTGATGATCTGTAATATCTGAAATCAGAACTGAATGCCCCAGTCTTTTATCAATTCCATTATCCATTTTTTTTTTAAATAAATGTTGTTTCCTTGTTGCCACAGATATGAGGAAACAGTGGTTCACACCGATAAGGGGCAGTAAGAATTGTTTTTAAGTAGCTTGTCCTTTAGTCCCAGAATATTCTAATTGACCAAAGGTAGCAGATTTCCTAAGTTTTCCTTCAGAAAAAGCTGTATTGTAAACAAGTCAGCATGGCCGTTGCTCCTCATTTAAAAACTGATTTTTGGGGGTGAGTTCTGGTTGTGGAACACAGTGCTATTCTTTCTTCTAATTGGTCTTCCGACTGTCACAAGTTCTACCTAGTGTCTTATTCTTTGGTGGTTCTAGAATCTTCTGGAACAATACAGGTGCCATTGGTGATCCACCATCCTGAGTTTTCAAACTGCTTTCCATGTAACCCCAGAGTTTGATTTAGATTTCATTTTAAAACATGTTAATCATTTTCAAAGCGTCATCTTAAAAAGCACATGAATTTTGTCACATTGGAGATAACTGATGCACTGACCATATTGTCTGCCAGCTTGACTTCCTTGGGCAGCCTTAGCATAAAATATCTTCTGTTACTCTGGTTAATGAAAGAGTATACTGAGATTAGGCAAGGACTTATACTCTCCATATGTAACAGAGGTTGTTAGTTGTCTTAGCAATATCCATTTTCCATTCTTTCTTAAAAATAGGAACTCACAACAACGTGCCCAGTTAGAAGACATTTCCCAGTCTTCTTTGCAATAAGATGCGATCACATGAAAACCTTACAGGTCAGGAGAGAGTGGCATGACATATTTAAAGGGCTGAAAGAAAAGAAAAACTTTTATCCTAGAATATTGTATCTAGCAGAAATATCCTTCAAACACGAGGGAGAAATAAAGACTTTCCCAGACAAACAAAAACTGAGGAATTTCATCGACACCAGGCCTGTTCTACAAGAAATGCTAAAGGGGGTTCTTCAATTGGAAAGAAAAGGATACTAATGAACAACAAAGTCATCTGAAAGTACAAAACTCACTGGTAATCCTAAGTACACAGAAATACACAGAATATTATGACATTGTAATTGTGGTGTGTAAACTACTCATATCTTGAGTAGGAAGACTAAAAGATGAACCTATCAAAAATAATAACTACAATAACTTTTTAAGACGTATGCAGTATGAGATATAAATAGAAACAACAGAAAGTTAGAAAATGAGGCGGGGGGGTGGTGAAGTTAAAGTGTAGCATTTTTATTCGTTTCTCTTTGCTTATTTGTTTGTTTTTGCAATTAGATGTGACAGGACCAAGTCCTAGTCAATGAGATATAAGCAGATTGTTGGATGGCATTTCCAGAAGATTCCTTGTGGCAGATTCTCTTCTATTGTCCTTCCATACTTTCCTCTTCCTTTGTCTTTGAATGTGAATATAATGGCTGGAGCTCCAACAGCCACCTTGGGCCATGAAGTGATCTTGAGGATAGCAGCTTAAGGGATAGTATTGCAAAAATATTAAAATGAGTTCTTGATAATGATAGAGCCATCATATGAGCTCTGGAGTTTCTGTCTCCTAACTTCTTTCACTTCTGCTTGTTTAGGTTGTGTTTATGTACAGTCAAACCTAATCCTGACTGATGTGATCAGAAAGCCCTGATCTAGAAGAAACTATGCATCTTTAGGTTGGTAGATGTACCAGTTAAGATCCTTTGATAGCACATAATAGACACCAAAGTGATGGTGGATTGAGTGATAAAGTATTTAATTAGGGTATATAACAGGAAGTCAGAAGGTAGGCACCCCCAGAATTGATTCGTCAGCTTGGTGATCTCATTGTGGATCTAGGCTCTTGCCATTGTCCTGCTCTTCCAACCTCAGCATTTAGGAAATAATTCCCTTATAGTTTCAAAATACTACACACAACCACACTCAAGGAGGAAAGCCAAGAGGCTCACCTTTCCTAGAGCATCTCTAATTTTTTTTTTTAAGCAAGTCATACACATTGCCACTATAGCCTCAACTGGACTTTTTGAGGTTGTACACTTTGCAACTAACCAGAATTAGGATTCTGAACCTTAGGGAAGAAGGAATAAATGGCTTTTGGACAGGTAATATAACAGACTTTGCTAAGAGATTTTTTCCCCCCACACTACACTGATGTATTAAGAGATTTTTAAAAGGGCATTGGAACTGGCAGGTCAGCTGAAGACTCTAATGGAATCTACCAGTATGCAGGGTCTCCCGGGACTTTCCTTTGCCCATGGAGGAAAGGCTCCCCTCCCAGGCTGGCCTAGTGGGAGTCAGAGAACACCAGAAGGCAGGACTTTATTGGGAAATATTAGCCCTTACTTCCACACCTGAGTCTTCTTTTCTGAAAGTAGATTGAGGCTGCAGGTGACTTGTGTTCTGCAAAGCCCATCAGCCTCATTCCTCTGACTGTTGGGAAATGAGGTTGACACCATTAACAGTGTCCACATCATTTAAAAGGCTAAAATATTAAATATTTTTTCCAAAAAGTATAATGTTTTATACTTATGCTAAATATACTAAAGTATAAATACTAAGAGTATAAATTATACTAATACATATAATAATAATATAAATTAGTATTTAGTATTTTTACTAAAGTATAAATACTATACTAAGGATAGTATTTTGTCTTTAAAACTCAAGTATATAAAATATTTTTAAGATCTTTTTTTGGTGGTTGTTGTTAGCTCAGGGTCATCTTCAGGAACATAACTTTTTAGCAGCTTTATTGAAATATAATTTACTAACAATAAAGCTTACCTGTTTAAGTATACAATTTAATTATTTTTAATATATTTACTGAGTTAAATAACCATCATTGCTATCTAATTTTAGAACATTTCCATCACCCCAGAAAGAAACCCCATACTCATTAGCAGTCACTCCTTATACATACCACCCCTACTTGTCCACTGCCCTCTATCTAGGCAAGCCCTAATCTGCTATTGTCTCTATGAATTTGCCTGTTGTGGACATTTTGTATAAAGGGAATCATACAATATGCAACCTTTTGTGTGTAACTTCTTTTACTTAGCATGGTGTTTTTGAGATTCACCCACCATGTAGCATGTGTCGGTACTTCATTTTTATTGCCAAATACCATTATATTGCATGGCTATACCACATTTCGTTTCTCTGTTCATCTGTTGATGGACATTTGGATTGTTTTCATGTTTTGGTTATTAGAAATAATGTTATTAACATTTGTGTACTTGGTTTTGTGTGAACATAAGTTTTCATTTCTAAGAGAATTATTTTTTGTAGTGTTTTGTAGGAGAGACTAATGATAGCAGGCGTATATGCTATGAACTTAAGGTGTGGTATGACTTCTCCACTACATTGTTTATTTGTGTGCCGATAGTGATGCTGTCAAGAGCCAATGAGAAGGGTTCAGAAAAGAAAAATGAAGGAAGCAGAATTCCAGTGATTAAAAGATGGGCAGTGAGATGGGTGTGTGTGTGCATATGTGTGTATGTATGTGTGTGACTGTGCACATATGCATGCATCTGTGCATTTTGTTTTAAGTCATAGTATCATGTGATAATTATCTTTCCTATTCACTTACATCAAAGTGTCAACTCAGTTTAGCTAACAGCCATTGAGCCTGACAACGTGCAAGGCATTTCAGTGGCTCTATACTTTGTCTGTGGCTCCTAAAACTTTATGTCTATTAGTTTTTCAATGTTCTCTGGCAGCCATCTTGGACTTAGTAAATGAATAGTTGGTGAGGTAGAATTTGGATATAGGCAGAATAATTCCCGAATGTTTTTATGAAGTGCATAATCCTTTTATAAATCAGGGATCCTTTTGGTTATTCTTTTTATAGGATTGGATACATATGTATATAGATAGACAGTAATAGTAACTACTTCTTCTTTTCTTTCTTTCTTTCTTTTTTTTTTTTGAGACGGAGTTTCACTCCTGTTGCCCAGGCTGGAGTGCAATGGTGTGATCTCAGCTCACTGCAACCTCTGCCTCCTGGTTCGAGCGATTCTCCTGCCTCAGCCTCCCGAGTAGCTGACACTACAGGCATGCGCCACCATGCCTGGCTAATTTTTTTGTGTTTTTAGTAGATACGGAGTTTCTCCATGTTGGTCAGGCTGGTCTCGAACTCCTGACCTCAGGTGATCTGCCCGCCTTGGCCTCCCAAAGTGCTGGGATTACAGGCGTGAACCACTGCACCCGGCCTAATAATAAATACTCCTTATTGAGTTACCCCAGTTGTTAGACAAGTGATTTCTAACCCTGACAGCATATTAAAATCAGGTGGGGAAGCTTTTTAAAAAAACCCAGCCCCACTCTCGGAGATGCTGATATAAACGCTGTGGGGTGGGACAAAGACATTAACATTTATTAAAATATCTTCAGGTAATTCTAAGTTACACCATGGTTTCAGAACTACTTATGCCAGATAGTGTGATGGACACTTTTTGTACATTATCTTATGTTTTTTCTGTAACCAGAGTGATGGAAGTGATGGATGCCAGTATACCCTCTTATAGATTTTAAAAATATGTGTTGAGCACTTAGTATGTGCCAGACAATTTTAAACATTTTACACGTATCAACTCATTTCATAATTACAATGGCCCTATGGAGTAGTTGCTATTACTATCTGCATTTTATAGATGAAGAAGTTGAGTCTTACAGTAGTAACTTAACATTGTTAACTAATAAATGAAGGAGGAGGAGTTAGAATTGGAATCCACAGTCTTGGTCTGTTTGAGTTGCTATAACAAAATACTATAAACTGAGTGGCTTAAAAACAGCAGACATTTATTTTTCACAGTTCAGGAGGCTGGGAAGTCCAAGATCAAGGCTCCAGCAGATTCAGTGTCTGATGAGGGACAGCTTCCTGGTTCCTAGATGGTGGCTTCTTGCTGTGTCCTCACATGGTGAAAGGGGCAAGGGAGCTCTCTGGGGCCTCTTTTACGAGGACATTAATTCCATTCATAAGAGCTCCACCCTCATGACCTAATCACCTTCCAAAGGCTCCACCTCCTAATACCATCACGTTGGTGATTAAGTTTCAATGTATGAATTTTGGGAAGACAAAAACACTCAGACCATAGCAACTTCATGCTGTATTGCAGAGGAGGAAATAACATTCAGAGAGTTGTTCTAGGAAAATAAGTTATTCACAAAGCTAATTTGGAAACCAGATCTTCTGACATTGAATAATAATACTGCTATTATTACTAGTTATAATAATTATAAAATTATCACTACTAACATCCTGCTAGCATTTATTGAGAGTTTATTATTATCCAGACACTGTGCTAAGGACCTTGTGTTGTTTAATTCTTGTACGAACTCACTATTTTTGCAACAGCTCCTATTACATTCATTAAATTCTTCAGGCAAGGTCATTGAAACTTAGAAGGGTCAGTAGAGCTGGGATTCAAATCCAGGTCTGGCAGCCTATAAACTCACACTATTTCTGTGCACTCTATGTAAACAATGTGAATATAAGCACACAGGATGTTAATATTCCTTTCGGTCCTTCCAGTGACCCCCTTTGCGGGGCAATTAGAGTCCACAAATGGAAATGTTACCAGAAACACTTCTTAGTTGAATAAATGTTTCTGGATGAATATTGTCCCCATGTGGAAAACAGAGATAAAGGGTATATCCAGGGAAAAATAGAAAAACTACTATAAAAGATCTAGTCTAGCTTCTGGGGCTCAAGGGTAAGTTTTCCTTGTGTGTGTATGTACCATGTTCAGAGCTGAGTGTACTGTAGGGCAGGGATGCCCAATCCCTGGGCCACAGATCGGTACCAGTCTGTGGCTTGTTAGGAATTGGGCAGCACAGCAGGAGGTGAATGGTGGGCGAGTGAACGAAGCTTCGTCTGTATTTACGTCTGCTTCTGATTGCTCGAATTACTACCTGAGCCCTGCCTCCTTTCAGATCAGCGGCAGCATTAGATTCTCATAGGAGCATGAGCCCTTTTCTGAACTGTGCATGTGAGGGATCTAGGATGCAAGGTCCTTATGAGAATCTAATGCCTGATGATCTGTCACTGTCTCCCATCACTCCCAGATGGGACCATCCAGTTGCAGGAACACAAGCTCAGGCTTCCACTGATTCTATATTATGGTGAGTTATATAATTATTTCATCATATATTATAATGTAATAATAATAGAAATAAATTGCACAATAAATGTAATGTGCTTGAATCATCCTGAAACCATCCCCTCCCCACCACAGGTCTGTGGAAACGTTGTCTTCCGTGAAACTGGTCTCTGGTGCCAAAAAGGTTGGGGACCACTGCTGTAGGGACAAGAGGTCCTCTAGGAGGAAGAAGGCAACATGGAGGAGGAGGGAAAAGAGGTGAAAGTGTGATCTGACAAAAGGATGAGAGAGCACTGGACCATAGCTCTGACCTGATTTGCATAACTGACCCCATCCCTGGTAACAGGAGGACTGATTGGCAGTTAATATAGAGGAAGGTGAGGTTGCAAAATTATTGTTATATCCTGGAAATAGATGGAATGGAAGTCTCAGAGAGATGCAAAAATGTTAGGAGAGAAGTAGGGGAGTAGTATTGACTCACTGCTCAGGATGACAATTTTAAATATGTACAATAGGAAGTGTGAGTCCCAACTTCGCTATTTCAGGAGCAAGAAAACCTGGGGAGAATTGATGAAACTAAAGATTCACAAATATTCCTTGGGAATATTATAGAAAAAGACATACTAAAAAGGATAACAGGTACGTGGCTCGGGTGAAACTGATAAAATGGAATAGATTTTGAGAAGTTGTATCATGGACTCTGTAGCCTGCATAGAACCATAGCCTTTTGCTTATGAAAGATGAGTTTGACCTTGTTGAGAAAGTATCTGGTATAAAATTCTGATGGCCCTAGTCGAAGGGCCCCCAATGACTGTCAGACTTAGTGGGGTACCTGGGACCACATGGTATTCCAGACCACTTCTAAGTTTGGGTGTTTTTGGCAGCAGTGTTGAATTCCATGGACTTCCACCCTGAGGTGAAGAATTTATTGAACAAATGTGTTCTATCTCGAGGACAGGCCAGCTCACAGTCCGTCCCACACAGCCTCTGAAAGCCAGTGTTGTTATTTCTCCTCTGGGTGTGAGAGTGTGTGTGTGGGCACACACGTGTGAAGTTTTAGGTAGGAGCTGAAGGTAGGGAAAAGGGGAAGGTCAATATTTATGAGTGGGTTTCTAAGATTTTATTTTATTTTTCTCATTTCATTTCCATGATCAGCATATGCCTTCTGGTGTCTAAGGCCCCATGATTTCGTATTTATAAGTGACTAAAAACAAAACCTTATTATAGGAAATTAGATTCTTTTGCTGTAGCTTATTTTTCATTTTTGAATTCATAAAAACGAAAAGAAATTCTATTATCAGAGAGAAGTCTTTCACTTAGAATGTTATTAAAATAAATAACCCAAATGCCTGTGATACAGACTGGACCCTTTCTGTAAAATTGGAAATATATTCACCACATTGCCTGAGTTTTCTGCACGTCTCTCCAGCCCCAGCCCGTAGAACACACGCATTCTCTCTCCTCGCCAGGACACAGGTCATTTCTTGATTTCTTCCTTCTTTTAATTCGTTGCTGTCAGTTTGAGGAGCTTCTTCTCTTTATACATGACTGAACTTGGCCTGGAACCTGCTCCTGTTTCACTGGGGGCAATCTCATACTGGGCCTTCAAATCTAATTATTTAAACCACATGACTAATCTATGGAAAATCCCCAGGTTTTGGCCATTTTCAGACATTCTGGCATCTTTGCAACAAAGATGTAATTTTTCCAAAAGGCTGAGTTGTGTGTGTGTGTGTGTGTGTGTGTGTGTGTGTGTGTTTGGTTAATTTACACCATTCACAGATCCTGTCCTGATGAATCGTGATGCCTCTGCCAAATAGATGACCTAGTTTTCCAGTGTCTGGTTCGAGCTGGGATGTTGGTGTTGCCTGAGTGTTGAATGTCGATCAGTGGTGTTTATCGAACACCCACTGTGCGCCTCGTACCGCCACTGGCAGCTGCAAGCAAGTTGGAAAGAAAACAGAGATGTCAGATTTGCCCTCAAGGAGTTCGCCCCATAATGGGCAAATGGGGTGAAAGACAAACATTAATGGAAACCATTTGAACAAGATAAAAGAATCAAACACCAATGACTTAAAGTGCCCTGACTTTGGCTGGCTGCCCCAAAGTGGGACCCCCAGGAACTGTGCCTGAGCGAGAGAATAGGGAGTGGGATGAGGATCCAGATCTTAGGGGGTGATCAAGAAACTTCTGTTATTTGAGGTTTTTCTCAATTTCTGCCATATCTATGACCTTATAATTCTTTTAATATTTTACTCACTTTTGCTGTAACTCAAATTCATTTATTTATTTTTAAAAGGGAAGTTAATACCACTATCATGAATGTCAATAGGTAATAATAAAGGTTTATATTCCTTTGTATGAACACAAAACAATATTATTACCTTTTAGCTAATTATTGCTGCCAGTGGAAGTCCTGAGCTTGAGGCTGGTTATTTTGTTATAAAGAGAGATTAATAACTATGAGGGAGGCATGAAAGATACACCAAAGCCAGGCTAAGACTACCTTTTTGATGTAAGAAGGAATTATAAGAGAATTGAAGAGGAACAACATTCTCATTGTGATACAGTGTTATTTCCCCTCAGATCCACATACAACCTAGAGGAGTCTGGTGTCTAGCCTTGGAGGACCATATTTTGGAAAACCCTACTCTACTGTAGGGGAGGGCACTTGTTATGGATTGAATGTTTATGTCCCCCGAAAATTCATATGTTTAAACCTAATTCCCAGTGTGATGGTATTAGGAGGTGGGGCCTGTGGGAGTTAATTAGGTCATGAGAGTGGGACCTTTATGAATGAGATTAGTGCCCTTATAAACGAGGCCTGAGAGCTCTCTTACCCATTCAGCCTTGTGAAGACACAGTGAGAAGACAATGATCTATAAACCAGGAAGTGGGCCCTTGCCAGACATCAGATTTATCAGTGTTTTGATCTTGGATTTCCCAGTCTCCAGAACTATGAGCAATAAATGTTTGTTGTTTAAGCCACCGAGTTTATAATATTTTTGTAGCAGCCTGAACAAACTAAGACAGCACTCTAGGGAACCAATCACAATTTGGAGGCTGTTCCTGGCACATTATCCAGCACAGTTCATTTGTGGTTTAAGCAAAACCAGTTACCAGGAGGTTCAATTCCACGGGCAGAACAATAGCCAGGCTTTTGAGTGGTAGAGTAGTTCAGAAGTCAGACATTGCTGTTATGGTCTGTTCTGACAGATCTCTGCTTAGGACCAGAAAAGCCCTGTAGGCATTGAGGATGTGGAGGAAGATCCAACCTGGGGGAAGGAATGAGGTGGTGGTTTGAGGCTGTACAGCTATTGGGCTTTTGCTCTGAGCATACCTGATCTTGGGGACCACACCGCTCAACACGTTCACATTCCCTGCTCATCCCACATGTGGATGGATTCCTGCCCTTCTGTCCAGCCTCTTCACACCCAATTTTCCTGCTCTGCTTCCAGTTTGGGCTTGATCCCTAGATGCTCCCTTTTTGCTATGTCCTGGCTCCTTGCTGTGCTGCCCACACAACCCATGGTATTCTAAGGTTGTTAAGATTATTGTAAAAAGATGTTTAAGGAAGCGGAATGAAACACATGATGGCAGCATTGATGGTCAGACCATGAGAGTGTAGAAAAAAAATATTATCCTCTACTCATCTTAGGTTCTCTGGTTGGTGCCCTATAATGAGACTAGCTAAAGAAAGATTAACAAGAGAAAAGTAAACAGAATTTTATTAGCATGTGCATCATACTGACACATGGATGCACCAGAGATGAGGAACTTCAAGGGGTGGTTAGAATTTAGTTTGTATGTTGTCTTGGGCTAAAACAAAGGAAAAGGGGCTTTGGGCTTCTGGGTTGGGGAGGCAAGTTTTGGGAAGGTGACCAGGAAAAGTATGGTCAACAAGGGCTGTTTAGCAAGGTGTTTTCTGCACATTTAAGTCAGTGTCTTCTCCACTGATAAGAGTTGTTAAGAGTCCTCCTTTTCCTGGTATGGGAGAGGGAGACACCTTTTACAAAAGTAAATTTCCTTTACAAAAGGAAAATTTGTGCCCTGTTTTTTAGAGCTTTTCTTATGTCTTTTGATTTTCAATTGCCTTTAGCTTAAAAGAATCCATATGCCCAAAAGCCATGTTTTGGGGTAGCATATCCTGATACCTTTCAAGAGGATGGTATTGAAAGCATGCTGTCTTCAGGTGCTGCCCCCACACCCATGTGACTATTTAGGCCTTTTCCCACTAAAGTGTTCAGGCTAGGGCTCATTTCATGTGAAGTTAAAAACTGGCCTTGCTAGCCAATTCCACTTTCCCTGCATGCCCCACCTGAGCAACCGGAGTTTCCTGTAGTTGTGTGTGTTCCCATGCCAAGGCTGTTGCTTCAGGAAGGAAGTCCAATAGCCGATCTGATTAGCAGTAAGATAGAGGGAGCCCAGCAGTTGAGGCTGCATCTGTGCATCCCTGGCCAGGCTCATGTATAATTTTCAGCCCTACTAGGTGATAGGATTAAGATGTCTGATGTCCTAGGCTTCCAGGGCTGGGTGGGACCAAACCCTCCATAGAGTTGTGGTCTGAGGGTCTGTCTGCATTATAGCCAGGGCCCATTGCCAAGGTGCAGTAGAGTGTGCACACCTAAGACCCTCCCATGCAGGCTTTCCCTCCCCTCTGCTTTGCTGTACCCAGTGTCTTCGTATGTACCTACCTCATAGCTCTGATCACACTGTATTACATTGATGTGCTAGAGTCTGTTCCTGTCTCTAGCCTGTGAAATCTTGGAAGCTTCATTCATTTATTATTTGCCAGTGTATCCTCATAGCTACTGTGGCATTTAACACAATGTAGACGTAGCAGTCAGCATTCCTAACTGGAAACACCAAAACCTTCTTTAGCTAGTTTAAGCAGAAAGGGTACAAGTGGAATGTGTTAATTCAAGAGTTCACAGAATCTATGGAAGTGCCATCATTGGGCTTGGAGACTATGTAATCAGAAGCAATGCCCAAATCACCCCATGAGCCTGGTCAGTAAAAACCCCACTATCTCCACCCTTAGGCACAGACACCTCATCCCAGTACAGATGCTGGATACCGAACATGGGCCTCTTCCAATGTTGTTACCCATCAGGATATCTCTTCATCACTGCTGGCTGGAAAAGCACTCCCCCAGTTCTGTCTTCTTGCCCTCTTTTCACATGGACATCTCTCTTGAGTGCTTCTAGTTTTTGAAGTCCAAGGCTAGGAAAGGTACGTGTCTCTTGGTTCTACCTTAGGGAGGTGGGGCTCACAAGGAAGCACATTCCCCAAACACAGCAGGGATATTTAAATGATGACTGGATCTGCAACCTGATAGATATATGTTGCAGGCATGTGATACAAAGCTGTATTTATTTTTTTCATATTTGTTTAAAATGGACCCAAGCCCTAGTTTTACATTCATGCCAATTTGACAGGAAAATGTACATATAGGGGGATTCCTGGAGTTGCTGGAATGGCTGAAATATTGGAAGCATCTGCTGGGCATTTGAGAACAGAGGAGCCAGAAGCACTGTTCAGTTTTCATAGAGGCAACCAAAAGATAGTTATTAAGCACCCACTATATGCCAGGTTTACCGTCGGAGGGATTCCCATCAGCCTACTTAAACACTGGGCCACACACTGACGATTTTCCACACCATAAATGAACAAATGTGAAAAGCCGAGAGAAATTACAAGGGGTTGTCATCTGCCCTGCATTGTGATATGGGAACTTGTCCCCTGATTTTATGACAAGTCAACTGGAAAATTACTGTAGGCTGACCTGTCTTAGGAAATGTTCTAATTTACATCAGTTCTGGAAAAAAAAAAAAAAAAAAAACAGCTCTTGCAAGCTGTCTCATTCTTTGTGGTAGTAGTGAAGTGCTTGTATCATATCCATAATTAAGCCTTTTTAAGGTGTCATTTCTGTTAAAGGTGGTTTTGTCTCTGTCAGCTTATTGGTTTTGACAATGTTGAACACAAGACTATCAAACAAAACAGTTCTGATACCACCAGGCCCAGGAATTTGTACCTAACAATGCCTGCAGGGCTCTGTGACTCTGAGGTCTATAGCAGTGGCAAAAGAATTTGTTGAGAGTAGCTGAAACCACATTCTGAAATAAGAATAACTGTTTAGCAGTTATGCAGTGTGGTGGGAGAGGGGAGAGGAGGAGAGAGGTGCATATAGCCCAGTGTCTTCCCCTCCATTGGAGGGGTTTATATCATTCCTCCTCCATTGCCGTCTGCCCCCAGTGTAGACATGTAACAGCCCACCACTAGGGCAAAATAAAACATATAATTGCCAGGAACTTTGAAAACTATGTGTATTAGTCAGGGATCTCTAGAGGGACAGAACTAATAGGGTAGATGAATATATGAAGGGGAGTTTATTAGGGGAATTGACTCACAGGGTCACAAAGTGAAGTCCCACAATACGTTACCTGCAAGTGGAGGAGCCAGAAAGCCAGGCCGAGTCCCCAAACCTCAAAAATAGGGAAGCCGTACGTGCAGCCTTCAGTCTGTGACCAAAGGCCCCAGAGTCCCTGGCCAATCACTGTTGTAAGTTCATGAGTCCAAAAGCTGAAGAACTTGGAGTCTGATGTTCGAGGGCAGGAAGCATCCAGCATGGGAGAAAGATGGAGGCCAGAAGATTTAGCTAGTTTAGTCCTTCCACGTTCCTCTGCCTGCTTTTATCCTAACCAGGCTGGCAGCTGATTAGATGGTGCCCACTCAGATTGAGGGTGGGTCTGCCTCTCCTAGTCCACTGACTCAAATCTTAATTTCCTTTTGGCAACACCCTCACAGACACACCTGGCAACAGTACTTTGCATCCTTCAATCCAATCAAGTTGACACTGGATATTAACCATCACACTATGAAACATAATTAACCATCACACTATGAAACCATCACATCATGAAACAAAATCAACTATACATATTGTGAAACTTGCATTTCCGTTCTGTTTGTTTCAGGGACATTGCAAATTTTTCAAATTTTTCCTCGTAGTAGAAATGAAAAGTAGGGGTAAGCTAGGTTGCGCATATCACGGAGGGAATCCGCCACCGCTATTTCAGTGTACACTTTTCCACTTAGGAATCTGACAAGGGGAGGGAGTTAGAGTAAGCCTGTCATTCACTACAGTAATTTTAACTTCAGTAATTAAAAAACAAACAAAACCATGAGTACCATATTGCTAAGTTAGGAAAACTGAAGACTTCCCAGGCCAGCTACTTAACCCCTTGGCATCAGCCTTACTGCTGCTGCTTTGCTGCTGAATCATCCCTGTTTGAATACTTGGGCTGTTCCCTGGTTCTTTGGGTCCACTCCTACCTTGAAATTCCAGTCTCATGTTCCCATCTTATTTCCCCTCTGTCTCACTAGTATCCTGCCTGGTATTCAAATTTTCGAAGGCCTGGGAATGAGTGCACCTTGTTTTTATCAGATATGGCTTGTGGGTCCCGTCTGTGGTGTCCGTGCTTTGGCAAGACCCCCTCTGTCTGCTCCAGGCCACTTGCAGCCCAGATGTCTTCCGAGGTGGTTGCCAGACTCCCCTCAGCTACTGACTATCCATCTGGTATCTAGTCCTTGCCCTACCATATCCTGCCCAGTTGAATTCTGACTAGCTGGTTCTGCTCATAGATTAATATACGTGGATGGGAAAATTAGAGGTGTTATCTCAGGATGTAGGGTGATGTGAAATCAAGAAGGGTCTTGAATGCTTCTTGAAGAGTAGAGAGTTCACTGTGGAAATGATGGCTGTGACTGTTTTCTGAGCAAGGTCACAATGGGGTCCCAGCTGTGCTTCAGGAAGTGATGTTAGACCTATGTCTAGGATAAACAGGACTAGCCATGATGGTGACTACAGATGGAATATAATAAAGACCTGACCCGAGCATGGGGAGTCATTCAGGAGTGGAGGTGGAAGGAGAGAGAAGAGCAGGCAATGACCTTAGGTTTCCACACCCAAGTGACTGGGAGAGATGGAATCACTGGACCTGCCTGTTGTGGGGTAGGCTGTGTGTGCTTTCATTGTAGAAACTTCAAGTAGAGAGGGGACACTCCTGAGGAGGGGACACTCCTAAGGAGTAATCCAGAGACACTGAGATGAGGGCATGGAGTTAGGGATAGGGAGAGGGGATCCGTGCATCAATGGTGACATGACACTGTCCAGGTGCTCTGGGCAGAAGGTCTTTGTGCTCCATGTAAACCTGAACTTGGGCTCCAGGACAACTTCGGGGGCTCTGGACCTGAGAGACAGCATGATATGGTGAGAGGAGCACACGCTTTCAGACAGATGAACTGGGTTCAAACCTAGCTCACCTGTTTATGAGCTGTGTGACCTGGGGCAGGTTATTTTGTACTTGTGAGCCTGCATCTTCTCATCTGTAAAATGAGGTTAATAATAATGCTTTCTGGCAGGGTCACGAGGCTTAGTAATGCTTACTTCCAGTACTTTTCATGTTGCTCACCACAAAGTAGGTGTATAGTAAATTGTAGCTAATATTCTTCTTATTATCTGACTTTGATGTTCACAAATGATTACAAGGTCTTGTGAAATGTTGTGCATTTTACGTGATTGGATGAGTCCCCCTCGTGTTTGCACAGTATTTTTAAGTTCACTTATTCCAATGAGGTTCTCATGACTAAGGAGGGACAGGAGTATTGACCTATTTTATGGGCGAGGACCCTGAGGCTACAGTGGGTGAGATGGCAGCAGGAATGCGGAGTTAGGCCTGCCCTCCACACCACGAAACTGACCAGAGCTCTGCAGTTGTGGGAGGAACATGCCAAATTTCACCAAGCCGTTAGAGCTGTCCTTTTTGCTACTTTCAGTTGGAAAATATCTCTGGGAACACAAATTAATTACACTTTAAGTAACCACCTGAGTATGATTTCTTGGTCTCCCCTCCTGAGAAAGCCAAGTCCCCATCCCCATCCCCAGCCTTTATCTTTGTGTGCAATTGATTTGTGCTAATCCTGGAATGAGTTTGCTGATTGGAAGCCTTGTCCTCAGTAGTCTAGGATTTCACCTTCAACCCTGTCACCATCTGGCTGGACTGTGTGGAAATGGGAGGGGGGCCGCAGGCAGTGGCCCTTTGCACAAGTGATTGTGTTGGGCATTAAGTTGCAGAGGGCCAGGGAGTTGCTGCTATACGCACAGCACACAGGTCAGTGGGGGCAGGTCAGAAAGAGGATGCAGAAACCCAGAAACAAAGGCCTGTCGTCCTTCACGGCGCTTCATTGTCCCCAGCTGAAGCCATCCATCACATTGCTTCCCCTGCAGCTGGATGGGCCAGCTGCTTCCCTGCAGGATCTTTTCTTTCTCTTGCCTGCCCCAAGGAGCACTTGATGTGTCTTTTCAAAGCTATTTCCTCCTAAGACTCCTTATGCACAATAACTATGGTGGACCGCCGGGTGCAGGAGGGACAACTGTTTTCAATGCTGGGAGGCCAGACCCATTTTGGATTCTTTTGAAGTCTTTTTCATTGTGATGTGTGGAGAAATGCAAATAGGGATCATTTTGGCTGATCCCACAGAAGTTATCCTCAGCAAGATGGGGGAGTCTTGCAGTCAATTTTTTGAGTGCAGAGACAAGTGATTCTTTCAGATTTCCCCATGTCATGGTTAAGTTGGAAGAGCCAGTAGCCTATAGCTGGCTGCCTGTTGCTTCCATGAATCAAGTGGTCCTGCCCTTTTTCCCATTGCTGATGGGATAATACGAGCAGTTGGCTTCCAGTGAATCCACAGGCAAACTGTTATTGCCTGTACACATCACCAGGCTCCTGTTAAGATGCTATTGCAGAATATTTCCCAGAGCCATGAGTGAAATCTGGTTATGATTCATTCATGATAGAAACATGCTGTGTGCGTGTTGCAAGGTAACAGATTAGATTGAGTGACTCAAATGGGCAGTTAACTTAGATTTAATGGGACTGTAATTGTACAGTGAATTTTAAATGCCTTTTTGATTATTGCGTCAGGGTTATATTGAAATACAGGCTTGTCATTATGTCTTGACGTTTTAAAAACAATTACATCAAATCTAATGAGAGGGAACTCAGTGAGAACACCCAATTACCTCTCAAGGGTGCCAGGTTTTCCATTGCGGCTCTGTGATTTTCACTGACCTTGACATTTTTTCCCCAGTTGTGACATAAAAATAATGAATTTGGTTGTCATAATTAGTAATTATTCTTATCATGTAGCTTTTCTAATAAGCACCCCAAATTACCTAGTCTGTATTTTCTTCTTCAGGCTGCTTTCTCCTACTCACACTTGTTTCCCTCTCATTCCTCTGAGAATGGTGAAGATAAGAAACAAATATGCTCCTCTGGGATGAATTTGTTCTTTGATCTAATTCATTAAACAGTTTGAGTGCCTACAATATGCTAGGCTTTATGCTAACATAAGTGCTTGTATTATCCCACCAGCAATGGAAAAAAAGGGCAGGCCCACTTGATTCATGCAAGCAACATTCACATAAAAGTGAATTCAAATGTTGTCCCCATTCCCAACAAGCTGAAAAGTGAATTCAAACATTTTCCCCATCCTTACCAAGCTTAAAAGTGAATTCAAATATTGACCCCATTCTCAATAATCTTTTTCTCATTTTGTTCTCCTCTTCCTCCTCTTCTATCATCATAGCTGTTATTGTCATTCTCATCATCTGCTGAGTATTTACTGTATAGGGGCTGCTGTGTTAATTTCTTTTCATGTCTCATCTCAATGACATCTCATAAAAACCCCATGATTATTATTCCATTTCTTCAGATGAAGAAATCAAGTCTTAGAGACATTAAATACCTCAAGAAAGGAGCTGAGGTTTAAGCCCAGGTCTGTTTGGTTGCAAACCCTCAGAACCCCACAAATGCATATGACTCCACGTCAGTCTATTGCTTTCAGCATTTGTAACAACTTTCCAGGGCCAGAAGAATCAGAAAAGGTTCCTAGAGTGATCAATAATTGAGCTTCAGTTACCTCTCCAAGTTCTGGCTCCATTTGTGTGTACCGATAATCTGGCAGGTGGAACTCTCCATCTTCCCCTCTCACCTGCTCTCCAGGATTTTGTGCACATGGCTCCCTTTGTCAGCAGTGTCAGCAATGTCTTATCCTTCTGTCTTCCACATCTCAAAACCCTTCTAGGGTACCATATGGTGGCTCCCATGCCCTGTATCCCCAAAGCTATCTCTGACCCTCCAAGTAAGAATCAATTGCACTTTCCTCTGTAAGTGCTCTTATACTTGATACTCTTGCAGTCCATAGCCCATTCTGTCTTGGATCTGTTAACTGTTCACCCTTCATACCTTCCCCCACCCCGTGTATTCCTTGAGTGGAACTTGTGCATCTTGGTAGCTCTATGAAACCCAGCACAATATCTTGTAAATTTGGATTTTAAGAAAATACTTGCTGAATTGAATATTTAGCTGCAAGAGAAGCATGGCACAATTTAAGATGCTATATTTAGGAGGGAATGTGTCCTATAATTTCAAGGTATAGTTTCTGAAATTTTTCATTCAAGGGATTGTATTCAGAGTGGGGTCATTCAGTGGGGACTTAGAATGATTTTTATTAACTGGATAACTAAATACTAACATTCAAAAGTATCATAGGAAGTGTAAAAGTCATTGCTTTTCTCAACTCTGAGGCTATTCAAAGAAAGAAAAATTTTAAACAAAATCCCTGTAAATGTGAAGTAAAACAACTAAGCATAGTTAGAGTCAAGGTCCTTGTCCCAACTGACCTTTGAGTTTAAAGTAATGGAAAAATACCAGCATGGATTTATAAATTTAAATTTTTGTTTTTAGATCTGGGCTCTATGTTTGTATATGTGTGTGTATGTATGTGTATGTGTACTATATATATGGATAATATATCGATTTATATGTATATATACATAATGTTTATACTTACATATAAATTTATATCTGTATATTTATATATGTGTCTTTATATGCACATATAATGTAAATAATATACTATATTATTATATAGGGGATATAGAGCATTGGAGCCACCTTGTATACCCTAGAAAGGTTTTGACAGATGGATGAAAGGAGGAAAAGACATTGTTGACATTGTTGGCAAAGGGAGCCATGTGCACAAATAATATATATATAATGTAAATAATATATATAAACATATATAAGTATAATACATATGCACACACACAAATATATATCTGTTTCAAAATAAATATCACAGATCTTGACTTTTGGGTTAGTTAGTTCCTCCTCTGTGCCATAGGCCTTTGCATTTATGTCTTTTAGTGCATTTGTTATACATAAATCATTTGTTTTCCCAATTAAGTGGTGAGTTTTCTGAGTGGCTGCTCAGTGGTACATGCTCAAAGAAATAGTGGTTTGAATTGAAGTAAGATTTAAATCTGTTTCAGTAAATAAAATTACCTAAAGCTGGGACAATATGATATTGACCTTACTCGTTCTTATATAAATCAACATTTAACTCTTAGGCTTTGCCTAGGCCTTCTTAATGTTTGAAAAGTGATGATAATAGCTAACATTGACTGTGCACGTACTGTGCATCACGCTCTGTTGTAAGTACTTTTATTCTGTTCTAAATTTCTGTTATTTGATTTCCTGTTATATATGAGAAAACTGAGACGTAGAGGTTAAGTAACTTGCTCATGATTGCACATCTGTTAAGTGGTGGACTTCTACCAGAGCCTAATCGTAACAATGTCTGAGATAGTAGTTTTACCCTACATGTGCTTATGACTTAATTATCTACAAGTGCTTTAGCACATTATCTTATATTATTCTTATTTAATGAGCAAATTTACTCTAACAACTGTACGTTTTCCTTGATGAACAAAATAAAGAAGTAGTCAGCTGACCTCAAGACCTCAGAATCTAGTGGGAGTGATTTTGGAATACTGACGACCTAGATTCTTGTTCTGACACAGTCACCAATAAATATTGTGACATTAGGCAAGACATTTCATCTCTCTGGGATAAACTGAATGGTAGGGTTATAATCAAATAATCATCAAAAGCTTGAGGATCTTTTTAATCAGCAGAATACAATGAATCTGCAGTATGTTCAAGATCTTGGAAGGTATTAGTGACAGAGCCAGGCTAAATCCCAGGGGTTAAACAGCTTGTTGTTTATAAAGGGGTTCTCCCAAAGCTGATACTAGGCCATCTTAGTTTACATAGAATATAAGAATGAGTTTTATGTCATTTGATTCAAAAATTAATAAAATTAGTTAACAAAATTTAAATCTAAGACGAATATCTCATTCCCTTGGTCAGGGTGGCTGTGTATATCTGCACAGGCTATGCACTGTACAACTCCAGAGAGCACTGTTCACATACACTGTGGGGAAAATGACACCCTTGGAACTGGAAAATATGGTGGCCTGGTCTTTGGCGACCCAATTCCCCATAAAAGCTGCTCCTTTGATATTATTGTCATTATTTATTTGTTAAGGCAAATCCCCATATTGTAGAATGAGAAATGAATATAATGGGAATGTGTCGGCAGGTCTGTGTGGTGCACAGGATAGACACCTCAGGTCCTCCACACCTGTTTAGTCTCTTGATCCAGCCTGGATCACTTTTCATAGATTCTAAGAAACTTCATGTGGTCACATGTGACCGGTGTTGCCTGCCTTCTGTGAGAGTGAAAAGGAAAGCAAATTTGAACCAATGATGTATTTGCATCAGAAATATCAAACCAGTAGCAGATGCTGCTGGAACCAAGTCCACCAGACTACAGTTGAAGATGAAGGGATGAGGGAGATGCAGAATTGAACAGGTGCTGAGGTAGAGTCCAGTGATGAGGAATGCGTGGTAGGTTCAGGCTACAAGAGGGAAGAAACAGAGCAGAGGAAGCAGGACTTGCATTTATTTCAGCGAACCAGTTTTGCAAGCCAGGATCAAAGGTCCCAAGAGGCCCTCTTGTTTTTCTTAAAGGTATCTAATCCCTTCTCTGGTTGTGGTCATTCTGAGGGGTCTAAAAACTGGCTTTAGCCCACATATCCCAGAGGTTCTTGGATTTTAAATATACACCTAGAGATGACAGTAGAGGGTAATAAGTGGATTCCAAGTGCTGCCTAGGGGGGACATTTTGGGAAAGAGATGCTTCTTAGAAAGCCTTGAATCATGTGCCCCTGCAGGTGCTTGTGAGGCCCACCGTGTTCCGAGTAAGCAACAAAGCGCAAGGATGCTTCCTACATACTTGATCCCAAAGGAAAAATGTTTACCTAAAACCGAGAAACACGTTTCTTTCTACTGAACAGTACATAATACATAGTGCATGTGTTATGGAGTTTCTTTGTGTCATCTTCTAAAGATTTTTTTGTTTTTAATCATTTTGACATTATCACTTATTATTCAGAGTCTTGAGGACGACAAAAAATTATAACAATAATTTTCCTGATTCTCCTGGAGTGCCTTCATGACTGTATTTCATTTAAAATGAAAGCACCTAATTAGTTACTCAATTTGAGATAATTATCCATATCACTCACCTAAATAGTTAGAGTCTTCTGGCTCCCAGGAAAATGAAGTCAATTAGCAAATGCCCAAGTTCTTTATAGTCCTCTAGTTCCAGATGACTAATTTTCTCTATTTCTCTGTCATGCACACATCACTGACACCTCAGACTTTCATTATGTTCCCTGACTTCCTGTGTCATTTTAAATAAGTGTTTATATTATATTCCTTATTTGTTCTTCAAAGTAGTAATAGTCAAAATAAGCTTGCTGTTGAAATGCACACTGGATTACAATATTTTATTCCCTGAAGGACCTGGGGTGTTTGAGATGCATGGACTTCTTAGTTCTGCTAGGCTCAGTTTTGATATATTCCACACATGGCTAATTACTGTCCAATAGGGATTGAAGCCCAGCTTTTCTATGCTAGGTAGTGTTTGGCAGGACATCCTTTCGCACTCAACCATCAGTCATCCCCTTTGCCTTTCTGGTACTTCTCAGAGGATGCCTTGGTCCTCAGCACTCACGAGCCCACACTGTGGTCCTTTTCCTCTGTCCTCTCACCTTGTAGTATGGGCAGTGCCCCCAGCTCTAGAGTGTGCTGCCCCTGTCATAACACCTGCAAACTTGTGGCATAATGAAAAGCAAACATTTGGTCTTTCTCCTAGGCTCTCAGCACAGAGCTCTTAAAACCCTTGGAGACATCTGAGCCATAAGAGTGTCCTTTGTATGCTAATCAGATGACTCATGGTAGAGAGTTGGGGGTGGAGTGGGTAGATAGTTCCAGAATGGGGGCTGGTCCCAGAAACAGCCGGTCATTATTAGGTATGGCCATTAGGAGCAGGTCATTATTGGAACTTCCAGCCCCATGCCTCAACCTCCCAGGAGGGGAGAAGGGCTAGAGATTGAGTTCAACCACCAATGGCCAATCATTTGATCAATTGTGCCTGCATAAAGAAAGCTCCATAAAGACCCTGAAACAATGGGATTCAGGGAGCTTGCAGGGTGGCAAATGTATATTCATGTGCTGGTGCATCCTGACTCCATGGGGATACACCTCCTGCACTTGGGGACCTTCAGTCATTGCTCTATGAAGTTCTTCATTTGGTTATTTCTTTGTATCCTTAATAAGGAAAGTGCTTTCCTGAGTTCTGTGAACCATTGTAGTGAATTACTGGACCTGAGATGGGGTCATAGAAACCCGTGGATTTATAGTCAATAGAAGTGTAGGTAACCTGAACACCCCATCTGCAGCTGCCATCTGAAGTGGGGCAGTCTTGTGCGGCTGAACTTATAACCTGTGGGGTCTATGCTAACTCTAGGTGTCAGAATTGAATTGAATTGAATTCTTGAACGCCCAGTTGGTGTCAGAGAATTTTGGGGGAACTGACTGTTGTCAGAAAAAATCCACACACATTTAGTATTAGAAGTGGTGTCTGAAAACACTACACAGACTCTGATCTCTGTTAGGATCATTTCAATTTATATTAAAATTGTTAAAATCTCAATGTAAAACTTTTCTTCCCCAGGCAACAGATTGGCATTTAATGAGACTCTCTCAACACCTTACTTTAGAGGTGTCCGCAACAGTGGGGAGGCTCCAGTGTGGCAGGCTGGTGCAGAAAAGCTATTTGGCCAGCACTGTAGCAATACAGAAATCATACCACATTGGCAATGGGTGCAGCAGAACCCTTGGATATACCATTGTATCCACGGTAAATCGTTATTTTTTATCACTAGTGAGAGTGATCTGAGTGGCAAGAGTGTCTGCAGCACGTTACATTATAATATTGATGGTGATGGTAATGCTGATAAACCTTTGAACATTTAATAATTCATTTCTGTAGCTTGTTCCAAAATGCCCTGTGATGTCAAAGTACTGTGAACAGAAGTACAGTGAACATTTTGACTTAAAGGATGCAAGGTACATTATTCTTCCCTATTGTAGCTATCATGGGGCCGTGTGTTGAGATGATGGATCCACAAGGCAGAAGCATCCAGATGCCTCTGTAACCTCCTGGCAGAGGGCTGTACTGCACAATTGCGGAGATCTAAGGTGGACTTTGTGTGAGCAAGAGATAAACTGTTACCTGTTTGAGGTGCTGAGATTGTGGGTTGCTATTTACTGCAGGATTGTCTAGCCAAGTTCCCTCCAAGAGTTATTTTCTCCCCAGGAAGCTCAAAGTAGAAGTTCCCTTTTTCTGTGCGTAAGGAAACACCCCACTGATGAATTCATTTCGTGTCAATATGGCTAAGCTAGAAACACATTTTCCAGAATTCCCTTCCCCTTGTAGTTCCTAGTTAGCATAGGCTTCAAGAAAAACTTTGTGTAAGATTTAGAAGAGGGAGCGAAGGGGCGGTTTGTTCCTTCACAAACTCAGGAGGTGGGTGCAGTGCACCCATGCGGTTGCTTATCTACTACCTCACCTAGTTGGTTTGGGACCATGCTGGGCCCACAGCTCCAGCTCCTGCAAACGTTCTGCTTCAGCTTCTCTGAATCATGGGTTAGCTACATATGCGCATCCTGACGAAGAGTACCCATTTCTCACCCAGAAAGCTGTTGTCATCTGAGCTGAGGGCTTGGAGGTGGGGAGACAGCCCAGACTCCAGTCTTCTCTGGTGGGTTCCAGCTCAGCCTTGCTAGTTCCCACTTGTCCTCCACTTCATGTACAGTCTCCTTTCCCAGCTGCATGCCCTGTGGCCTTTGGGCTCTAGCACCAGGCATGGAAACAACAGCCTTGCCTAGACTGAGTGACTAGCTGGCCCACTGTGTAGGGTGCAGTCCTCATGATGCGTATTCCCTAGTGGTTCTCATTCTCTGAGCAGACCTGGGCTGGTGCATAAACCATGGCTCTCTCCTTCTCACCATTTTAGTTACTACTAACTTAGAACACACCACCTGTCTCTCACCTTCACTGCTGCTGCAACTTCTCTGTTTCCATTCCAGCTCCAACCATTCACTGTCCACACAACAATTAAAAAGGGATCATTTTCCAGTATGAATGGAATCACATCCCTTCCCTGATCAAAAGCCTCCCAAGGCTTCCCATTACTTTTAAGAACAAAATCCATGTGAGTTATTTAAGGCCTGCCTGACTTGGCCCCATACGCCTCTTCTCCTTCTGTTTCCACATTCTGCCAGACTCCCTGTCTGATGCACACAGGCCCTCTTCCACCTTCCTCCTCCAGAGATAGCTTAGAAAAAGAGACGAGTGAGTAGAACTTTAAGCAAGGTGAGAGCTATCCTTCATACCATGAAAATAAGCTTATGGTAAGCCAAACAAGATGGAACCATGGATTTAAAGCTTTGTGGATCATGATCTGCAGTAAGCAAATGCAGTTTACACACACATACACACACACAGCCAAAAAGAGTCATTTCATTAAACAATGTAATATGGTCTTATGTGGTATATACTCTGATATTTTCTTATATAAGTAATATAGTAATATATTACTTATATATAAAATATGTTATACATGAAATATATATAAATATAAAAAATATATAACATATTTTATATAATGTATATAATATATATAAGTAATATATATATTACATATACAGTAATATAAAAATACTGACTTTTCCATGCTATTTCCTCTTTTCCCCTTCTCTACTTCTTATTCCTCCACTCCCTTTCCCTCAGAAAAATTTTGGCTTTGACCCACTAAGTTGATTTCATGACTCACTGGTGGGCCATAACTTGAAGTTTGAAGCATATGAGATAGAAGTTTTGGGGTAGGGAGAGTAGAGCTTTCAGGAATCTGAACCCCATGGACCACTAGAGAACAAGAGTAATTAGCTGGCATAGGTCACTCACTTTGTATGAGATCCCTTGTTTCAACATCTCGTCTCCATTCTGTTTGCCTTTTTGGAAGGGATCAAGACCCAGGCTGTAACTCTGAATGCCTCCTGTGCTTCTCTATTCAAATAGTAATTTCATCAGGGTGTCGTCCACATTGTCTTATTCCCTTTCTAAGTATCAGTTTCTTCACCATAAGATAGGAACAATAATAATCCCAACTTTATGTAGTTATTGTGAAGATTATATGAAGAAAAGTAATGAAAGGACTAAGCCTATGCCAACACCTAATAAATAGCCAACAAGGCCTAAGGTGTTATCAGCTTGCAAAGATTCCCTGGATGAGCCCCCAAGATCCCAGAGTTTTTCAATGTGAGTTTGCCTGACCCAGTTTGGAACCACTTAGAGGTAAACAACATCTCTGGGCAGATCAGTACTGGAATATCTGAGAGAATGTGACTTACACACGTGACCATAGTGTGCTTCCAAAAGCAGAAATCCAGAACTGAACAAATGTGCACACCCATTAAAAGGCAGCACTGAGCACCCGCAGGCCTCCTGAGCAGGGGCAGAGTCTGCCCGTGTATAACTGTCAGGAGAAGGAACAGAACACAGGGTATCCCATGTGGAAGTCAGGCAGGTCCCCAAGAGAGAGGAAAGGGCGAGCCACATATACATGGCTTCTGCACCCTAATCTATCATCTATCCAGACCACTCAACCAAACTTTCTTCCTATTGATAATAATGGTTTCCAGCTTTTGGCTTATCCTGGCTTTTGACATGCCTTCCTCACTAAGCTTAATCATTTCTAGCTTTCAATTTAAAGCCAGAGATGTGCCACTCTTCCTTTCACTTGAACACTTAAAGGGCTCTGTAGGACTATTAATTGGCCTAATTTCAATACTTTGTGTCTCAGGGAATAGGGAGGCCAGAGGAGAGGGAGAGAGATGTGGGGAAGGCCAGTCAGTGGAGCAGTCAGAGCACACACAGTATTAAGTTTGCCAACTTCCATGGATGCAGTTTATGGCACATCAAAACAAATACAATAGTAACATTAAAAATCACCAACCACAGGTCGGGTGTGGTGGCTCATGCCTGTAATCTCAGCAGTTTGGGAGGCCAAGGCGGGCAGATCACGAGGTCAGGAGTTCAATACCAGCCTGGCTAACATGGTAAAACACCGTCTCTACTAAAAATACAAAAATTAGCTGGGCAAGGTGGTAGGTGCCTGTAGTCCCAGCTACTTGGAAGGCTGAGGCAGGAGAATCGCTTGAACCTGGGAGGGGGAGGTTGCAGTGAGCCAAGATCATACCACCGCACTCCAGCCCGGGTGACAGAGTGAGACTCTATCTAAACAAACAAACAAAAAACAGATCACCGTAACACATATAATATTAACAAAAAATTTCTAAATATTGTGAGACTTACCAAAATGTGAAAAGGAGACATGAAGTGAGCACATGCCGTTGGAAAAATGGTGCCAAAAGTCATGCTCCATGCAGGGTGGTCACAAACTTTCAACATATAAAAATAAAGGAAAGTACATTAAAGGAAGGTACGCCTGTATTCAGCATTTTTCTGAATGATTACAGAATCTTGTTTGCCTGTATGTGTGCACATGCACGCGTGCACACATGTGTGTGTGTGTAGCATCTCAAAGGACTCTTGCTTCATGAAACAGTTTAAAAAAAAAAACCACTATGATAGACAATTACTTCTCTTCTCTGACTTTCACTTTCTTTTCACTGAAAGTCAGTGAAATCTGACTCACATTTTCAGATGATACTAGTAGACCCTTCAAGCAGATGCCATGTTGTCATGAGACTTTCCCTGCTTTGGATCTCCAACTGTCCTTGAAATAATTTAAAGCTGTTTGTATTTAGTTTTAGGCAAGCATGTTCTAAGGAAGTATGTGAGGATGGTAGTGTGTAAGTGCAGATGTTATGTATAAATTTTAAGGGGTGGTTGCTTCTCCATGATATAATTGGAAAGAACTGGCAGCTCACTCATGCATGAGTAACTTGGCCCATGAAAAGCAACCATTGGTGGTAATAGCTGTGACTACAGCACATTCCAGTTAGCCCCTATAGAAGGCAGTATAATGGACCCCCAAAGATGTCCACTTCCTAGTTCCAAGAACCTGTGAATATGTTATCTTACATGGAAAAATATACTGTGTGGATGTGATTAAATTAAGCACTTTGAGATGGGGAGACGATCCTGGATTATACGGGTGGTTTCTGGTGTGATTACAAATGCAACTACAAGGGGCCTCGGAAGTGGAAGAAGATGCAGAATAGAAGAGACGGAAGGAAATGTGACTGTGGAAGAAAGATCTGAGAGGGAGGGAGCATTGCTGACTTTGAAGTTGGAAGGGTCCAAGAACCAAGAAATATGGGCAACCTCAGGAAGCTGGAAAAGGCAAGGAAATTGGATTCCTCTCTAGGATGTTGAGAGAGGAACACAGTTCTCTTGACACCTTGACTTTAGCCTAGTGAGATCCATGTTCAGCTTGTAACCTACAGAACTTCAAGATAATAAACGTGTATTATTTTAAGCCACTGGGATTGTGGTAATTGGTTATGGCAGCAATAAGAAATTCATATGGCTTCATAGAAAAAGACCCCTGGCTCTTTCTCCCTGGGATAGCCTGGACATGCCTTTGCTTCTGCGCCACTGGGATTTTGGTAATTGGTTATGGCAGCAATAAGAAATTAATATGGCTTCATAGAAAAAGACCCCTGGCTCTTTCTCCCTGGGATAGCCTGGACATGCCTTTGCTTCTGCACCACTGGAACCCATGAAAGGATTTCCTGATTTTTTCTGATCCCGAGTGTCTCAGGGCCCCATGGACTAGTAGATTGCCTTCCTGATCCCTCTTCTGGAATGGTGAGAGCTGAGATTCCTGCTTTCTCCTGGGATAGAGGCTCTTCCCTCTCCTCCATTGAGGGTTCAAAAAACGCAAAGGGCAACATGAAAAATTCTTTAATTATTCTACTTGCATCTGGAAAATTTATTTTATTTGGAAAGAGGAAAAGGAAAATAATCTTCAACTAGAGTATAACTGATTCTGAATAATTATCCTCAGGGTTTGATCTATCTATATTGCCAATCTGCATAAATCAACATCTTCCCTAGTCTCAACTTCCTGCAGTTCAATCATCCCGTTAGAGAGTATGAATTAGCAATATAATAACGTCAAATCATTCCTTAAGCCCCAAGATTTCGCAGTCACAAACGTAAAGTGATATGTACACTCTACTTATATACTTTACTTATTAATTTATTTTTCTCTGAGAACACTTATAGTGTTACTCATTAGAAGCCTGAGGCTAGATTAGATCAATGACTTCCAAGTTTGTGCCCATCATCCATAGTAAGATGGACATTTTATATCACAACCCAGTATAGACACACACTCATGAAAATTATGAAACATTTTTTACCCTTGTTAAATGGAATCATTCTGATATTTTCTATTTCATTTAAAAAATATTGTTTAAAAATAATATCTAAAAAAATACTGATTAGGCCAGGCACGGTGGCTTGTGCCTGTAATCCCAGCACTTTGGGAGGCCGAGGTGGGTAGATCATCTGAGGTCAGGAGTTTGAGACCAGCCTGGCCAACACGTGAAACCTCATCTCTACTGAAAATGTAAAAATTAGCCGGGTATGGTAGCACACACCTGTAATCCCAGCTACTTAGGAGGCTGAGGCAGGAGAATTGATTGAACCTGGGAGATGAAGGTTGCAGTGAGCCAAGATTGTGCCATTGCACTCCAGCCTGGGCAAAAAGACTGAAACTCCATTTCAAAAAATAATAATAATAAAATAAAACTGATTATAATCCAGTAAACTGATCTTAGGACCCACTTACCACTTGTGACCTGCCTTTTCAAAACACCATATTAAATGGATCTTGGGTTCTCTTTTTTAGTTCTAACACTATTGTAATCTTGAATAATTAAGAATGTTAAGAATACAACTTTGATAGTCTCTGTCCCCATGCCTCAACTTAAAGTGTTGATATATTTAAATACTTCATTAGTAAAGTGTTTTCTTATTGTAAGTTAAGGAATTGCCCCATTCTTCTTTGTAACTTTGTTAGAGATAGTAAATTCAGTTGGTGCAATGATAATCACATTAGGATCTCAAAAATTATGTACTTGAATGTATGATTAAGCTCAGTATTTTAATATCAAATTACAGTTTTTGTAACTACCCTGAATGTAATTGTGTCTTGCTGTTTATAATTATTTTCTCAGCTTAATGAAATTTTAATAAATTGGACATGGAATTGATCCTTCAAGGAAACATTTTTCATAATTAGAAATTTTTCTCAAACTTGGTGGATTGATGTTATTGGCTTTTTCTTTGTGATTGTGTTTATATAAATAGAAACATTGCTCTGAAACTTCAAAGGTCAAATGGGTAGGAATTAAATTGGTTCAGTCCTAATGTATTTGAAGAGACAGATTTTGAAAGTTTCTAGGAAACAGCAAAATAATATTTTCACTCCAACTTTTTCTTTGAGCTATTCCTATATTTCTGTTCTCCATCTTTGTATCCCATACCTGAACAGTCCAGAATATCAGCATTACCATGCCATAAAGTGTTTACAATTCTGCTCTGAGCTGACATCTGTTACAAACAGCATGTTGCTTACAACAACATTAAAAAAAAAGCTTTTTATGTAACACAGATAGCACCTGTATCACAAAGGCGAATAGTATGCATTATTCCTTTGAATGAAAGCTTATCTCTGAGCCAAATGCTATACACTAAATAATAATGATAATAAAAATCTACCTACTGGCAATGCATACCAAAATACAAATATCTTGTTACAGTATTTTCTATTCAGATAATAATGTAGACATCTCTTGAATACCTTTTCTTTTCTGATCTGCATACAAATGGGAGAATTATTGGTTTTGTCTGATAAGGTGCTTGGCGTATACAATGGGGCCAAACCAATTATCTTCTTGGCTGACTTATGTTAGAAAATCCTGCAGATTTGTGCATTACATGAGGGAGTGTTGAACTGTGACGAACAAAATTCTGATCAATACAATCTGATCAAAAGGACATCTGTTTTTCTTACAACATCATTAATTTGCAAAACCTCACATTCCAGCTCAACTTTTGGAAGTACCATTCCACTACAAAAAGGTTTCTTAAAAAGTTGTTAAAATTTGTGCTGCCTAAACCCCTGGAAAAACAAGAGAGCCAGTTGCGAAAGAATTTGGTGGAGAGGAAGTAGTTCACAGAAAGTCACCACTATCAGTTTCTTTCCTAGGATGGCAACAGGTGTGGTGTGGCAGCTTCTTCTCCCAGCATTAACACTGACTGACCTGATGCCCCAGCTGCACTTCTCAGAGGCAGCGGTTAGAGATCACCTCCTCCGCTGCTTCCAAACAAGGTGCTCCATGCCCTCACCCTTCAACCTCTCAATTTATTTAACCTCATCTCATCAAATTCCTCTCCCTTTACTACTGTTGGGTTTTGAAAAATGAGAATTCTAAACCAAATGAGAAAGACACAGACATAAGATAGGGTGTCACATACTCAATTTATAATTGGTAAAGCAGGATTGGAGGTTGTGGCTTTGACCTAAGATTTAACCATTTAAAGCTTTCTCTTCCGTCCCCTCAAGGTGCAGGATCTATCCTGGTGGGTGAGTTTGCTAATTGGAAGAGGCAAGAGCAGAGAGGGGAAGGAACATGGCCTTTAGGCTCAGAGATTCTGAGGGAAGGCCAAAAAGAGCCTGGATAATGACCCATTTCCAAAGCTCACCCATCAAACCCTTTTTCCTTGAGAAAAACAGAGTTTGCCTGTTATTTAACATTTCTGAGAAGTGTTCTTTTTCCTCCATTTAAAATAATGAGATAGATATGTCTTTTTTCTTATTATAGAAACTACAACAATATTCTAGATATGAGTTCTTTGTTGGCTGTATTTATTGTAAATATCTGATTCTCATCTGTAACTTGACATTTCACTCTCTCAGTGGTATCTTTTTATAAGCAGAAGTTCCTAATTTTAATGCAGTTCAGTTTGTCAGTTTTTTCTTTTTGATCTGTATTTGTATATTCAATTTAAGAAATCTCTGTCTATCCTAAAGTCATGAAGTTGTTCTTTTATCTCTAATGGTTTACATTTATCTCTATGAAGAATCTGAGGTTGATTTTTGTTTATGATGGATGTAGGGAAGAGGATTTCTTTTTTTTCCTCTCATGAATATCCAATTTATAAAGCACCAGTTATTGAAAATACTTTATCTTTTTTCCCATTCCATTGTGGTAGTACCTTATCATAAGGCAGGTAGCCCTATAGGAATGGGTCTGGCTGGTGATTTTCTTTTCTGTTCCATTGCTCTCATTGCTGATCATTGCACCCCTGTCTTTTTTACTGTAATTTTATAATAAGTTTTAATACTAATAGTGAAGCCATATTACTCTGCTCCCCTTCTTCAAGATGGCTATTCTTAGCCTTTAAAATTTTGATATAAACTGTAGAATCCCTCCTAGAATTTTTATTGAAAATGTATTGACTCTAGGTCAACTTGAGGAGAAATGATGTCTTTGCAAAACATTTTAACATGTATCCCTCTATTTATGTCTTAATGTCTATTACTAATCATTGGTGGCTTTCTATTAGGGATCTTGTGTCTCTTTCCTCAGGTCTATTCTTAGGTATTTGATGTTTTTGAGGCTACTTTAAATAGGATTATTTTTAAATCTAATTTAAAAATTTTGAGTGATTTGTTTCTAATAAGCAGAGATACAATTACCTTTCCAAATTCATTTATTCATTCTAATAGTTAATATGTAGAATCATTTGGATTTTCTGCATACAATATCATGTCATTTATAAATCATAGCATTTTTGTTTCTAATTATTATACCATTTATTTCTTCTTCTAACCTGTTTCACTGTCCAAGATCTTGAGAATAATGCTGAAATAAGTGGTGAAAAATGGACATCCTTCTTTTGTTTTTGATTCAAAATTCTCAAGTATTTCACTATTAGTGTGATGTTTGCTATAAATTCAATTTGTTTTGGTAACTATTCCTTATCAGGTTAAAGAAGCTTCCGTCTGTTTCTAGTTTGTAGACAGTTTTTACTATGAACCGATGTCACATACTGTAAGATAATTTTTCTGTATTAATTGAGCTGGTCATATGTTTCATCTACTTTATTCAGTGAGGAGAATCACACTGATTGGTTTTTCGAATGTTAAACTAGCCATGCATTCCTGACATAAGCCCAAGATATGCTATCTTTTATATATGTGGTCATGATATATTGTCATTTTAATATGTCACTATATTTGAAGGGCTAAGATTTTATTTAGAATTTTAAAATTTATGTTCATGAAAGAGTTGAACCTGTAATTATCTTGTTTTGTAAGATGTCTTTGTCCTGTTTTGGTATCAAGATTATTCTGGCCTTGTAAAATAAAATAAATTGGGAAATGTTACTTCTTTTCCTATTATCTGGAAGAATTTTTATAAGATTTGTCGTATTTCGTCTTTACTGTTTAGAAGAATTCAGTGAGGGTGTCATCTGGGCTTGGAGATTTTTCATATGGGAAGGTTCTAATTATGTATTCAATTTCTTCAGGAGGTATAAGGGATACTTCTGGTTTACATTTTGAGATTTAGAGAGCTGGAAAAGGTAATGTTCCACTCCCTTGCAATGAAAAAAATGGGGCAAACTGCCAAGTTCACAACTGTCTTTTTTTGTTGTTATTGTTGTTGTTGTTTTAGATGGAGTCTCACTCTGTCACCCAGGCTGAAGTGCTGTAGCATGATCTTGGCTCAGTGCAACCTCTGGCTCCCAGGTTCAAGTGATTCTTCTGCCTCAGCCTCCTGAGTAGCTGGGACTACAGGCATATGCCACCACGCCCGGCTAATTTTTGTATTTTTAGTAGAGATGAGGATTCACCATATTGGCCAGGCTGGTCTTGAACTCCTGACCTCGTGATCTGCCTTCCTCGGCCTCCCAAAGTGCTAGGATTGCAGGCGTGAGCCACCGCACCTGGCCAAGTTCACAACTGTTTTTGAAAACTTTGGAGAGATGAAGCCACAACAAACTGTCACAAAATACACAAAGAAAGGGCTATCTACCAGGACAGATAAGATGAGAGCTCTGACTTACCCGGAGTGGAAACAACCAGACATTGACTGGTAAAAACAGTTCTGCTAGGATGTTGGCAAATGGGTAGAGGTCAAGCTTGCCCTGGAGAGGGTAACGGCCTTAGAGCCACAGCAATTGGTAGGGTCTTCCTCCGCTAGCAGGCTTTTGCTGCACACAAACCTCACTGCATGCTCACAGCAACACTAGAGAGAGTTTTAAGAAAATAAAATGCAAAGAGAAAAAAATAGTGAACAAAACAGAGCAGAGCATACAAAAGCTATGAGACAATATAAAATAATTTAACACATGCATAATAGAAATCTCAGAATGAAAGAAAGAATGGGATAGAAGAAATGCTCAAAGAAATATTGGCTGATAATATTCAAAAATTAATGACAAACATCAAATCACAGATCCAAAATGGCCATAGAGTATGAAATAAGATTAAAAACCTTCCCCCTTAAGAGGAAAAAAAAACCTCTAAAACTTAGGCATATTATATTCAAACTGCTAAAAGCCAAAGACAAAAGGAAAATCTTAAAGGCAGTCAGAGAAAAAAGATACATTATCTAGAAAGAAATAAGGAGAGTGATCAATTCAGCAGGCTTATCACTAGAACTATAATAAATAAGAGGACAATGAAATGGCATTTTAAAGCAGCAAACAAACCAACAAAAATACCACTGCCAGAAAAAATTCTGTTCCCAGTGAAAACATCTTTCAAAAATAAGGAGAAACAAAGATTTTCTTAAAACAACAAAAGCAGAGGAAAGTTATTGCCAGCACAGCTACTCTATAAAAAAGCCTCAAAAGATTCTGACACTAAGTGTGAACCTAGATTCACACAAATAAAGAAACTAGAAGTAAAATATAAGTAAAATAAAATTTATTTTTTAAAAATAAATAAATGTACAAGGAGATAACTGACCATCGAAAGCAAAAATAGTAACAATGAAAATATGACATATTAAAATGTGTGGTATGCAGCTAAAGCAGTATTTGAGGAAAACTTATAGCATTAAAATGCTTATACAGTAGTCATCCCTTATCTAAAGGGGCTACATTCTAAGACTCATAGTGGATACCTGAAAGTGTGGATAGTAATGAACCCTATATGTATTATGGTTTTTCAATCTGATATATGAGATGGCTACCAAGTAACTAATGGGAGGGTGGTTTATACAGCCTGGAAATGCTGGACAGAAGGTTGATCCTGGGCAGAATGGTGCAAGATTTCATTCTACTACTCAGAACAGTGTACAATTTAACTTATGAATTGTTGAAACTTATGAACTATTTATTTCTGGGATTTTCCATTTAATATTTTGGACTACAGTTGACCGAGAATAACGGAAACTTCAGAAATTGAAACTGTGGATAAAGGTGGGGAGCAAATGTATTAGAAAAAAAGAAAGGTTTCAAATCAGTAATCCAAGCTTCCATCTTAGGAAATTAGAAAAAGAAGAACAAATTAAACTCGAAGTAAACATTAGGAAGGAAATAATAAATATAAGAACCAAAATCTATAAAGTTGAACATAGAAAAACAAGAAAGATTTACAAATTCAAAAGCTACTTCTTTAAAAAAAACAGTAAGATTAATAAACCTCTAGGAAGACTAACCAGACAGAGAGACAGACAGAAAGAGAGAGAAGATAGAAATTGTAAACAGTTTTAAAAATTTTCTATAAATCTAAAATGTGTTTGAATACATGGTTTAAAAAAATATGGAGATATTCTGTCATCATGAAAGATGACTGTATTGTATACTCCATAAATGTTGGTTGAATTGAGTTGAATTGGCTGACCTGGTAACATGTAGCAGAGATTGAGAGCAGGAAATAAATAGTTTGGTATTTGCCAAATTTGTTGCTTAAAAGTTCAAGTACCATTTGTGAATTAAGGGTTTTGTGTACAGCTTAGTTTGTGAAAGTCAGGGTTTAGAATATAAAATGATGTATATTTTTAGTTATTTAATAAAAAATATTAGAATTACATATTTGAATTTTGATTCTGTTCTTTTTACCAGAGAAAAATTTATTTGAGTCTAATATGGGGCCACTTAAAAAGTTAGCTGGGATTTGAGAGTAATAAATGAGTTTGGTGTACCTTTTGAAGCTTGTTGGCATCAGTAAGCTTTGCCAAAATATGCCTTTGACCTGAGATTTGATGGGTGTGTATCTAGGAAATGGTCTATTTCAATTCTATTACCTGGAATTTATATAGCTATGTATCTCATAAATTCCACTCTTTCACATTACCTTTATACATTACAATTGCCTACATGGCTGTTACAGTCTCTTGAATAAAAATGCTTTCTATATTCATCATTAATTTACCCAAGAAAGTAAATTATTCCTTGCAAGGAATTCAATTCCCAGAGTCTATCAGGTCCTTCTGTACTGAACAGGTGTGGGACAGCACAAAGCCCTGGTCCTGTTCAGTGTCTTTTTGTTCTTGAGTTTCACTGAGGGAAGCTCATGTTATTTTAACCTTTTCCTACTGTGCCCAGCCATGAAGAATTCTTTGAAGCTGGTCTGAACGTGTTTTGTTCTTCCCCGGTGGAGTCCCATTCTCCCACAATTTGTGTTCTCCTATACCTTTGGGAGTTGCCCTATGTGTGCATTTTTCTCTTCCCCTATTCACTCTCAAGCTTTATCATTTCACTTTGACTTTGGCTTTCTTCCTTCAAACCTTCTGCTTTCATTTGACAAGCCCTCCAGGGGTAAGAGCAGAAAGATTCAGGAAAGTAATGACTGAAAATAGATGTTAAATTCCCAGGATTTCTCTGTTAGGTTAATTAGTGCTAAAATTTTTGATGGTAAAAAAAACAATCTGTGTTTTGAAACAAAATTACACAAGCTGTATATAATACTATTTTGCCTTCAAAATATTTGTTTCTACAACCATAAGTGGAATTTTCCATGCAGCGCTTTCTGCTTCTCCATTGGCAGCTGGCGAGTTAGCTTCACTTGTCTTTAGTTAGCTTTAATACACTCTTTAGCTAGACAAAGAAAAGGTCCTTTGAGCCAAACTGGATAGTACTGGATTGATGGAAATCTAAAGCCTCATGTAGATTCAGCCTTAATGTGTTTTGCTCTGTTATTTGGATGAGTACCAGCTTTATGGGGAGATAGTGAAATGCTAAAGAAGTTGAAAGACAGAGGGGAAGGAGGTGGTCAGCAGGGAGGTGAAAGATACGGTAAAATGCCATTCCAACACTTTTTTTTTTTTTTTTTTTTTTTTTTTTTTTTTTTGAGACGGAGTCTCGCTCTGTCGCCCAGGCTGGAGTGCAGTGGCGCGATCTCGGCTCACTGCAAGCTCCGCCTCCCGGGTTCACGCCATTCTCCTGCCTCAGCCTCCCGAGTAGCTGGGACTACAGGCGCCCGCTACCACGCCCGGCTAATTTTTTGTATTTTTAGTAGAGACGGGGTTTCACCGTATTAGCCAGGATGGTCTCGATCTCCTGACCTCGTGATCCGCCCGCCTCGGCCTCCCAAAGTGCTGGGATTACAGGCGTGAGCCACCGCGCCCGGCCCATTCCAACACTTTTTAGGATGCCTGACATCACCCAAGACCTTTTAGATGAATGATTTTCAGTGTTTTATATCACAGTTTACACTCAGACTCACAGGGGCACATGCAAACACTCACACATATTTGCAGGCACAGGACTGAAACACAATTTCATAAACAGTTATTCCTTTTGCCTGAGAAATGCTGATATTTTCTATTCTATGTCCTCTGAATTTGCTTGTCACAAATGACTAAATTAATTTTATGACCTACTGATCAGTGGCAACCTGCAGTTTTCATAAAAGGGCTTTAGAGATAGGGACAGCTCATTTCTGTGGATAGATTCTTACATTTTCTTTTCTTTTAATAAACATTTTCATTGCCTTCTTTCTCTCATCTCAAGCAGTGGCCAAGACTATTTGTTAAATGGATCATGACTTCTCATGACCCAGTTAAAGGCTTGGAGATGTAAATAAAGGGAAGATTGAAACCCTGAAATCTCAGGGCTTAAATATCACAAAAGTAAACCCACAGACCAGATCTGTTGGGAACAAATGGATGATTATGTGACAATGAGGAGGAAGGGATAAACGCTGTTAATCACAGTCAGAAGCTGAAGGTTTAATACAAGCAAAACCCACATCTGTTCTGAAAAATTCATGAATTTCACAAAATAAATATTAGATTTAATCTAATAAAGGTACATTGTATAGCAGGAGATACTCACAATCCCTCCCTCCATGGGAGAGAAATGAACTCTAATAACGTAATCGAACCCATCCAAGAGACAACAGGGGTAGGTCCTTTTACAGGTTAATGTCACTCCTGAGAGGTGGCCCCATCCCTACCCCAATCAAAAAACGCAAGGCAAGTCTATATTACATATAGGGGGACCACTGATCATTGGCGCTATCTGAAGGGGCCTCAGCACCTTACCTTCTGAAGAAAAAACTTTCTGCCAAATTTGGAAAAAGCATCTAATAGTGAAGCGGTTCTCCACAATGCCCTGCACGTAGAACCACATGTGAGCTTTGGAAAAATACTGACTCAGATGAACCATCAGGGTGAGTACAACTTAAATGAAAGGAAGCAAAATGCTTGCAGTACCCTGGGGGAAACACACATCAAAAAGGAGATCTGAGCTGAAGACCCCCAACTGACCTTCAACCTTGGCCCTCCTTTTCATCCCACTCCCGCCCCAGCTGTTCTGAGAACTTGAGCAAAGGGTGTCAGGACTCTAGTTGAAGCTCTGGGAAGTCCACACCCTTGCTACTCAAAGTGTAGTCCACCCACCAGCAGTGGCAGCAACACCTGGAAGCTAGTTGGAGAGGGATTCGGGGTGGAGCAAATGGCAGCAGCCCTGGATGTTGCTAAGGAAAGAGTGGGATGACCCCTATCCCCAGGGGCATGTTTTAGAATAGATAGACTCAAGGCAGAGAATAACACAGTGCCTTTTCCTTACCCCTGCCTGGCTGAGGAGAAGAGGACATTGTCCAACATTTGGCTTTTTTAGATAAATCCCACTATAAATAAAACTGATAATGAAATTTCTAAGTCACATGACAGGAAAAGTCGCAGGGTTATTGCTTTTCTATCATACAGTGTAAGGTCAAGTAAATTTGTCTGTTTTATTCACTGTTGTATCCCTAATACCCAAATTCATCTTTATCCTCCCTACCCTCATACAGACACACATTCTTGTCCACACACACACAGGCAAACTCTTTGCATCGGTTTGGATAGGAGAAGCTATGCTGCAGTAGCAAACCTCAACACCTTCTCATTCACATGTAAGTTCAATGTAGTTCAGCAGAGCAGCTCCGCTAATGATAGCTACCTAGGAAGCCAGGCTGATGGAGGCACTATCTCAACATGTGCTTTCAAAGGAACCATGGCAGAGAGAAATCAGGTTTTAAGGGTTCCCAGCCAGAATGGCGTAACACTTACACTCAAATTTCCAGGGCCAAAGCAAGTCACAGTGGTCATGCCAAACTTCAGAGGGGGCTGGGAAGTGAAATTGTACCATGAATTCAGAAGGAAATGAAGGGGAAATATTTGGTGAACCACAGTAATTGTTACTACTGCTAAATTGAGCTCATGAATCAAGTTCTATGGGAACACAGATTCGAGAATAGTTAACCTTCCTAATAATGGTAAACAAGTACACCTCTAAAAACACCTTTAAATGTGGAGTTCCAAAAACATTAAAGTTATTTTTTACATAAACTCATATTAATTTTATAATACAGAAAAAGTACATTTTAGCAGCAAGTCATGTTTCTCTGCTCTTTTCTCATGTATTTCTCCATGTGTGGAATGTCCCCCTTCCTTCTTTTGTGGGTGTTTGACAGATTCTTGTAGTATCATTATAGAAATGCTGGATTCTGTAATGTTAGGGAGATTCATAGCTGGTGAATGATTTGAGGTTGTTTGGACGATCTCTAGTAGTGTGCCAAACTTTTCTTTCTCATTTGATGATTTTTATCATAGACCTAGATGAACTCAGGCAAGACATACATACCCTATTTTCAGATAACATGATATTGAGAGGGCTAAATCATAAGCTGGTTGAAAAAGATCAGAATTCAAAAGATCATTATTCAAAATAATGATGTACTAGAGAGGTCGGGAAAATCACAGGATGATCCTTACTTTCTGATCACAAAGGATAAAAAGGCAATCACATAAATACTTTGTATATTTACACATCACTTTGTTCCAGTACAGATGTATGGCAACTTCTAAAGACGTATGAAATAAAATAAGGTGACTTAAATTAAAAGTCGTTGAGATACAATAAAGAAAATAAAAGCCAGGGCAAAGAAAGAACCAAGGAAAGAGTTAATGTTACCCATCAAAATGATGTACTTGGTATGGGAAAGTGCATAAAAATAATATTGATACACACAGTGTTCAAGGTAATTGTGGATGAAACAGAGTTCTTTGCAGCTCAAGATGGCTTCAAGACAGAGATGGCAAGTAGAGGTCAGCTTACGTTTCAATCCTGAGTGATTGGTGAGTAGATTCTTGGAGCAGTGTGATGGGAGACTGGGCTTAGCAGGAACTAATTTAGCCATAAAGCAGTCATTATAGGAGATGGGGAGAGGTGGCAGTGTGCTGAGTATTTGCCATTCCAAGGACAAAACCCTTCATTTGGTGCAAGAAAATGTACACAACCAGGAAAGCAGATGTCTAAGCAAGATGATGGGGAGTGAGGGGCTTGGCTAGGATTTAGTTAAGTGGCGGGTATAGCAATGAGCTCATTTGACACCCAGACTAATCCGCTCCTTTCTAGTGTGTGGAACCTATTCTGGGTCCCTGTTTATAGGACCCACAGCCTCCCTTGTGGGTGTGAAGGTAGTTTCATGGATGCTGAATGGATTTAAGTGGGTTGGTATGGGAAAGGCAGACTTTTCCATGCCAATCTTTCACTTTGGAATTCTTGGCACTGTTGGATAATCTTGGTTAGGATACCTTCTGCTCCCGTTCTCTATCCTGGAGTCCCTAGTCACTCATCAATGCTAACACAGCTATTGCACAAGACAGTGTGGAGGATTGGTCTCTTTCAAAAATTATCAGAGCCCCAGCTCTCCCCATCGCATTCTATCTGCAACTGTCACCCTCAGAAATCCAGAAGAGGGAGATGTGTCCAGCACTGTGAGTCCTGAGTCTAACTTAAGTTCTGGGAAGGTTGTCCCCGTCCTCAAAATGTAGAACTTGGGGAGAGATTTACATGGATCAGATAGCATGGGATGAAGATGTGCCAATTAGCTTTTGTGGCATGTGATGTCACCAAAACCTAGTGTCTTAAAACAACAAACATTTCTTATTCCTTATGATTCTGTGGGTTGGTGACCATTTCTTCTGGTCTTGGAATATTCAGCTGATCTTGGCAGTTAGCTGCTGGGTTAACTATAGCCAGGTGGTCTGGGATAGACTCACTCACATGTCTTGTTGTTTGCTTGATCTCATTTAGATGAGACTTGCCGTACAGGGTTCCCAAGAGTAGCTAGAGAGGGCAAGTCCCAATGTACAAACACTTTTCAAGTCTCTGCTTGTATCTTGTTTGCTACTGTCCCCTTGGCCAAAGCAAGTCATAATGGCTAAGCCCAAATTCAAGAGGTTAAGGTATAGCTCCACTACTTGATTCAAGAGGGGAAGATACTGACTCTATCATTCCACCTTAGGAAGAGCTACTAAGTCACATTGCAAAGAGGCAAGTATCTAGAAACGGGAGGTGTTTGTGGCCATTTTTGCAATCTGCCACAGAGGAGAACACCTAGCTCATCTACCCTGATGAGCCACGTCAATCCTTCCAGATTGTTCTCCTATCCCTGTGTTTTATATTTGGAACTGGAATCCCAAATTCGCATTGAAACACTTTCAAGGATCTGTTATGGAAGATTTATTTCTGGAAATTGAACAGCCATTATTGTTCTGCTAGAAATTGGGTTCTGAACCTTCAACATATGAAAGACCTTTATAAATACAACCCACTTGTATTTGAGAACTGCCTAGCTTGTTGGCTGAAATGGGATTGCAGAAATGGGCTAGTATTTTTCTTTTAATTCATTCTGTACTCTGGCAGTAAGAATTTCCTTCTGAGGTGGATACAGATGATAACCTCCTGATTTGAGTTTGAAGTTTGCACTATTTAATTTTTGGCTGGTTATAGTCAGAACCGCTCTTTTCATTGTAGAGCCAAATGATGATTTATACTTCTCTTGGATCATTCTTTATATACCATTAGCAATGACATGCAAAGCACAAGGGACTGAATATTTACATCCAAAATTCTGAAGTGAGTATTCTCCCATTGGCAGATACAATTCCTCAGGGCTGTAAGACCTGGTAATAAAGAACCATATGTCATGGTGGATTGTATGTTGCTACAGCAATGGCTTTCAAGCAGCTGAAGCTCTGAATCCCCCTGCTTCTTCCTCTGCCTCTCAGTGTGGCTAAGGGCTGGCTGAGTGTTGCCTATTAAAGGACTCTGAAAGACAATGAAGAAACATGTTTTTGTTCTTCCTAATGACTAGCTCCTCAGAGTTCTTGTTATAAATGGTGTCTTGCTATAATCTACAGCAAGGAAGTATTCAAGGCTCAATACAAGAAATATTTCACTGTTTGTCATCTAGGGAGATTCTGAGTTTGAGGTTGCCCTGATAATCCTGGAGCAAAACACATGCTCCCTGGCCTCAGTCAGCTTACATACTCATCAGGGAGTAGTAGAGGAGCATAAATAACTATTATAGCAGAGAGAATATTCTCAGTTCCATAAAAATGCAAAGAGAGGAATATGAATTTCCAAGGAAGAAAGGAGCAATATTGTTCAAAAAATCCGTCCATTACACGTATTGCATGACATTTAATAATTTATTTTTCTTTTCCCCTTGAATGCAGAGACTGAGGCTCTCTCGGTTTTATCACCTCCAGTGCCTCCCAAAGTGCCTGCCACCCAGTAGAATAGATGTCAATAAATGTTTGCAGAAAGAATAAATAGATGACTACATTGATCCCATTAGCAGAAGGAAGAAAAGCTTTGTGGATGTGGTAAAACTTGAAAGACACTTAAAATAATTGGCAGATAGTGAATTTGGGAGAGAATGCATTAGTGGTAGAGGGCATAGAAAGAACAGAGAAGTGGCAATGGAGAAATACAAGGCATTTAAGAGAAAAACTAATCCAGTTTGGCTGGAGTGTGGAGTATATGTTTGGGTCTTGGAGCTTCCAGGATAAAGCTGAGGTGTGCATCAAGCCATGTGAGTTGCCTCAGTTCTCTTCCACTCCCATCCTTAAGGGATAAGCTTTGGCCTGTCCATCCTGTCCTCTGATCCAACTGGAGATTTGGGCAGGGATGGAATTCCCCATCATCCCAGCCCATGGTGAATTAGGCATCCTCTTTACCCATGGTAAGTGGCAAATAATAGAAAAGTGTGCCTTCCACTGGGATTTTCTCATGAATACGTTTCCTCTGTCCATTTACAATTGATTGTAAGCTCTTTAAGGTAAAGGGTGTAATCATGTACCTCTTTGAATTCCGGAATTCTGTAACTTGCACAGGGAAGGTGAGCAACAGCACTCCACTGAGTATGTTGGTGTCCTTTCTAACATTAGCAGTGAGCTTAAAATCTGTTCCAACAAAAAGTAAAAAGCAGATTCCAACTGGAGATTTGGGCAGAGTAAGGCAGAGCAGTGACACAGCGAAGAGCCCAAGCCATGTCCATGGTGCCTGAGCCCCTAGATGGCGACCATCATCATCATCATCATGATAATAATGGCCCCAAACTCAATGTGCTCACACTAGGAGTCAAGCTCTGTGCTGACTGCTTCACACAGTCATCTCATTTTATCCTCCCAACAACTTGTGTAAGAAATGTATCCTCTCTGTACCTCAGATTCCTCATCTGTAAAATTTGAATAGTAATACTAGATCCTACCTCATAGTGTTGTTATTAAGGACTGAATGAATTGTTATTTGCTAAAGGCTTAAGTACCACTCTGTAACTGTTGACTTTGATTACTATTACAATCCCCATTTTACAAATGGGGAAACCGAGACACAAAAAAGTTTAAAAACACTTGCTCAACATCAGACGGTGGGACTCAGCATACTGACTTCAGGTTAGCTGTTCTATCCTATGAAGAAACCGACCCTCTCCTGGGCCATTGATGGTCCATTGTGATTGCATCTTTCCTGGTCTCATCCTTGGCATAGTCTCATTGGAGACTGATTGAGACAAACAATCCTCAAGGACCTGCTTTTTTCTTTTTGTTGGAACAGATTTTAACCTGACTCCTAATGTCAGAAAGGGCACCAATACACTCAGTGGAGAGCTGCTGCTCACTTTCCCTGTGCAAGATACAGAAATCTGGAATTCAAAGAGGTACACGATTACACCCTTTACCTTAAAGAGCTTATAATCAATTGTAAATGGACAGAGGAAATGTATTCATGAGAAAATCCCAGCAGAAGGCATGTTTTTCTACTATTTGCTACTTACTGCAGATAAAGAGGGTGCCTAATTCACTGCGGGCTGGGATGATGGGGAATTCCATCCCTGGGGCAGAGGTAAGTGTGGCAGGGGTTGTTGTGGGGTGTGTGTGTGTGTGTGTGTGTGTGTGCATGCTTGTGTGAAGAAGCCCAAAGCATTAAGGAAAGAAAACAAGGCAACAAAGGGTAGCTGGAGGACTGAGTATGTACAGCCTGACATGAGACATAGAGTTAGAATTGAGTCTGTAGGTTAAAGTGAACCCCACAATCTCATCTGGCACTTCAGAGCACAAGGCCTTTACTATTTCCATCTTGCTTTTTCCTAAGTGGATGTAATTTCTATACAGGTTCCCCAAACCAGGAATTCTACGACATTTGGGACAAAAGCCTTTGTTATCTCCCCATTGTTCATTTCCAAGATGTTCTATCAATGTTAAATAAAAAGCTTCTAACATATGTGCATTTGGGTCAGTATTCTTCTAAAGGTGAAGAATAAAGGGACTCAGCCCTAGAAGAATATCCTCTAATTACTATCTCACTATTTTGATCTTTGGCTTTGAAGTAAATGGCTTCCCTTTTGGTCATTTATTGATTTCCTCTTTGAAAGTTTTTTGTTCCCATATATCATCATTTTGCACACATCTTGCCAGACTCCTGTACTCGATTGCTATTATAATTTTTTCCTTCTTCTCATACATTGTTCAAGCCATTTTCTGAGTTAAAACAGATAAATAAGAAACTATTTATTTATTTCTTTCTTCCAGATGTCTTTGCTGGACCTGAAACTGCCATTTCCTAAACTTATCGTATTTGTATAGTCAAAAATTATTTTTAACTTTGCTTGGCTTGCATTTAAATTTTCTTTCTTTCTTTTTTTTTCCCTGGGAAGTGTCCTAGTCTGCTTTTCTTAAATGCCTTTTCCATAATTTAATGAAAAGGGACAAAAGTAAAAACGAGGGAAGACATTGAAAAATGGCCAATGGGGAGCATAAGAAAAATGCCCTTTACATGTGGTGACTTTGAAAGATTAACTTTTCAAGTGTAACCATACATATGAAACTATTACTGTTTTTGCTGCTTTAAAAGCATAGGGTAAGAGTTCTCTTTGAAATGATTATTAAAACTATTAAATAATTATGTATACCCTTGTTATTATGTCAGTTTAAAGGTTTATTACACTGGGTAAGTCCGAGGAACATATTGGCTGGTAAGCTGGTTGTTTTCTGGTTTCAGGTGCAATTGAAATTCAGCTACATTTTATTCAGAAACCCTAGAGAACAACTAAATGATGCTATTTACCATTACATAGGGCTTCTCTTAGCAACCAATTTTGTTTATGCTTCTAAAGATAATGTTAGTAGGAGCCTCAATGTCTGGTTATAATGTATTCAAAGCCAGAGTACTTGAGAAGTCTGTGAGTAAGAATGATCCAGTTGTCTTTGTGTTAGTAGCTTTTATCCAGGGATGATAAGGAAGGGAAAGGAATTAACATGAACTAGGGACCACTAATAAGCCAGGTATTTTTACATTTTATGATCTCTATACTCCCTACAAAGCCACACTTTACCTTCCTTTCTTTGAGTTGAAGACTCTGAGGCTCAGAGAGGTCAAGTCACTTGCTCAAGGTCACGCAGCTAGTAAACGGCTGAGCAGAGGCAGACTTTAGATGTGTCTGACTGTAAGGATTGCCATTCTTCCACTGGAAACCATTGCCTCCACCTGAATGGAAGGGTATCTTTTTTGGTAGGAAGGAGATATATTATAGAATGGGGGTATGGGTTGGGCAGCTGGTCAACCTGAGAACAAGACTTGAGAGATATTTAGGCCCAGAATCTCTCACTTCTTTCTTCCTCCTCCCCTGCATGGTGACCTCTAGGCCTGTCGTTTTTATTTTCCCAAGCCCTGGTCTCTGGGAAGGATTAACAACACTATCAGTGAATAGCCAAGTAAAGTTCTGTGGACAAAAAAATGCCAATCAAAAATAATTGTGATCTTATCATTTCAAGATGACAAACGCTTTTTTGTTTTTGAAGGTATTCAGCCTTGACAAAAAAGTCAATCTGCACAACATGCATTAGCAAAACATCTTCCTGGGCAAAACAAAACAAAAAAACAAATATTAGAACAACTCTATGAAACTAGGCATCTGTATAGTCCTATATAGAGGATGAGAGGACACCCATAACTACTGGAGAAAGTAGCAGAAGACCAGGCAGGGCAATAAAGTGAAGCCAGACAGACCCAGAACTCTGGGTACAATTGTTCAATCCATACAGCCCAGGACAGTGTGTGGTCATGAGTGGCTGGATAAGCAGTGTTTAGGAGCTAGACTGCCTGGGTTTGACACAAGCTCTCCCACTTACGTCATTGTGAGTGAAGATAAACAATTGTGCCTCAGTTCTTCCATCTGTAAAATGGCAGTAATAAAGGTACCTATCTCCATAGAGCTATTCTAGCCAAGGCACTTGGGACAGGGCTTGTTACATAGAAAGCACTGTGCACAAATTGGCTTTCAAGCATGCTATTGAACTGCTTTCTCAACTAATCAGTATCCAGTCTTTGGAGGATACAAGCACTCATTATGATCCTATTTGTGACAATAATTAGGAAGAACTGCTCATTGAAAATGGATTTCAAAATTGCATAGCAATTATTTCATTTATCTTTCATTATTTTGATGAATTCTTCAGTGGACAAGATAAAGTGAAAGTTGTAACTATATTTGTTTTCAGCACCTACCACCGTATATGGTGTACCATCTGTGGATTTATAAAATATTAGTGAATTATTGAATGAGCCCTAATATTCTGACAACTGTTTAAATATCGGTGTTTTAAAGTACTATCATTGAATACAAATACAATTTAGAGTCTTTCTCTGCTTTCTCTCTCCCCCTCTCTCTTTTCTGGCCATAAATCGTTGTCTATTCACTGGGTAAACAACATCTGAATTCCCTGGAGCTCAGCAGCCCACTGATTTCACTAAAAAGTTGTCTCATCCAACTCTGAATATGGAGTCTGGTTTCTGAATGGCTGGTAAGATTTATTTTCCCTGGTGGTTGGAGCTGGTATATTTTACCAAGGCAAATCCCCATGTGACAAAGGAATAAATACACAGGGAAGAATCATTTGCATAAAGTAAGTGAACCCCGTCAATAAACTCCATTTATTTTGTTATCAGAGAAATAGCCCTGTGCCCTTATCCATCAGCAGACAGTCTCTCTGACCTTTCTCAGTTCAGTTCACACTGGATTGCACTACCTCACCAGCAGCCAATCTACTCTGAAATCAATGTCCTGGTTTCACACCCAGAGGTGTTGATCTCCATAAGCAACAGACTTGTGTGGCAGAGGAGGCTGCCATTAAAGGGGCCACGTCATGCAGCCTGGTCCAATCGGCTGCTAGCGTAAGCTTCTTGCTTAGTTACTTGCTTTGTGTTGTTTAATTCAGAGTTGGCAAGAAGGTTTAAGGAAAAATAAGGGTTGGCAGGGAGGTTTAAGGAAAACATAGATAGAGCAGAGTTTAAATCTTGGCCTTGTCAATTTCTGGCTGTGACAATGTGAGCAAAAGTTTTGACTCATCTGAGCCTCAGTTTATACATTGGTAAAATGAGGATAAATAAAATTGACTGCATAGCATTTTGTGAGGATTAAAAAAGGCAATACAAGTAGTGTCTAAAATAATACCTGCCACATGGCAGGTGTTAGTCAAATGCTTTTTACCTTGTCTCCTCCTTTTCTTCCCTTTTTTCCTCCCTTCCTTCTTTCCCTCTCTTCCTTCCTCATATGTGATCTTCTATTTGCCCAGGGCTTCTTGTGTGATTCTAAATTATAGCATCTAGGGCTTGTATCAGGAAAGCATACCTTAGGTCCCAGAATTTTGAACATCAACCTAAAATTTTCCCATCAGCCTTCAGCCTCTCTTCCTAGCCATGGGAAGCTCCTCAGTAGAGATGAAGTCATTAGCTCAGTTCTTTAGGGCTCATCTTTCTCTGAAACTTAGTGATCAATTTACTTTACCCCTGAGACTACCCTTGTCATCTTTGGGCAAAATCACCAGCAAGCAGAAAGTTTGGCCTCTTCCGTAGATGCTCAATACATGCTAGATAAGTTGGAACTATCATGGCCATGTCCCAGGAGCTCAGAGAGTATGATATACTGATTCTGGGAACTAGGTGTTTTAGGAATCATGCTAATCAAATATATCAACATACCTGGCTTCCAGAAAGGCAGCTAAATGTCAGGTTAAGAGCTTGGGCTCTGAAATCATAATGGCTCTGCTCTGTATCCTCCAACAAATTTCTTAAGCTCTCCAAGCCCAAGTCTCCCCATCTGTAAATGACTAATAGTAAGGTGGTTTTGGAGTAAGTTAGAAATGGCCCTCAAGGCTCTTAGCACAGTCTGTCAATACAGTAAGAGGAACAAATATTGGCCAGTTCTCAGATGATCTGAAAACCACCTGTTAATGGGCTGAATTATGCCCTCAGATTCATATATCGAAGCTCTAACCCTTATTTCCTCAAAATGTGACTATATTTGGAGATAGGATTTAAAAAGGGTAATGAAGTCATACGGGTGGGCCTTAATCTTGTATGACTGGTGTTTTTATAAGAAGAGGAGATTGAAACAGACACACACAGGGAAGGGCACCATGAAAAGACACGGAGAAAAAGACAGCCATCTGCAAGCCAAGGAGAGAGGCCTCAGAAGAAACTAAACTGCTGATACCTTGATTTCACATTTCTAGCCTCCAGCATTGTGAGAAGATAAATTTTGGTTGCCTAAGCCCTGCAGTCTGTGGAACTTCGTTATGGCTTCCCAGCAGACTCATGCCCTGCCCCATGCTGAGACCCTTTCTCACTAGCTCTGTGATCCTGAGCAGGCCTGGCATTCAGATAGGCTCCATTAAGGAGAGTCTCATTGAATGTAACCAACCAAATGTCCTGCTTTGGCCTTTTCTCCTAATTTTTTTTTTTTTTAAATTTACACTCCCCTTGAACAACATCGCTAAGCCACAGGCTGGCCATGTCGTAAGCAAGCTTCCTGCTTCACCATGCAGAAGCCTCTTGCTGGCGTTTTTTGAACACCAGTATCTCAATTCACTCTCCGTTTGCCTTGATTTGCTTCTTTATTTCCTGAGGACTCAAATGGCCTGGGCTCTTGACTGTTTTCTCGATGATTTGGCCATCTCTTCTGGTTTGCCGGAAACTGGGACTTTGTGGCTCCATCTGTCTTCTTGGATTCTGACCCTCCGCTCAGCTGACCGAGATTTGTCACATGAGCCTGTGTGCTCTCTGAGCTTCCATGACTCCAGCATTTTCTATGATTGAGAGCAAGTCAAGTGTACACACTGTACACACCCAAAGTTAGTCTTGGGTATAGTTAGCATAGCTGTATTCATGCTACTCGTGAGAAAGTTAAGGCCTGGTCAGAGTCAGTGCCTGAAAAGCCACAATTAGAAATTTGGTTTGCTTCTCTGCAGCAACAAGACCTTCCCATTCCTATACATCGCCCTTCACTTTGCCTTCCTGGCTCTGACCTCTGTTGTTTCTATGACCTCCAGAACCCACCAGATTATTCTAATAGATTGTTCTGTATTACCCAAACATGATTTCTTGCTTTGTGCGTATGACTCATCATATACCCATACAGGGCCCTATTGGCCAGCCCCAATCCAAGGAACCTCTGACCTATTGATAGCTATAACTCGAGGGTGGATAAAGAAGGGCAGCACAAGCTTACAAGCTCCAGGAGGGAGTTAAAATGGGATCACTTTGGCCGGGCACAGTGGCTCACGCCTGTAATCCCAACACTTTGGGAGGCCGAGGCAGGCGGATCACGAGGTCAGGAGTTCAAGACCAGCCTGCCCAACAGGGCGAAACCCTGTCTCTACTAAAAATACAAAAAATTACCCGGGTGTGGTGGCGAGCACCATAATCCCAGCTGAGGCAGGGGACTGTAATCCCGGGAGGCTGAGGCAGGAGAATTGGTTAAACCCGGGAGGCGGAGGTTGCAGTGAGCCGAGATTGTGCCATTGCACTCCAGCCTGGGTGACAAGAGTGAAACTCCATCTCAAAAACAAAACAAAACAAAACAAAACAACAACAACAACAACAAAAAACGGGATCACTTTGCTATTTCCTGGATATTGTGAGCTGCTCACACCTGCCTCTCCTGTGTAACAAGATTACCAGGATGCATACTAAAGGTCTGTAAGTGGCAGAGAGGAGTTTTTGTCCTGGGATCTAAGAATTCTTAGGTGTTCTTGATCAATGATGGCTAAGCCATGTGTCCTGTGTAACAATAGATTTCCTCTTGGTGCAGCATGCTCAGTACTGTGCGTGAAAGTGGCTTATAAGGGTAAGACAAGGAATTAGAACTTGGGCACTTGAAATACCTCTGGAAGTATAAAAGTAGACTGGAGCCAGGAAAATACCTCAGAGTCACTAGGCAAGTCAGAATGGGGAATCACTTGGGCAGTTGAAAGTAGGAACATGTGTGACAAAAGCAAGTATGCAACCTGGACATATTGTTTTATTAACTTTCTGAGAAGTCATGCATCACTTCTTGCCTCAGTTACTCTTTTTAAAAATAAGAATAGTTTGGATCAGCCAGTCTCTAAATTCTCTTCTATTTCTAGAATGTTAATCTGTTTTACTTATTAAGTACCAGTGTCAGAGCACATTAGCAGTCCTGCTAACAGATACAAGATACCAGTAACATGAAGTTCTTGACATCTGAGACCAACTTCTCTTCTGAGAGGGAAAATTCTCTGTATGGTTTCTGCAAAGGCTGGAGCAGGTCAAGTCTGGGTGCAAGTGCAGGTCTTTGAGAACACCTTTAGAAGCAGAAGGTGACCCATGCCTAATCATTCTATAGTATTGTAGTAATTTCAGAATTATCAGACCTCACAGCAGTGAGTCAGCAGTGCCTTTGAAATTCGGGGCTAAATTTAACTTCATCAAACCCTGAATCATGGTTCTAGGATAATTTTAAAATAGAAGATGGTTATATTCATGGAATTTTCTGCTCATAGAATGGCAGAGGGGAACTGACTGTATGGGAAACAAAAAATCTTCCTGAACCAGTCAGATGAAGTATAGCCACACAAGAAACAGTGAGCCATTAGCTTGGGACACAGCAGTTACCACCTACCAGATCACTCCCACCTCTGGTGTTGGCTGGAGAGATCCCCCTTCCTAAATCATCCTTCTCAACCATCTCAGTGGTTCCAAAATCTAAGGGAGGACATTGCACAAGACAAAAGTAGGGAAAGCATTTGTCACCCACACCCTTAGTATGCTCCTCCCAGTGCTTTTCAATTCCAGCCATGTGTTGCATCAGATTAGATATATACTATCTCTCTCAGGACCAGCTACGTAACTTGTTAGGCCTGATGCAAAATGAAATCATGGGGCCCCTTGTTCAGAAGTTAAGAATTTGAAGATGGTGCCAGTACAGCATTAATCCAAGTACAGGTCCCTTTGAAGCACAGGACCGTGGGTGACTCTGCAGGTTGCACACACATGGGGCTGACCCTGATCTTTTCCCGCAGTCTTCTGCTCCTCTGCTTTCCTGCTAAAGATGCCTGTTCACTCAGGGTACTGGTTTTAGACTCTGAGTGGTTCAACAAATCCACCCAAGCAACTTGCATACATCATTCTTTCTCTTGTGCCATCTTGTTATGAACCACAGTTTTATTGACATGAGGAAAAGGCATCAGAACAAATCTGACAATGTTCATTGGCTCACATTTTCCAGAGAGACGCATCCTTGGGGTGCTGAGATCCTACTAGATATACTGAGTCTAAACCAGAGGTTCTTAATGAGGAGTGAGCTCAGGCTTACCTGAGATGCCCAGGGATTCTAAATCTGTAAACCTACTTTATTTATGCTCTTGAAAAGTCTTCTCAGTAAAACAATGGTAAAGAAGCATTTGAAAACAATTCCATTTATTTGTTATTTTATATATCTTATGACTTCTTTTATCATTATTTGATTTTTTGAGACATACATGCGTATCCGTGCATGTGTATGCTCCCCTCCCCACCAGCTTGATGTTAGAATCTGTTTAAATGGACTTTTTTTGTTGTTGTTGTTCAGAGTGTTTTAAACTTCAGTGTGGCTTGCAAGTTCTGTGTGGTGATGATTATCCACTTTGACTCCGGGTGAATTTATTTGTGGCTGGATCTAGCAGAGGCCACAAACTAATTATTGCAACCAACCAAGAAAAATAAAGAGAATGAGGAAATGCCAGAAGTATTGACAATATTTATTGTAGCATATGGCTAATGTAAAAAGAGGTAATAGAACGATGTATCTCAGGGGATCATTCAAAAGGAAAATTACTTAAATTAACTTTTCAGGCAGACCGAATTATGCATTACACCCCTCCTGTAATGCTATACAAAGTCAATGTTTGTGAAGAGTAGAACTGGCGGCTATAAATCAAGCCTTTCAGAAGAACTGTTGTGTCTGCAGGGATTTTTTTTCCTTTGCTTTTTTGACATTTAGATGAATGAAGAATTTTCTCAGCAAATTATTAATTACTCCTTCTTGCCTATAGAATTGAGTTCACTGTAGTTATGTAGGAGTCAATGGTATTCAAACTGCAGCTTTTGATGAAGTAATCGGCTGCTTCTGGGGCCTCTTTCAGCTGCCCTGGGCGTGCTTCACATGTAAACGACTGCCAAATGGATTCTTTCGACATTCCAGCCAATTAAAATACATTTAAAGTGCAGCTGGTGGAGAGGCAAACCATGCGATTGTGCGGCGAACTTCAGGGCAGTGAGACAAAAAACAAACTTTGCGGAACCCAGCTCCAGCAGCCCAGCAAGGCATTCGTTCGGGGGCAGTAGAGAAAGTCATAAAAAGAGGCTATCTTTAGCCCCCGTCAGAATCAAAGATGACACTTTGAGCACCACCTTACAGGACACAAAAGAGGGAAGCATGTTTGTTAGGGTGTCAGTTTTCTCTCCTTGCCTCTTGAAACTCTGTGTGTTGGCTGGTTGCCCAATGTGGTGCGGCATACAAATGTTGACAGAACACAGCGGTGTTTGTTAAACCCGGCCTGGGGAAACCAGTGATTAAAACTCTTGAAGGAAGATCCGAAAACCCCAGGAACTCTCCTCAATAGCATTAGAACATTGATCGAATGAAAGAGAAAGCAATGAGTGGGCTAAAGTGAAACATTCAGCGTCCCTGTCTGCTATGCCTTCTCGGTAAGGACAGAATTTTCTCTTCTTCTTCTTTTTTTTTTTTTTTTCCTTGAATGTTGATGTTGGTATAGAGGAAAGCACCCAATGTGTTAAGTGCTCTGGTCTGGAGCTCTGATTTGCAGCGTGCAGAGTGTGCCTGTGATTTTTCTGGAGGACATGAAGGGATCACACTCACTGTGTAAATAGACACAGGGCATTACATGGCACGTGGTGTCTGCGAGTGCCTTTCCAGAATTCAGGATGGTACATTTTTAAATGTTTGCCTTTGCTGACCTAGCCTAGTACTTGCTGCTGTGTATCCAGGTGCCTGGAAATTAATTCCTCCTTGGAACCAACAGTTATGATGTACATGCCTGATTAATTTTTATTTTAATTTTCATGTTGTCTGATTCATTCCTCAGCCAGCCGCACACTATGCATGTCAATCGTGTTTTTTTTTTTTCTTTTTTCCCTCTTCCTGGGTTAATATTCAGCCAGATCCAGGCATTCTGGTTTACTAAAGCAAAGTCAAAATATTTGGAAATGCCTTGCTTTATTCTGATATTCACTGGAGAAGCTGCTAACTTGGGAATTTGCTCTGAATCATCCCTTTCTAATATTTTAAGGAGGCAGGTGCAGTTGCATGATTTCTGTGGTGCTGCAAGTTCAGTAAATACCCAGCTCTTGGATCATACTCAGACACCTATCTTAAATTCCTAAGAATGCTAAGTTGGAGTATGGCTGAGCAGGGGCATTGATTCCTAACCATCAATTGATCAATGAAAGACATACAAAGTTCCTGATTGTTCCCTATCTTAGCTTGTCATGGTAGGCCCTTTCTGGCTCCAATTTTGTTCATTGCAAACAAAGAATCTTGCACATTTCACCGTGAAGGATCACATTGCAGCGTCCTGAGCTCAGTTAAATGTGCTTTATTAATCTTTAATGTGCCAGTAGCTCTGAGGCTATGCCAAGCTGAGACTTTCCAAAATTCTCCAAGCTACCTGCTGCCAAGATAAACGGTGGTAGGCCCAGAAGGGGATATTTTAAGGAAACTTGCAACAGCAAAGTTTTACCCATTAAGTTTGTCCTGAGTCAATGAAAGAAACCTTAAATAAAAGAGATTTCAGAAAGAGCTACCTCAGCTCTGTACCCTCTGTGTGAGAGACCTGCTGGGAAGAGTCCACCTCCTCACACACACAGTAGTATATGCTCCAGAGTGGGAGGGAATAGGCTTTCTGCTGTGTGCTTGGTGGGCTGTGTTTATGAAATGGGTGCCATGCAACAGAGACATGTGTGAACGTAGAAAGCTTTCCTGCCTGTGGCTGTGTTTGAGCCCAGAGAAAAACAAGGTTATATATGTGTTGTGCTGCCTGTCCAATGCAACTATTTCAGACATAACAGCATCAGAGGTGTACCATGGCCACAGAGGTTCACTTGGACAAAAGCACAGCTTTACAGAAAAAGAAAAGCGGGATGGCACACCTCTGAAAACGGGGCAGTGGAGGTGACTTAATGACTCAGAGGACTATATGAACCTGTGATTGATTGGCCAGGTCCTGGAGAACATAAGGCTGTGACCTCATGTGGGGCTCTGAGTGGCTCATCAGGTTAATGCAGAGTATACGGTGTCATCATCATTTTGGGGGATGCAGGTAAGAGACAAAATGGACTCTGCCTTTGGACACAAGTCCTGTAAGCAGGAACTTCACTTACAAGATTGCTATGAGAGGAACATGGAATTAGAGCTGAGAGGAGTTCCAAGGTCCTTTCTGATTTTGAGTCAGTCACACAAAGACTTTATGAATATGTGTAGGCAGTAATGAGGGGTGATCAAGAGTAAAGGATGGCCTCAGTTAATCAGGTGGTTTTGTTGGCTTTAAAGTCAAGTCCAATCTCCTTCCTGTGGCCTAGAACAGGGGTTGACAAACTACAGATCACAGGCCCAAATCTGCCACCATGTGTTTTTTTGTAAATAAAGTTTTATGGAAACAGAGCCACACCCATTTGTTCATATATTATCTATGGCTGCTTTTGTGTTACCACGGCAGGGCTGAGTAGTTGCAACAGAGACTCTATGGCCCTGAAAAGCCTAAAACATTTACTATTGGGTTCTTTAAAGGAAAAGTTTGAGAGGCTAAACATATAGAACAATGCTTCTCAAACTATCTGTGGTGAAGAACCTGTTTTGTGTTTTAAATTTCTAATCCGTTATGCACTGATAGTTTCTTTAAATATAATAGAAATGTTGCATGAATGTTATGGTGATATCATATTGCTATAAAACTTCTAAATATTTATTCTTAATTTTTGTGCTTATCACAGATCAGCAACAAATAGTTTACAGACTTGCACCAGTTCCTGGACCACACTTTGAGAAGTTCTGGTCCTTGCATAGTTTTCTAGCCTCATCGTGGGCCATTTGTCCCAAATTTCCAAAGATGCTCTCCTCTCTTATGAGTCAAATCAACAAACCCTTCCCCATCTTTGGGCCTTTGCTGCTGATGTTTGCTTTACCTAGAAGTCTTTTTCCCTGACTCTTCTCTTAGCTCCTCCTTTCCTTTAGGTCTCTGTTTAAATTCATTTTGTCAAAGGAGCTTTTTAAAGAAGTCCATCTGAAAAATCTTTCCTCATCTTTCATCACTCTTTCTTCATAGCATTTATTGCAATCAATATCTATCGTGTTTATTTATTTGTTTATCTCCTTCTTATTTGTTTCTCTGTTTTGGTCAGGATTCAGTAACAGCACCATCTATTTCAGCTAGTTTAAGCAGAAAGGAATTTTGTACTGGTTTGAGCAGGCATATAAAATCTTGTAGAAGGAATCGGGGAGCAGGCAGAACTTCTGAGAGTAATGCACAGGGCATGGCAGCATGTTTACAATTATGTCTCTGTCACTATCACAAAGCTGGATATCAGGAAGCTGATAGTCTCAGTCCATTTTGTTGTTGTGTTGTTGTTGTTGTGTATACCAGAATACCTGAAACTGGGTAATTTATAAATAAAATAGATTTATTTATAAATTCCTTATAGTTATGGAGTCTGGGAAGTCCAAGGTTGAGGGGCTGCCTCTGATGACAGCCTTTTGCTGGGGAGACTCTGCAGAGTCCTGAGGTGGTGTGGAGCATCACACAGTGAGGGGCCTGAACATGCGAGCTCAAGTCTCTCCTCCTCTTCTTATAAAACCACCAGTCCTACTTTCATGATAACCCATTAATCCATTAACCAATTAACCCACTAATCCATGAATTAATTGATCCATTTATGAGGGCAGAACCTTCATCACTCAATCACCTCTTAAAGGCTCCACCTTTTAATACAGCCACTTTGAAGAGTTTATTTCGATATGAGTTTTGGAGGGGACAGATATTCACACTGTTGCACTAATGCCACCACCACTACCTCCAGGATCACATTGCCTCTGCTCTCATCTCCTCCACCAAAACAAGCATCTTTGTTTCTTTCTTTTTTTTTTTTTTTTTTTGAGACGGAGTCTTGCTCTGTTGCCCAGGCTGGAGTGCAATGGCACGATCTTGGCTCGCTGCAAACTCCGCCTCCTGGGTTCTCGCCATTCCCCTGCCTCGGCCTCCCGAGTAGCTGGGACTACAGGCACCTGCCACCACGCCCAGCTAATTTTTTGTATTTTTAGTAGAGATGGGGTTTCACCATGTTGGCCAGGACGGTGTCGATCTCCTGACCTCGTGATCCACCCTCCTCAGCCTCCCAAAGTGCTGGGATTACAGGCGTGAGCCACTGCGCCTGGCCGCATCTTTGTTTCTTGAAACAAGTGAAGCTAGAGATAGGATATTAGGGCCTTTGCTACAGATGTTGCAGATAACCTGACACCTCTGGCAGGAACAGCAGAAACTGAGCACCTAACTCCTGATTTTCACTCTGACTTTCAAATCCCACTATAGGGGGCCTCCTGGATGAAATATGAATAGCAACAGAGCTCAAGCTATGAGGGAGTTAGTGAAATATTTGGCTTAAAAGCTTAGGTTTTTGAGTCTCTAATGATGAAATGGAGTCCCTATAATCTGCCTGCATCATCTACTGGAAGGTTATCCCCATGAGGGTAGGGACCTTGTTCATCACCCTACACCAGTGCTGAGATTAGTGCCTGCCACCAGATGCACAATCAATGTTGATGCTATATTTATGCATGCATGAATGGAATATACGTTTTCTCGAAGTCTGTGGTTTATAATAAGGTAGCATGTAGTACACACAAGGGAGATTCATGTGTATGAGTTAGCCTGAGAAAGATCTCTGAGGTGGGAAATGGAGACTACTTATAGGCAATAATCTCACCTTTGAAACATACCTTCTTTTTCAAAACTGAAATATATTCATATAGCTGAAGTTAATCAGTGTGCTCAGGGATGGGAGTATTCAGGTTACTAGCTAACACTATGATTTACTGAGGGCTTATTATAAGCCCTGCACTACACTGTATGCTACACATGCATTATCCCATTTATTCTGCACAAAATCCTGATGCAGCAGACATTACCTCTATTTGCAGAGAGGAAATAGAGGCTTTACCTAGTAAAGCGGCTTCCCCAAGTCACAGAGCTGGTAAGGGGTGGAGCCATATTTGATACCATGACTTTCTAAAATCCATGTTTTAGCTCTTAACCTCCAATTATAATCCCACATACAATTTACCTTTCTGGTTATTGTACATTCACTGAGGAATCTTCTGTTTTGTTTTCATCCTAGTGGCTGGTTAATCTATTGCATTAATCTACTTTGTGTGCAGTCTGTTCATCTGGACTGAGATATCCATACAGATCTCTGGATCATTGCTGAAGGTTGCTGAATATCAGCACTAAATCTGTGGGTCTGTAGATAAGTGTTTCGAAGAAATAGGAGAAAACTAATTCTGCAGGGATGAAGAGTATAAAGAAGGTATACACAAGGTAGTAATTTTTGCTGTTAGGACAAAAATCTTAGATAATAGAATATTTCTCTCGTAATTGGACAACGCTCCACCCATGCCATATGTTTGGTTAAAATTTTCAAGTCTTTGGATTCTGTCAGGTTGAAATTCTATGTAACATTATAGTCATTGAACAGTGATATTTGGTAATAGTAGTGACTTTTTGATAATAAAAAATAAGTTGAGAATTAATTTTATATTTTAAGTTTTAGAGGACTCAAAAAGATACCTTTGAAGAAAGAGGACCTGGCAAGTGGTGGAGCACCCAAGAAATTTTACCTGACAACAATATACATGATAAAATAAACCACTTAAACCCCATTTCTAGTGTCTAAGAATGATAGGGGGGAAAAGAAGTACTACTGAAATGGTGGAGTAAAGACCTCTGAAAATCTACTTCTCCAAAAAAGCAAGAAAGCACTGACAAAAATGGCCAAAATCAATGTTTCTAGAACTCAGGAAATTAAAGAAAGGCTTGCAACAATCTGAGGAGCATTTATTCCGGGGAACGATTAGCTGAATCTCAGCAAGAACAGTGAGCTGTGTGGCATTTAACTTGCCCTATTTTCATTCCCCTCTTCCCAGCTTGAAAACGAATATGTGATTATAGTAGTTGTGCAAACCAGTAGCCTAGTCACTACTAGGTCACTACTATTACCAAATATCACTGTTTAATGACTATAATGTTAAATAGAATTTCAACCAGCCTAGCAACTACTGGAAGGGACAAAACTTTATTCTCCCCGAATTGTCATAATTTGACCTTTCTGCTAGCTCCCTGCAAACTCCCACTCTCAGGTCTTGTCTTTATTTTATCTGACTCAGAATTTAAGTACAAAGATGCTTTTCCCTGGGACATTCATATCAACATACACACTATGAGAGTTTGAGAAAGAGGATACCAGTATACGCATTATGAGAGTTTGAGAAAAAGGAAAGATAGGAAGGAGCAGAAAGAATATTTGAAGAAATAACAGCTGAAAACATGCCACATTTGATGAAAGATATACATCTACATGTCCAAGAAGCTCAATAAACTCCAAGTAGGATAAAAATACAAAAGAATATTATTTAACTAGAATATTTAGAGAAAGCTTATAACTCAACTATAAAAAGACAAGTAAACCAGTTAAAAAAACAAGCAAACAGTTCAAATATTCATTTCTCAAAAGAAGATATGTGAATGGCTAGTATACATAAAATATGCTCAACATTATTAGTTATTAGGGAAACACAAACAAAAACCAAATTAGATACCACTTTGCACCCACTAATATTGCTGTGATAAAAAAGATGGACAATAAGAAATATCAGCAAGGATATGAAGAAATTAGAACCTTCATATATTGCTGGCGGGAATGTAAAATTGTGTAAATTGTGTAGCCACTTTTAAAACAGTTTGGCAGTTCCTCAAAATGCTAAGCGTAGTGTTTCCATATGATGCATCAGGTCCACTCCTACATATAGTTCCAAGAGAATAATAAATATATGTCCACATGAAACTTGTACATGGATGTTCATAGCAACATTATGCATACTTTCCCAGAAGTGGAAAGAACCCAAATGATAATCATTTGATAAATGGATAAAGGAAATGTGGTATATCCATACAATAGAATATTATCTAGCCATATAAAGGAATGAAGCCCTGATTTATATACCACATGAATGAACCTTGGAAACATTATGTTAAGTTTAAAAAGCCAAATGTAAGAGGTCACATATTGTATAATTCCATGTGAAATGTTCAGAATAGGCAAATCCATAGAAAAATAAAGTAGACAATTGTTTCTAGAGGCTGGGAAAAGGGATACTGGGAAGTAACTGGTAACGGGTATGGGCTTTCTTTTTGGGGTTGACAAAATGTTCTGGAATTAGATAGTGGTGCTGATAGTACAACTCTGTGAATATATTAAAGCCTACTGAATTGTGCTCTTTGAAAAGGAAAATTTTATTACATATAAATTATATCTCAATAAACATGATTAAAAATGCTATTGAAGGAAACTAGTTAATTGGACACATTAGAGTTCAGTCAACCTTACCAATTTGGGGGCATAAGGCAAGGGTGTAAATAGATGTCAATATGCCATATATCAAATATTTTACAATTGTAAATCAAGAAAATGAAATTTTAAGTAAGTTCTACTCTTCTGCTTTGACCAACATACCTTTGGATCACCTTTGTCCTGTTTGTAGTAGAAAGTCAGCAAGGGCTTTAGTTAGGATAGGGAATCAGCCCTGTCGAGGTCTGAGTGGAAAACAACCTGGGGATGCAGTTAGTAAACTACGGCAATGATCCTACCAGAGATTGAGGAGGACCCAAACCAATTTGTTGGTGTGGAGGGAGTATGACAGATACAGCAGACATCCTGTAAGCTGAATCAGCAGAGATGGAGTGGAAAGAGGATAAAGGATGAGAGGAAAGAGAGAGGCTGGTTGATGTTCAGAGTTTCCATGACTCAGGATGATGTTATCAGCCCTAGTTTCAGAGTTCACTATTGTCACATCATCACCAGGAAATGATCCAATATTTGGAACATGTTCTCATTTCATTAGTCTCAGTGTGATTTTACATTTCAAAGAGAAGCAGGTATTAGCACAATAGGTAATTGGGCTAAGTTGGTAGAATATGGGAAGGTAAGAGACTGAATGTTAATCAGGCTTTCAATCTTAAATTAGCAGCAATCACATATTTTCAAGAAACTATGAAGAAGCTAGGTTTTGGCCAAATTTTAAAGGAAATTAAGATTGCATGCCTCTCCATTTCAGTTCTACCAAATAGTTCAAGTCCTTCCTCTTTAGCCCTGGTTTTTACAGATCCTGCAACAAGATTGACAGTTGCCTCTCTCTCAGACTTATATGCTATACTATTTTATATCTTTCTCTGCATCTTGCTGTAATACTCTGACCAGATATGAGGTGGGTTGCTGTGAGACAGGCTGTCTCATAATTTGATGGTGGAGTGCCAATTTGTGTGACTTTTATGGAAAGCATTTTACTAATTGATGTTAGAGTATTTAAATCGATTCCATTATCATCTATTCTATTATAATTTAGAATATTTTAATCTATTATAATTTAATCTATTCAAAGGAAATAATGTGTGATTGTAAAATTACTCATTACAACATTATTTTAATGGTAAAACATAAAAAACTAGTGAAAAATTGAAAATAATCTGAAGTCCATCAGTAGGTGACTGTTAAATAAGTAATAGTGAATAGAATAGTGTGCAGCCATTAAAAACTCATGTAAGGCCGGGCACGGTGGCTCACACCTGTAATCCCAGCACTTCAGGAGGCCGAGGTGGGTGGATCACCTGAGGTCAGGAGTTCGAGACCAGCCTGGCCAACATGTTGAAACCCCGTCCCTACTAAAAGTACAAAAATTAGCCGGGCATGGTGGTGGCTGCCTGTAATCCCAGATACTCGAGAGGCTGAGGCAGGAGAATCTCTTGAACCTGGGAGGCAGAGGTTGCAGTGAGCCGAGATCGCGCCACTGCACTCCAGTCTGGGTGACAAGAGAAAGACTCAGTCTCAACAACAACAACAACAACAACAACAAAAAAAGGATGTAGATCTAGTTGATTGAAATAATGACTATGATATAGTAAGTGGTAAATGTAGGCTAAAAGTAAGTGAATTAGGAATTCATTTTAAAAATGTCTTTCTCTACATATATGTATCTGCATACAAACAAAAGCTAGAAAGTACTTCCATTAAAATGAGAAGATAATTTTTACTTTCATCTTACATTTTTGTATTGCTGAATTTGTTTTTAATTAATAAACATTCATATTCATATAATAAGTAAAACATAGCTTTAGCATTCACCAAATCACCATTTACCATTAACCACTGTGAATCAAATAAACAAAAATGCTATATTCATAAGATGAAATACATTACACTACCATTTAACATACTGATTTTGAAAAATAGTGATTTTGAAAATGAATGTTAACAGTTTTTACCCACAATAAACACAGGGATACTTTGTTTTATTGTGCTTTGCTTTATCGCACATCACGGATATTGTGATTTTTTCCCAGTTGAAGACTTGTGACAACCCTGCATTAAGCAAGTCTATCAGCGCCATTTTCCCAACAGCATGTGATCATTTTGTGTTTCTGTGTCACATCTTGGTAATTCTCACAATATTTCAGACTTTTAAATTATTACTATTTATATATCTGCTTTGGTGATCTGTGATCTGTGATTTTTAATCTTACTATTGCAATTGTTTTGAGGTATCACAGACTATGCCCATATAGGAGGTGAAGTTAAAATGTGTGTGTTCTGACTGTTCCACCAACCTGCCATTCTCCCATCTTTCTCCCTATCCTTGGATTTCCCACTTCCCTGAGACACAACAGTATTGAAATTAGGCCAATTAATAACAGTACAATGGCTGTAAAGTGTTCAAGTGAAAGGAAGAATTATGCATCTCTTACTTAACATTAAAAGCTAGAAATGATTAAGCTTAGTGAAAAAGGCATGTTGAAAGCTGAGACAGCCTGAAAGCTAGGCCTCTTGCTCCAGTTAGCCACGTTGTGAATGCAAAGGAAATGTTCTTGAAGAAAATTAAAAGTGTTACTCCAGTGGACAACAAATAACACCAAAAAGTGAAACAGGCTCCATTGCTGTTATGGAGAAAGTTTTAGTGGTCTTGAAGATAGACCAAACCAGCCATAACATTTCCTTAAGCCAAAGCCTAATCTAGAACAAGACTTTAATTCTCTTCAACTCTATGAAACTGACAGAGGTGAGGATGAAAAAATTGTGGAAGAAATGTTTGAAGCTAGCAGAGGTTGGTTCATGAGGTTTAAAGAAAGAAGCTATCCCTATAACATAAAAGTGCAAAGTGAAGCAGAAAGTACTGATGTAGAAGTTGCAAGTTATCTAGAAGATCTAGGTAAGATAGGTGGTGAAGGTGGCAATACAAAATAACAGATTTTCGGCTGGGTGCGGTGGCTCACATATGTAATCTCAGCACTTTGGGAGGCCAAGGCAGGTGGATCACAAGGTCAGGAGATTGAGACCATCCTGGCCAACATGGTGAAACCTCATCTCTACTAAAAATACAAGAATTAGCTGGGTGTGGTGGTGTGCGCCTGTAATCCCAGCTATTACGGAGGCTGAGGCAGTAGAATTGCTTGAACCCAGGAGGTGGAGGTTGCAGTGAGCCGAGATTGCACCACTGCACTCCAGCCTGGCAACAGAGCGAGACTCTGTCTTAAAAAAAAAAAAAAAAAAAAAGAGAACAGATTTTCAATCTAGGTGAAATAGCCTTATATTGGAAGAAGATATCATCTAGGACTTTCAAGCTGTAGAGGAGAAGTCAAAGCCTGGCTTCAAAGCTTCGAAGGACAGGCTGACTCTCTTGTTAGGATGTAATGCAGCTAGTCACTTTAAGATGAAGCCAATGCTCATTTAATATTCCAAAAATTCTAGGGTCCTTACGAATTATGCTAAATCTACCCTGCCTATGCTCTAGAAATAAAATAATGAAGCCTGAATGACAGTGTATCTGTTTATAGCATGACTTACTAAATATTTTAAGCCCACAATTAAGACCTCCTGTTCAGAAAAAAAAAAGATTACTTTCAAAATATTGCTGCTCATCACCAGTGAACCTGGTCACCCAAGAGCTCCAAAGGAGTTGTACAAGGAGATTAATGTTGCTTTCATGTCTGTTAACACAACATCCATTCAGTAGTCCAGGGATGAAGAAGTAATTTAAACTTTCTAGTCTTATTATTTAAGAAATACAATTTGTAAGACTAAAGCTGCCATTGACAGTCTTACAGATCCTGTGATGGATCTGGGCAAAGTAAATTGAAAACTTACTGGAAAGAATTCACCATTCTAGATGCCAATAAGAACTTCTGTGATTCGTGGGAGGAGGTCAAAATATCATCATTAACAGGAGTTTGGAAGAAGTTGATTTCACCTTCATGGATGACTTTGAGGGGTTTGAGACTCCAAGGAGAAAATAACTGCAGATATGGTAGAAAGAGCAAGAGAACTGGAATTAGAAGTGGAGCCTGAAGATGTGACTGAATTGCTGCAATCTCATGTTAAAACTCTAACAGGTGAGGAGTTGCTTCTTACAGATGAGCCAAGAAAGTGATTTCTGGAGATGGTGTCTACTCCTGGTGAAGATGCAGTGAACATTGTTGAAATGACAACAAAGGATTAGAATATTCATAAACTTAGTTGATAAAGTAGCAGCAGGGTTTGAGAGGATTGACTTCAACTATCCAACAGCATTGCATGTTACAGAGAAAACTTCCATGAAAAGTCAGTCAATGTCAAACTTTATTTTTTTCTTATTTTAACAAATTGGCACCACCGTCCCAGCCTTCAGAAAGCGCCACCCTGATTAATCCATGGGCATCCACATAAAGGCAAGATGCTCCACCAGCAAAAAGATTACAACGTGCTGACAGCTCATAACCGGCATTTTTTTTAAGCAACAAATATCTTTAAATTAAGATATACACATTGTTTCTTAGACATAATGCTACTGCACACTGAAAAGACTGTAGCATAGTGTGAACATCACTTTCTATATGCACTGGGAAACCAACAAATCTGTGTGACTCCCTTTATTGCAAAATTCGCTTTACTGCAGTGGTCAGGAGCCCAACCTGCAATATCTCCATGGTATGCCTGTACCTACAGCAGTAACTATAGCCATAACCAAATTATTTTTAATAAATACCTATTATTTTAATATTCAGAAAATATTTTTAATTTCAGAATTATTATTAGGTTGGTGCAAAAGTAATTGCGGTTTGGCCACTTTCACTGAATTACTTTCAAAACCGCAATTACTTTTCCACCAACCTAATGGTATTGTGATCAAATTCTTTATACTCTCTCTTAGGTGCTGTAAATCAAAATGCCATAGTTGTATCTACTAATTCAAGTTAAATGTATATATGTATTTACAGTACAAACCAGAAATATGTTATAAGCCATATATTTCTTACATATGGAAACCTGAAGTAGTGGGCATTGTAGACACTGGGAAGACAGATTTTTAGTTAATTGAGTCTTCTAGAGAGTTAAGGAGAAAGGCCATATACACACTTACAACACTTTTGTACACTTGATAACCCACAGAGTTGGGCAAATGATAAAAAGATATTGAGAGCCACATTATTACACTATTTGCTTTTTCAGAGAGAGCATTTGGAAAACTTGGTAAGGTGGATTTTTCATCAACCCATGCAAAGTAATTTAATAATCTGGCCAAAAATTATCTTAAATTGATTTAGTCTTAGGAAATGTCCAAATCACTTCCTTAGAATATCTTCTTTGGTTTTTACCACAATCTCGTGAGGCAGACAGGACAAATATTTACATTCACAGATAAGGAGACAGCTTCAGACAGGTTAAGCACACTGCTCAAGATCTCAAACTAGAAAATTAAGGATCTGGGATCTGAACCCACATTTTTTTTTGACAATATAAGTTAGTTCTAGTTATAAGTGGGAATTGAATCTTAGTTTACCGGCTCCATGTCCAGATGTTTATCTATTCTATGTCTTTGTATCCTCCCAGAAGATTACAATGCTTATAAAGTAGCCCAGGATTGAATCCTGATCCGTTTCTAATAAGGCACCAGTGAACACAAAGCAAGGAGGATTCTAGATGAACAAGACTGTGGTAAAGCATGGTCAGGGGAAAGGGCTTGGGTATGGGGGGATGGTTGGGAGACCTTCAAACTCAAATAGCTGCCAAGGCCATACAGGTGATATAAATAATGGAAGCCTGCTAGGAGTGAGAAAAACAAAATCAGCTGCATGATAATGGAACTGCCACTGGATCGCATTATGGTAGCGATAGCAGGGATTCATGAGTGTGGGCGAACTGGAGAGCGTGTCCTGTTAAATATCTGAAGGATGTAGCTGTTGCTTAGCACCAGCAACTGTTGCAGAAAAGAAACTGACTCTGTGTTTTACTTTTTTCAGTTACTCAAAAGAAAGCTGAAAATTTTGATTTTTAGGCAAAATCTCTCCATTTTAAAGCTAGTATTAATTTTTTAAAAAGCATTTCATAAGCTGACCAAAATATATGTGATGGCAAACAAAGCCTCTAGAGTTGGTGCTTTGTGATTTCTGGGCATATTGTGTCTAAGAGTTTTCCAGGTTCCTAGTTGATCAAATTCGATTTCTGCTTCCTTGATGATGCTCCACAGTGATCCTTGTCATTTGTCCTTATGCATTCAGGCAAACATCTCTCTTTCATCTTCTTCGCACCCACCTACACCTACCACCCTCATCAATCCTCGTCATTTCTCACACTTGCTCTAAGAGATTGTGCCCAAGAGGATATCCCCAAGTGCACCCCGAGAACAGTCTGGGTAAACACTGCTGGTCATGAGTGTTTAGAAATGTCCCCTGAGGCTCAGGAAAGACATCTTTTAATTAAGCTACACTTCTGACTTTAATTATTGTCTAGACTAGGATTTTTTTTTTTTTTGCAAGCCTGTAAATATATGCGTGGGGACTGGGTGATACAAATCATTCAGCTTTTCTACACTTAGAAGGAATCCAACCAGAAGGTGCCAAGGAAAGTTCAAAAGGCGTATGAGCAAAGGTGCAAATCTCCATGTTAAATCCGCAAACTAGATTAAACACTTGACTGCTGCCTTGAGCTGAAATAGACAGAGGCATATTCCATCCTAGTTTCTCAGGGAGGCTCACAGCAAAGGGAACATGTGCATCGAGCTGACTCACACAACGTTTCGTCCAGCGAATGTTCTAATACGTCTTTGGAGGAGTCTGACTTTGGAGATAGTTCTCTTCATAATCCATCTTTGGGCAAACTTACAATGTTTCAGTATGTAATGCTTTCCTATTTATAAAGTGTTTTTAATCATGATTCTCTGTTGAAAATTTTGAAAATACCACAAAGTATATAAAAGAGGGTTTTAAACAATTGCATGCAATCCCATCACCCCGAGATAGTTTTGTAATATTGGTGTATGTTATTCTAATCTCTTTGCTGTGTTTTCATGAAAAACAGATAAGCAAATGCACACACACACAAAATAAAGAAAACATGCTCTTGGCTTTACATAAAAAATTTGAATATCAATAATTACACTTTGTGATAAATTCAGTCTACATAAATAAGCAATAGGAAAAAAAATAGTGAGTGGCGAGACCACAGGAAAGTCAGAATCCAACAGGTAAGAAAGAGAATGAGCAGCATTTTAAGTGCATTTTGACTGAAGGGAAAAAGGCGAGGGAGGGCAGAACCATTTGGGCCCTTGGAATACAGTGATGACAGGTGAGAATACAGGTGAGACACATGTGGACACAAGTTACAGCTCCTGTGAGAAATAGAGAGGATTCTTACAAAAGAATGTGTTAGTCCAATTGCTTTGGGTAGGAGGAATCCAGCCTGAGCCTCCTTCCATTGGTCGTGCTATCTCCAATACTTTCTGCCTCAATCAATCATTATCAATAAAACAAAGAAATCTAAAATATTTTGTGCATTTACCACACGAAAAGGCTTATATATGTATAATATGCATATATAATATGCATTTTAAAACATATATGCAATGGTTAGATGCATATATTTTATGTATGTTCACCATTATGTACATACTCTCATTTAAATTTTTATTAAGTTTATTGAGGTATCAGTCACATACCACTTAAAAGATATAATGCACTGGCTTTTAGTATTTTCACAGAGTTTGGCAAACATTAGCACTGTATAATTTTATAACATTCTTATCACTCCAGAAAGGAACCTTGTACACATTAGCAGTCACTTTCATTCTCCCCCGAATCCCAGTATATTCTGAATACTAAGCCCTTTTCAGATATGCGATTTGAAAATATATTCTCCCATTCTATAGCTTGTCTTTTCATGTTCTTGATGGTATCCTTTGACAGGCAAAATTTTAAATTTTAATTAAGTCCAATTTCTCTAACTTTTTCTTTTGTTGCTTGTGTTTTTGTTATTATTTCTAAAAATAAAAGTTCTTCGCTTAGTGCAAGGTCATTAAGATATACTCTTATGTTTCTTCTGGAAGTTTTATACTTTTAGCTTTTATGTTTACATCTGTGGTCCATTTTGAGGTAATTTTTGTAGATGGTGTGAGGTAGGTAGTGTTCAGCTTTATTCTTTTGCATGTGGATATCCAGTTTTTTCAACACCATTTGTTGAAAAGACCATTATTTCTCAATATGTCTCAGTTTTCATCAAGAGTCTAACGAGTGAGGAATTATTTTCTGTGTTTGCAAATGAGGAAACTGAGGCTCAGGAAGGTTAAGTGACTAGCCTTAGGTACTGAACAATTCCAACAGAAGAAGTAGAATTTAATTTTTAATAGCAAAATTAACATCTACTATATGCCAGGTCATGGTAAAAAGAAACACAAAAAGGATATTCATCATCTGATGCCTTTAAATTTTTAAAAATTAAATATGCCCTTCCTGAGGAGCTATCAGTGTCAAGCAAATAGTAAGCATAGTTCTTATTTTTTAAAAGCTCATAACACAATAGAAACCAAGGAGTTTCCTACAAGCAGATGACCTCAAAAGTCAGTATTTCGGGTTGCAAGGCAGCAGAAACCAGCTTAAGAAGCCACAGTCAAGGACTCAGAGAATCAGCAGGATATTGGGGAACCAGCAAACAGACAGGAGCCAAATCAAGCCCAGGGGCTCAGAAGCAGGAAGCACAGGGATTATCTCTGGACAAAGGCAGTAAGACCAGGACATCACAGTGGTTGAGAATCCTGCTGTCCGCACTGTGAGTGAGCCTGACTGTCCCTGAGCCTTTGCATCCGTAGGTCCCGATATGGAAACAGATGAGAGTGTTTGGCTGGCCGAGCCTGAGTTGTGTGCCCACTCTCCGTATCACACACAAATACCAGGGGTGGTAGATGCTGGAAATGCCCACTCCCAGGACAGCAGGGGGGCCAATCTTTCCACCCTGATATTCCAGTTGCTTTCTTTGTATGGATGAGTCAGAGCCAAATTGCCTTCATTTTATTTTTCATCCTCTCGATATTTCACATGACCTGTTTTCCTAATGAGATTATAATCTCCATGTAGTCAGGAACCGTATTTTACACACCACTACTTTGCAGCTCCTATTGCAACTTAAATACAAGCTTACAGGATGTATTTTCAAATTGCTGAGGATTGCCTGGGATGCCTCAGAGACCGCAATCAACCCTGCATTACTCACATGTGAGTTCTCCCCGGCCCATTTCTAACCTTAAGTAGGTGTTTCCTTCCCACTGGCTGGGGATGCCCAGGATGTGTTCACACCCTTCAATGTTAGCCTAAATGAAACTAGGGGGTGGGGGTCGTTGGGGGTGGTTGGGGTGGATAAACTCTGTTAGGGGAGGGCTATGAGCCGAGTCATAGATTCAGCCTTGCCCATACCTTCCTATGAATACTCCCTTTATCTTGAACTCTTCAGCTCTTTAAGGTAGTTCTTTCCAGGGCTTGTTTTATCCATCAAAATCTTGTGGAGTTTTGGGTTCTTTCCCTTGTTTACCATCAGGGTTCAGAACTGGTTGTCTTTTCTGCTTTACTAACCCCCAGGGGGATGAATGAAATCCCCCAAATAGCTGAGCTCTGACTCAGAGCTTTTGAGAATCTTCTCCCTCAGCCTTTCCTAGCCCGCTCCACCATTTCCCACAGTTCGCGACGCCCGCAGGTCGTGTGATTCCCTCACAATAAAAGAATCTGAGGCTGCATTGCACAGTAACTTCAGGTTCTTATTTTAATCACATATATTCAAGGTGAAGGCTGCTAGTCATCATGAAAAGCATTAATTTGTTATTGTGTCTTGGCCTGCTAAGCTTTTCTTGTTCTTCAAACTGTTGGCTGTAATGTCTCTTTGACTTTTCCGAGAAAGTAGATGTCCACCATTAGTCATTGGAAATTACAGGCAGTTTTCATAAGGAACAGGAGGAGAGAAGGCCATGGTCAGGGAAGATATTAAGCACAGTTTTTATTTAGTGAAATATTTGCAAAGGTTGCATGCTAAAAGGGTACTTTCATCTTGGACAGTAACTGTTACCTCTGATTTAGTGAAAAAATATGTTAAACGAGTTTCAATGGTTTGAACACCTCCCCTTCCTCTCCAACACACATGTGGAAGCCTTGACCAGCAGCTGTGCTGCCAGCCTTGATCCTAGTTACAGAGGGGCATGGGCAAGATGGGTGAGGGGAAGAGAACTGGGGCACACAATGAGGTGTTTCATGTTGATGTCCAAGGAAACAAAATTGTTGTGTGATGGTGGTGGTGGCATTGGGAGAATTGGGTGGGCAAAACATCCCTTCTTTGTTAGAATTTGAATCTAAGAAATAAAAGACATCTCCAATTGAGAAGTTTGGAGACTAGTATTCTAAGTGAAGTCACTCAGGAATGGAAAACCAAACATCGCATGTTCTCATTGATATGTGGGAGCTAAGCTATGAGGATGCAAACACATAAGAATGATACAATGGACTTTGGGTACTCAGGGGAAAGGGTGGGAGGGGGACGAGGGATTAAAAGACTACAAATATGGTGCAATGTATACTGCTTGGGTGACATGTGCCCCAAAATCTCACAAATCACCACTAAAGAACTTATGTAATCAAATACCACCTGTACCTCAATAACTTACGGAAAAGTAAAAAAAAATAATAATGAAATAAAATCCTCTCTGTTTATAGAATCCCAACTAATGGAGAGAATCCCACACTTGGTGCATTTATTTTAGTTTGAAATTAGATTGTTGGCTGGTAATAATCCTTTACTCCATCAAGGCAAGAGCCTTACAAATGCCATCTCTTTCTGGAAAGAGAGGAAGCTCTGAAGCAGGGAAGTGGTGTGTAGGGACAGGAGGAGAGGGGTTAGGAATTTATCTTTATTCTTCCCCCATGACCACTTTAGGCTTCTTTCTTCTCACTTGGAAGTCACTCTCCAGCCCCCATGAACTAGGAAAGTGTCTCCTGTCCCATTTTTCAGATCTGGTACATGAGTTGTTATAACAGGATTCCCTTAATACTTACGGAGCACTTAGCGAGTGTCAGGCATTGTTGTAAAAGCAAATCATAATAATAGCTACTGTGTTAGTGTTTACCATTACCATGTTGTGTTTTTTGCCTAATTTTCTCCTCAAAAGATGGTTTTTTTTGTTGTTGTTGTTGTTTGTTTTTTTTTTTTTTTCACGAGGCATTTTAGGCTCTGAGAGGTTGAATAACTTGCCCAAGGTCAAATAGCTTGGTGGTAGAGTCAGGAGCTGAACTCAGGTCTGTTTAACTATAGAATCTATAGCAGCATTTCATCCATTAACTTTTAATGTGCTCTCTTTTTCTTCTTTTAAGGTGTATGTTGTGTGTTTGAACAGGGGGAGGGAGATAACGTTAAAACATTTGAAAATCCGTAAGAAGAAATGTCTAACAGCAAATCTGACAGAGTGCAGGAAAGCTAGCAATTGAGGGATCCCCTGGGAATGACATAATCTCAGAGCCTAGATTATTACTTTTGGCTGCTGAACTCTGTCTGCTATGGTACCATCCCTCTGGCCTTGAGTGCACAGGCAGAGCCTCTACAAGCTCTTTTGGCTTGTGTACCTTCAGACCTCCATCTGCTCAGCTGCCCATTAGAACTATAATATGTGCCTCATAAATGAAATCTTTGAAATTCTGCTGCCAACATCTATTGCTACTAAGTTTCAGCAGCTGCTTTTAATTTTGGTGGTGCAATTCTCCCTGTTAGAACCACTGGTTGCATTGCCTATTATCTAAAATAAGACACTTAAGGTCCCTCCTCGTACCCTTTGAGGTCAGATTTCTCCCTGGCATCAGAAGGAAGGGCAAGGTAGGGTTCCATGCCCTAAAAACCTGATGGATGGGATGCCCCATTAAAGCCAGCTCCTGAATCTATTGCAGACCTGTACTGGATCTCAGTGGGTGTCTAAGGTAAAGCTGATGGAGAGTGTTCAGTCATAGGGTGGAAAGTTCAATCTCTCCTAAGTATGTACAAGACTCTGTTCTCTCTTGACATCCTGTATCACTCCTTGGTCCTAGTCTAGTGTTTCATTCTAACTTGAAACCACATCAAAAAAGAGAAACTAAACCAGAAACAAATTCTCAATATGGGCCTTAAGGCTTATATTGATTTAATATAATTTCATCTCTAGGAAAAATGTCTACCCTGGCCTTACTTGGTTGACTACATCAGCATGTGTGTAGTGTTTGTGTGGAGAGTGAGCAGACTAGGAGAAGTGAATAATTTCACAGCAGAGTGCAATCACTCAAAATATTGAGGAAGTTGCTGCATTTGGGAGACTATTTCTTCATAAAATTGCCATGATGTCACTAGCTATGGAAGTAAATAATTTCCTTTAATTTCCTCTTTCACAATGTAGGAGTTGAACCCAAGGAAAGAACCAAATGATTGAATGATGGTCAATGTTTGCCTATAATTGAAGCTCTCAGCCAACAGCAGCTTTGATTGAATTAGAGTGGTTAACTCAGTTGAATTGCCAAGCCTCCAGCTTCTGCTATCAGTCATGAGTTTTCTCCAAGACCCCAGTTAAAGGTTATGGCATCTCCAAGAGTATCCAAAAACAGCTGAATTAGGAAGCTCTTCGATGTAAAGAAGATGGGAAATATGGCAGGTGGTTCCTTCACCAATTACACTTGTCAAACTATCCCTTATGTCTATTACCCACCATAGGAGCACTCAGTCACTCATTCAAAAACTATTAAGTACCAACCATGTAGCTGGTATTGTGCGAGGTGCTAGAATGGCTTTGCAAATATGCAATAGTCATTTTCCCCAAAAACTTACAATCCAGTGGACCATTAGGAAAAGATAAGACACGAGCCACATAGCCTAGAATCTACAGAAAGTTTCCTTTTCAGGGAGAGCCAAAGGATGGATGTGGAGCATTTGGTGCAAAGCAGAAACTCGTTACCCCTGATCCAGAAATGGGAAGAGGTTGGGAATAGGAACTTCTATTTATGTCATCTTGATAATCCTTAGTCTACAGATTTGAGGGATTTATTTATTTATTTATTTGAGATGGAGTCTCGCTTTGTCAACCAGGCTGGAGTGCAGTGGTGCGATCTTGGCTCACTGCAATCTCAGCCTCCTGGGTTCAAGTGATTCTCCTGCCTCAGCCTCCCAAGTAGCTGGGATTATAGGTGCCCATCACACCCAGATAATTTTGTATTTTTAGTAGAGATGGGGTTTCACCATATTGGCCAGGCTGGTCTCGAACTCCTGACCTTGTGATCCACCTGCCTCGGCCTCCCGAAGTGCTGAGATTACAGATGTGAGCCAGCGCGCCCAGCTGAGGAATTTATTGAACTTGCATATGATGTAGTAAAAATGATGTCGGATGCCAAAACCAGAGAACTTTGGGTCTAGTCACTCCCCCTAAAATACCTTACCCCACCAATATTTCACCTTCAACAAATTCTCAAAAATAATTCTGGGTCTTAATAGTTTGATTAGTAGAATTGTAATAATAACAATACTGTACTTCCCTGAAGGTGGATGGCTAGACTACCTGATCTTCTGAATTTTCTGTCATCTCTCAAGTCTATGATCTTTTGATTTCTGTTTTTCTCCGTAGACAAAAACAACAGAAAGGCTAATTTCCACAGAAGCATTTTATTTGCTGAATTAAACACAGGCGCTGCCCGTGGACATTTGGGCAGCAGCTTACAGATCTCTAGGATCTGGTCCTAGAGGTTGCTGAGTTCACTTGAATCAAGTCTTTAAAATGTTTTGTAGCTTTAGGAAAAAGATTATTTGCAGAAATTTCTGCCCTCTATTTAACCATCTGAATTTACTGATGAATTAAAGGTGATTTGTAATAGGGTCATCTTGAAAGGACATTTAAAATGGATTTGGTAAGATGAGATAGACTCATGTTTATTTTTGAAAACTCTGGTTTCTTTTATAAAAGGGATGATGGGTTAACAAGTATCTACTGAGTGCCCACTAAGTTTAGAGAAGGAAACTAGGCTTCTCTGTAGGGAAGAAAAGGAGTAGACATATTCTTTTTTCTTTTGAAGAACCTTCCCATTTATTTGAAATGAGGCATGCATCTGAGAACAATTATAGATCAACTTGGCAATATGTTGTTTAATATGCTTTGAATTGAAGGCATATGCTCCAATTATTGGCAGAGTAAAGGAGAGAATAGAGAAGAGAAGATTAAGTGGAGTTTTGAGTGTTGAAGAAGCTGATAAAATGCTTTCTTAAGGCAGCCCCTAATATTCAAATTTACTTAAAAGCCTTCAAACTAGAGTTGGATGCACAAGTTGCAGGCAGATCCTCAGGACAGGTCATGGACTAATCCCTAAAACTGGGAACATTGGGTACATAAGAGCAAGAGAGAAGTGAGGAAATTTCTCCTGGAAAAGCCTGATGTGAATGCGGTACTTTTAAAACTCATTAATTTTGTGTTCATCTGCATCATTTCCCTACTATTGATTAGGAGACTGAGGTTCAGAAAGGTAAGGTGAAATCTGAGGTGGACTTGTCAATCGATCTACCGGGATAGAACAAAGTCAGTGTGAGTGCTGACAAATGACACAGAGAGAATTGAGTGGAGATCATCAGTTCATCTTCATGCAGTCAACTAAACTCAGTGATAAAATAATAATTGGCTGAGGTTGCTACCTATTCCAACTGTACTGGAAGCAACAGAGATTTAGACAGGCAATGGATTCCAAGGCTGAGAGACGACCTGTCTGTGCTTCTTATTCCCCCAGTAGTTTTTGTAAAGTTCTTTGGCCAGAGAGAAACTGTAGAACAGCTTGACAGCTATATAAAGCAAATGTGTAATGATGTTGGCAGTGTTCTGAAAGTAGCTACCAAGAATGCATACTACAGGGAGGAATGAAGAAACCATTTCTGGCTGAAACCCATTTTGAGTGGAAAAGCTTTTAATGGATGAATTCTCCGTCAATACGTTGCTGCTTTCCATTTAATTGTCATTGTCCACTGTTTTATTTGTAAGTCTTCCTGCATTTATGTACGTGACTACATTTGGAGGCAGTGGAAAATTGTTTATGAGAACTCTGTGTTCTTTCTTAAGGAATGAATAACTATCTAACTCAACACACTACACCCTCTTCCGTTGCCTTGGGACTATCACTTGCTATATTTAATATGTAATACATATTTTTTCCCTATTAAATTTTGAGAACTTGATATTCCCGATTCTGTCTTTCCTGATTAGGAATTACATGAGTGAATCTCCATCTTTGTATTTTAGTATGTGACTATAAGAACCAAACTTTGTATACTTATCAGGTGCCTTCCACAACTTTTGTGAAAAGGTGAGTCACTAAGCCATTCCTGAGTAGTCTTGTGGACTTGTCAGATCAAGAGACTATTTCCTTCAGGCCATGCTCTCCCACTCAGATTTCTCATTCTCCTGATTTCTGAAAATGTCTCCAATAGTTGCTCCTGCCTGTGGGCCATGAACTCCTAAGACGGGGAGGGAGATGCACAGTTATTTTGAAGAGTATGTAAATTCACAGAAACCCCAACCATTGAAAGGATAATGTCCTCAAGGTTCATCTATGTTGTCACATATTGCAGGATTCCCTTTTATTCAGGCTGAATGATATTCCATTGAATGCGTATACATGTTTTCTTTATTCATACATCTGTCATTGGATATATAAGTTGCTTCTACATCTTGCCTAATAGTACTGTAATACGCATGAGACTGCTAATATCTCTTTGAGATCCTGATTTCTTTTGGATAAATACAGAAAAGTGGGATTGCTGGGTCATATGGTAGTTCTATTTTTTGATTTTTGAGGAACTTCCATACTGTTTTCTATATTGGCTTTATTATGTCGCATTTTCACCAACAGTGTGCAAAGGTTCTATTTCTCCACAGCCTCACTAACATTTTTTGATTTCTTTTTGCTGATTTTTTAAAATAATAGCCATCCTGAAAAGTATGAGGTGATATCTCATTGTGGTTTTGATTTGAATTCCTCTGATGATTAGTGATGTTGAACACTTTTTCATATACCTCATGGTCATGTGTATGTTTTCTTTGGAGAAATGTCTATCCAAGTCCTTAGCCCATATTTTAGTCAGGTTATTAGTTTTGGTTTGTTTTACTCTTGAATAGCAGGAGTCCCTCACATATCTTGGAGATTAACCCCTTTTCCAATATATGATTTGCAAATATTTTCTTACATTATGCAGGTTACCTTTCACTCTGTTGATTGTTTTGTTGTGCAGAAGTCCAACTTGTCTATTTTTATTATTGTTGCCTGTATTTTTGGTATCATATGAAATCATTGTCAGGACCAATGCCATATTTCCTCTATGTTTTCATCTAGGAGTTTTACAGTTTCAGGTCTTACGTTTCAGTCTTCAATCCATTTTAAGTTGATGTTTGTGTGTAGGGTAAAATAAGGATTCAATTTCATTCTTTTGCCTGTGAATATCCAGTTTTCCCAACACCTTTTGTTGAGGAGATGGTCTTTCTAGACTGTGTATTCCTGGTACCTTTTGTTTGTTTGTTTGTTTATTCGAGACAGAGTCTTGCTCTCTCACCCAGGCTGGAGTGCAGTGGTGCAATCTCAGCGCACTGCAGTCTCCATTTCCTGGGTTCGAGTGATTCTCCTGCCTCAGCCTCCTGAGTAGCTAGGATTACAGGCGCCCACCACCACGTGTGGCTATTTTTCTTTTTTTTTCTCACTCCAGAGATGGGGTTTTGCCATGTTGTCCAGACTCGTCTCAAACTCCTGACCTTAGGCAATCCACCTGCCTTGGCCTCCCAAAGTGTTGGGATTACAGGCATGAGCCACCACACTCAGCCTCCTGGAACCTTTATTAAACAACAGTTGACCCCATATGTGTGGATTTATTTCTGGCTGTTCTGTTCTATTGATCTATATGTTTGTCTTTATGTCAGCATCATGTTGTTTTGGTTATCATAGCTTTGTAATATATTTTAAAATCTGGAAGTGTAATACTTATAGCTTAGTTCTTTCTCAATATTGACTTGGCTATTCATGGTCTTTTGATGTTCTCTATGAGTATTTTGATTGTATTTTCTATTTTTGTAAAAAGTACCATTTGACTTTTTTTAGTTATTAGATTGAATCTGTAGATCACTTTGAGTACCATAAACATTTAAACAATATTAAGTCTTCCAATCCATAAACATAGGATATCTTTTCATTTGTTTGTATCCTATTCAATTTCTTTCATTGATATTTTGTAATTTTATGTACAAAATTCTTTCACCTCCTTAGGTCTATTCCTAGGTATTTTATTCTTTTTGGTGCTATTGTAAATGAGATTGCTTTTCTAATTTCCTTTTCACACAGTTTGCTGTTAGTGTATTGAAACACAATTTATTTTTACATCGATTTTATATCTTATAACTTTACTAAATTCATTTATTAGTTTTAACAGTTTTATTTATTTATTTTTTTTGGTGGAGTCTTTAGGCTTTCCAATATATAAGATCATGTCATCTGCAAAAAGAGACCATTTTACTTCTTCCTTTCTAATTTAGATGCCTTTTGTTTCTTTTTCTTGCTTAACTACTCTGGCTAGTACTAAGTTAAATAGAAGCAGTGAGAATGGGAAATTTTGTCTTGCTCCTGCTTACCAGTGACTGATGTTAGTCATGGGCTTTTCACACATGTTCTTTATTATGTTGAGGTGATTTCCCTCTATTTCCAGTCATTGAGAGGTTTTATCATTAAGAGGTGTTGAATTTTGCCAAATGCTTTTTCTATATCTATTGAAATAATTATATGATTTTAATCCTTTATTCTGTTAATGTGGTGTAGCACATTAATTGATTTTCGTATGTGGAACCAACCGTCCTTTTATCCCAGAAATAAATCCTGCTTGGTTATGGCCTATGATCTTTTTAATGTGCTGTTGGATTTGGTTTGCTGGTATTTTGTTCAGGACTTTTGCATTTATATTTATCAAGGATAGTGGCCTGCAATTTTCTTTTTTTGTGTTGTCTTTCTCTGGCTTTGGTATCAGGGTAATGCTGGCCTCATAAAAATCAGTTTGGAAGTATTCTTTCCTCTCAGTTTTTTGAAAGAGTTTGAGAAAGTTTGGAATTAATACTTTAAAGTTTGGTAGTATTCATCAGTTCAGTCATCTGGTCCTGAACTTTTCTTTGTTAGGAGATTGTGATTACTGATTCACTCTCCATACTAGATATAGGTCTGTTTAGACTTTCTATTTCTTCATAATTTCGTCTTGATAGGTTATATGTTTCTAGGAATTTATTAATGTTTTCTAAGTTATCCAGTTTGTTGGCATATAGTTGTTCATAGTCGTCTTTATGAGCCTTTTTATTTCTGTGGCATCAGTTGCAATGTCTCTTCTTTCATTTTTGATTTTATGTATTTCAGTCTTTCTCTTTTTCTTAGTGTAGCTAAGGGTTTGTCAATTTTGTTGATCTTTTCAAAACATAACTGTTAGTTTTGTTGATTTTTTTACTGATTTTCTATTATTTATTTGTTTATTTTTGCTCTCATCTTTGTTACTTCCTTCCTTCTGCTAAAGTTGGACTTTTTTTTTTTTTAATTCCCTTAGGTTTAAAAAGTTAGGTGATTATTTGAGATTTTTCTTCTTTTTAAATACATTATAAACGTTTATTGCATTATTAGCTTCCCTTTTAGTATTGCTTTTGCTGCACAACATAAGTTTTGGCATGTTGTATGTGTGTTTTCATTTGTCTTGAGGTATTTTCTAATTTTTGTTTTAATTTCTTTTTGAAAAGTTGTTAAAGAGTGTGTTGTTTAATTTCTGCATATTATGAATTTTTAATTTTTTCTTCTGTTGGTTTGTAGTTTTATTCAGTTTTGGTCAGAAAAGATATTTGGTATGACTTCAGTCTATATAAATTAGTGAAGAAATGCTTTATGAGGGAACATGTCATTTATATTGGAGAAATATCCATATGCACTTGAGAAAAGTGTGTATTTTGCTTTTGTTTGGAATATTTGGTATATTTCTGTTAGATACATTTGATTTATAGCATTATTTAAGTCCTCTGATTCCTTACGGATCTTTTATATGGAAGTTTTGTTGATTATTGAAAATGCGGTGTCGAAGTTTCTTACTATTATTGTGTTGCTATTTCTCCCTTCAGTTTTGCCAGTTTGTTTTATATATCTAGCTAATCTGATGTGAGATAGAGAGATAATCTAACAGATAACAATCATAATAGATAATAGATAACATGATTGTTATCTATTCCTGGTGGATTGGCCCTTTTATTATAAAATGTCCTTGCTTTTTATGACAGTTTTGGAGTTAAAGTCTATTTTGACTTATATAAATATAGTCACCTTTGTTGTCTTTTGGTTACCATTTGCATGGAATAACTTTTTCCATCATTTGACTTTCAGCCTATGTGTGACCTTAAATTTAAGTCAATTTCTTATAGACAGCATTTAGTTGGATCTTATTTTGAAGTCTTTTCAGACACTATATATCTTTTGATTGAGGTGTCTAATCCATTTGCATTTAATGTAATCATTGTTAGGGAAAAATTTGCTATTGCCATTTGTAAGTTGTTTTCTGTTAGCCCTGCCCTGCCCTGCCCTTCCAGTCTCCTCCCGTCCTCTCCCTTTTTTCTTTTCTTTTCTTTTTTCTTTTTTCTTTTCTTTTCTTTCCTTCCTTCCTTCCTTTCTTTCTCTTTCCTTCTTTCTTCCTTCCTTCCTTTCTTTCCTCTCTCTCTCCCTCTCTCTCTCACTTTCTTCCTTCCTTCCTTCTATCTTTCTGTCTCTCCTCTCTCTCTCTCTCCCTCTTTATATCTGTCTCCCTTTCTTCCTTCTTCCCTCCCTTCCTCCCTCCCTCCCTCCTTTCCTTTCCTTTCCTTCCCTTGCCCTTTCTTTCTTTCTTTCTTTCTTTCTTTCTTTCTTTCTTTCTTTCTTTCTTTCTTTCTTTCTTTCTTTCTTTCCCTTCCTTCCTTCCTTCCTTCCTTCCTTCCTTCCTTCCTTCCTTCCTTCCTTTCTTCCTTTCTTTCCTTTCTTTCCTTTCTTTGTTCGGTCTTGCTCTGTTGCTCAGGCTGGAGTGCAGTGGCATGACCAAAGCTCATTGCAGCATCTAATTCCTGGGCTCAAGCAATCCTCCCACCTCAGCCTCTTAAGTAGCTGGGACTACAGATATGCATGACCATGCCCAGCTGAATTTAAAACTTTTTGTAGAAGAGGGGTCTTGCTATGTTGCACAGGCTAGTCATGAGCTTCTGGCCTTAGCAATCCTCTTGCCTTGGCCTCCTCTGTTAGTCTTGTAGTTCTTTTATCTGTTTTTTTCTTCTCTTGCTATCTTCTTTTATGTTTTGTTACAATTTTTTTTGTAGTGATATATTTTGATTCCTTTATCTTTTCCCTTTTTATAACTTCCATGGGTAATTTTTTGCGGTTACCTTGGTACTAACATAAAATATATTATAGTTATAAAAGCCTACTTTAAGGTGATAATAACAAAGTTTAATTGCATACAAAAAGTCTGTACTTTGACTTCTCCCTCCCTACATACTTTATATTATGGTTGTCACAATGTATAACTATTCCAATTATGTATCTTTTATCATATTTTTGGCTATCATTATTTTAGCTAGTGCCTTTCATGCTAGAATTAAAAGTGATTTACCCACCACCATTAAAGTAATATAATTTTCTGTACTTTCCTATTTACTTACCTTTACTCATGAGTTCCATACTTTCTTATGCTATCATGTTGCTGCTTAGGGTTTTTTTGTTTTAACCTGAAAAGCTCGCTTTAGCATTTCTTGTAAATCAGGTCTAATGAAAACAAACTCCCTCAGCTTTTGTTTATTGGGGAAAATCTTTATCTCTCCTTTATTTTTGAACGAAAGTTTTGCTGGATATATTATTATTGGTTGGCTGGTGTTTTTTTTCTTTCAGTACTTTGAATATACCACCCATTTCCTTCTTACTTGCAAAGTTTTTGTAGAAAAATCTTCTGATAGTCTCATAAAAGTTTCCCTTGTATGTGACAGGTCACTATTTTCTTGCTACCTTCAAAATTCTGTCTTTAACTTTTGACAATTTGATCTTATCATGGGTTTATTTTTATTGGTCTGTGGGAATAAGATAGTGGGTTTATTTTTAAATTGTTTACATTATCTGTTTTCAAAATTATTTCTTTGTGCTTTAATCCATTAATCTGTCTGTACCTTTTCTATTTCTTTGTATTTCTATCTTTTCGAATAAAAAGATTTGTTTACATATTATTTATAGATGCCTATATACCTATACACATACACATAGACACACACACATACATAGACACACATAGAGCAACATATATAATCAATCATTATTATTTAGATATAATTTCTTTTTCCCTCCCTACATCCATTCTGTCCTTCTTTCCTTCCTCCCTCCCTCCTTCCCTCTCTCTCTCTTTCTTCCTTTTTTCCATTTGATGCCTTAAGAACCAAAAGAAATATGGTAAAATGTATTCATTCTTTTCTTATTATGATTCTGTAAATTTATCCTTGCATTTTTAATATTTTATTTTATATACTTTTATGCTATGTTATCTAAAGCATAATATCGGTGATTATTATAGCTTGTAACTCTTATTACTACTAATGCAAATATTAAAAGCAACCAACAGTTTTTGAGCAGGTGCCACGTGTCATGTCTTCATGTAGGTATTTTTGATGAATTTTATTATTTAATACTTACAACAACTCTATAAGATAGGCGTATTTATCACTTTCAGTGAGGATTCTGGTGACTTGCATACTTCATTAAGAAAACACAAATAAATGAAATGATTTTTTGTTTTAGATAATGCTTCTTGATTGTAGTACTGCTTCATTAATATTGATATTGTGACTCTTGCATCCTTTTTGTTTGTATATGCCTTGTACAACTGTACATCTATATTTTAATATTTAAATTTTGTATCTTTAGCATGGTGTTGGTATCTAGTAGGTATGCTACAAAATGTTTGTGGAATGAACAGGTCTTTGGGAGTCACTTTTTAAAAATGTATATCCCTTTTATAAGCCATATAATTGAATTTTATTTATAATCCAATGTGAGATGGTTGCCAGAGGAGTTTAACTTATTTACAATTATTTTGTTAATGACATGTTGATTTACTTCTGACATTTAGCATTTTGTATTCTTTTTAGCTTTCCTTTAATTTTCTTTTGCTTTTACTGTTACCATATGAACTGTGAGTTCTTTGATTAAATATACATACAAATTGGCTTGGAAAGTGTACATCTTGTTTTAATTCCACTTTTGATTGACATCTGCCTTGTCCTACAGCTGAGTGCATTCATACTGCTGGCAGGATAATTGGAGTTCCCTTTGCAGCTGCCACTCCTCAAGCTTTTATATTTATGTGCTAGCCTACAGTAAATTAAGTTCATGGTCATAGATTTCTCATTTTTTTGTGATCTCATTTGAAATAATTTATTCTTTTGAAAGTGAAACATATTTGTTACATTGTGCAGTGTTCTTTAGTTATTAGTCTTGTCCTAGTCATATAACAAATGTTAAACGATATAACATGTATTGATTATCTGTTATGTATACTGTGCTGAACTATGCAAGTTTGGAGGAGAAAAAAAATTGTAAATAGTACCTTGTCTGTGTTTTCAAGGAGCTTGTAGTGTAATTGGCAAGGGGACTAGATGTGCATCCATAAAAACTTAAATAACCCAAAAATTAAAATATAAAGGATATTACCTGGCACTGTTTATAAATAAATGTAATATGAGAAACATATGCAAAAAGTGCCATAAATTCAGAAGCCAGAAATATTTTCTAGAGCTGAAATGTTCTGAAGTATTTACAGAGGAAGAAGGAACCCATTCCAACGTGGGTGAACTGTCTGGACAAAGGTTTGGAGATGGGCATGTGTGTGGCATGTGGATGAGATGGCAGGCAAATGATTTCATGAAATCATTTCAGAGGTTTCATGGAATTGGAAATGATTATGGTAGCTAAGTCCCAAGATCTTGAGTCAGTAAGTTGGAGAACTTGAAGAACTGATGGTATAGTTCCACTCTGAGCCTGAAGGCAGGGGAAGACTGATGTCCCAGCTGAGAGACACTCAGGCTTTTCTCCTAATGTAACTTTTTGTTCTATTCAGACCTCCAATAGATTGGATGAGGCACACTTGTTAATGAGGGCAATCTGCTTTACCTAACCTGCCAATTCAAATGTTAATCTCTTCCAGGAACATCCTCACAGACATACCCAGAATAATGCATAACTAACTATCTGGGTGCCTCATGGCCCTGTCAACATGATATATAAAATTAACCATCACAGTACTCACAGAGCATACAGAGGGCACTTAGCCAAAATGTAGTGACAGGGGCATGTCAGAAAAGGCTTTCATGTGGAACTAATGCCGGAGTTGAGTCCTAAGAGACAAGTTGGAGTTGAAGAGGTAAAGGTTTCAGGCAGGGCGGGGGAATTGGGAAGAAGTGTTTTCTAGGTAGAGGAAGCCAAAGGTATAAATGCTTAGAGATGAGAGAGTACATGGCACTTTCAAGAATTGCACCTGTCTCACTGTGGTGGGCATATAGAATGTGAGCAGGAGAAATGAGTGAAAAGGATGGAGGTAGAAAGACTGGTTCAGGTCAGGAGGGTTTTGGGTACCACATGAAGGCACTTTGCTGAGGGAACTTGAAAATGATTTTGAATGTGATAGTGGAGTTAAATGGAAAATGGATTGTAGATAGGATGATTGGAGGTAGGGAGATTGGTCAGACTAATTTAGATTAAATATGACAAAGAGCTGAACCTGGGCATTGGCAATGGGGGTATATTTGAGAACAATTAAGGCATTAGAAGATATAGCCTGGATGTCAAACAGATGAAGGGGCTAGAAGGAGGGAAATCACAGATGATTCTTGGAATCCTGGCTTGGAGAAGTGGCTGAAATTAGCTTATTACAATAGGAAACACAGGAGGAAGAGAAAGTTTGCTAGTCAGAGAAGAGTTGTGGGTTGGGCTGTGATAATTTCAGATATTCAATATAAATGTAGCTTAAAAGTTTTCCCTTTCTTCATGGCACTTTCCTACTGAGTTTAGAGTAAGGAAGACTTACATGTTGATATTTCTTTCAGATTTTCATGGCTGTATAACATTGGTAAAATTACTAGGTCAATAAAATATGTATAAATGTGCAGACTTGTTGATGAACAAACTGGCCCATTAATGGCCAGACAATTAACAATGATAAAGTTTGTTTCAGTAACAAAGGCTTCCAAAGACAGAGTGATTTGGATGCCTTTCAACAAAATAAATTCCTTTCTTCTCAGATGACATGTAAACTGATGTCATTTCTCATTCCATAAAGAAAAAAAAAAAAGAAAGATGAAACTTGCTATGGTCTGCACTATTGCAATGATGGCATTCTTCCTCAAAGTAATCTAAAAAAAGATATTGTGAGCAAACTTCTATTTCCTCTGCCAGAAATGCATGCCTAGCCATAATGCAAGCCTTTCATATTTAGCTCTTTAGATAATGGTTTTTACATGAACTTTCATAACATTTATTTACTGCTATAAATGATTGAACCAACTGCTATTGGAAGCCAGGAATCTAGTTCATCTGCAGTTGGATTTCTCACTACATTATCTCAACTTTATAGAGGTTGCACTGAAGGTAGTGTTTCCTGTCAATATTACAAAGGGACAGTGTGAAATGCTATGAGCATGTCGGTTTTGAATGTTTACCGTTCAGCCTGCTTGCAAAACATGTTCGTCTCACTCTATGAAGACCATGCTTTAGTTATAAATATTTCAACTCCCTAGCCTCAGTTTTTTAGGGTGTATCAACCACATTTTCCTTCCCCTCCCATCTGGCTGACTGATTCATACTCTTCTGTGAATTGTTACAGCAGAAAAACAGGTAGAGACTGCCAAATTCTGAAGACAAGGCTTTCTATATGTTCATCTGGCTAAAATGGTAAAAATATGACTTGGGCTGATCTACTAATAAAGGTTAAACCAGGTGCTATGGTTTGGATGTTACTTGTCTCTGCAAAAACTCAGGTTGAAATTTGATCTCCAGTGTGCAGTATTGGGAGGTGGTGCCTACTGGGGGGTGTTTGTGTCATGGAGGTGATCCTGTATGAGTAGATTAATGCCATCCTGCAGGGGGTGAGTTTCAGCTCTTGTGGGAATAGATTCATTCGCTCAAGAGAAAGTTGTTTAAAAGAATCTGGCTTTCTCAGTTTCTCTCTCTTGCGTCCTCTCTTGCCACGTGATCTCTTTGCACACAGCTATTTCCTTTCCCTTTTCTGCCATGAATTGAAGCAGCAAGAGGCCCTCACTAGACACAGCTGCCCGATCTATCCAGCCACTAAAATCATGAGCCAAATAAACCTCTTTTCTCAATAAACTACCCAGCCTAAGGTATCCTTCTATAGGAACATGAAATAAACTAAGACACCAGGGTAGATATATTGATCATTCAATGGAGAGAGGCACTTTGCTATAATAGGATAATAGATGTTCCAGTTACACAACAGAGCCAGTTGTGAGCCTGCCATGGAAGAGTTTGAACTCAAGGTGGCTCTGCTAAGCAGAGCTCTGACATGAAGTCTTGCCACTCCCTCTAGTTCCTACATGCTGAGGCACAGGGGTTCCCTTAAGTTGAACTGGTTAAACTGGATGAACCACAGCCTCCCAGAACAGTCTCTCTGGGCCATGGCCTGAGGGTGGCTCCTGCCCTGGCAGGAAGCTGTGTCCACGTGCTTGCCTTCATCAGCTCCCACTCTGTGGTGCCAGACACAGCCAGGCAGGAACAGGACATGACTATGGACAGGATAGTTGGTGCCTGACTCTGGGCCGCTCCAGAAATCCTATTTCCAAAATCTTTTCAGCTCTTAGCTGGCTGCCTACAGTGAGCTAGGATTTCAGTCCAACATTTAGGAACTTCGCTTTTGGTGGCCAGAATATACAGAACCAGATGCTGCAGAGGAAGAAGCCATTAGATGGTGGAGAAAGGTAAAAGGAATATATCTCTTAAGATAAAATTGGAACTGTTTGTTTTCTCTCATAAAGAATCTTCTTATTGCCTGAAGGAAGAATAGAGAACTTCCATAAGACAGTGGAAGTAAAGAAAACAACTGAACCATTTTACTATGAGAAAGCAGAGAAATGTCTTATTGCTAACCTTTGCTGCTCTTACAGCTAAACACAAATTTCTGATGTCCATATGAACAGAGATGCACATAATTATGGAAGATTCCCGAATACCAGAGAACCTCCAAGGAGCTTCTATTTGACTTTACAGTTTAATTGTCACTTTATCTACCTATAGCTGTGCATATTTGCTGAATGGGGATAAAGAGAGAAATTGAGTACAATTCTTGTTTTTGAAAAGGCACAGGAAAAGGGGAGAGTTATTTGCATATGGGGTAAAAAGTGTTATGATAAAAGTATGTCATGGATTCTTAGGAAACAATCTGTCTTCACATCCCTAGTGCCTAATACAGTGCTTGACTTACAGCAGTTGTTCATATTTGTTGGAAGCTGTGCTTTGGTTTCAATAAAGGTGAATTTGAGCCATTTAAGCACAGTAATTCTTTAAGAGATTTTCATTTATTCTATTTATTCATTCATTCACAGGGCAAATATTTATCAAAAGATCTGATGAATGAAACCAGAAGTATACACAATGAATATCAATATGACTTTACCCTACATTTTGACGTTTTTGCCTGGGTAGTCTAGAAAGTGGTTTATTTGTAAGTGAAGTGATACTGGGTATAGGGGTTGTTTAGTTTATTAGAAAATGAGCAAAGTGAATACATTATTTGTTGTACAGAAGTTTGCTTCGTTATTTAAAAGGAGACTGTTATAGTTCACCTCCCTAGTCCAAATGTCATTTTATTTAGGCATCTCAGTCCTCTAGAATGACTCCAGATCACTGTGGAGATTGTCTCCCTTCTTTTGAATCCCACTTGGGTAACCTCCAAAGGGTCCTATACCTCTCTAACCTAAGAGAAACCTTCCCTACTCATGTGAATTTCCTGTTTAACAAGATTGACTTGTGCTGACTCTGCTTTTTCATATCCATTCATTTAAGACACTTACTAGGACAAAAAGTGTATAGAATAATATAGTAAAGGCCCATGCACCACCATTTAGCTTAATACATAAAACATTACTAGTAAAATTGATGTTCCTGTGTATCCATCCCCAGTCACATCTCACTTCTTCAAATATCCAATGGTACAATCACTACCTTAAATTTGGATTTGATCATTATCATGTCCTTACATTATTTATAGTGGGACTAAATATGTATGCATGGCTAATCATTATGTCACATTGTTTTCTATATTTTTAAACCTTATACAAGCGATATTATATAGTATGTATTCTTCTGTAACTTGGTATCTCAGTATTTTCATTCCTAATTGTGTTGGTGGGATTCGTCCATGATAATTGTGTCATATCTTATGACATTCCGCATTTATTTTTACACTCTCCTATTGATGGTCATTTAGTTTGTTTACAACTTTCTTGTCAAGGGGTTCAGGGCAGATATTAGCATTATTGTTTGGTGCAAGCAGTGACTCATTGTTAGGAAAGTGTATATACCTGGATGGTCTGCACAGCCTTTCCAGAGGTACATTTGAGCTCAAGGGCTTTGAGATGCACTGATGGGCTGGTCTCCTACAAAAGGGTTTCATCAGGAAGATGTTCCCCTCCTGTTTCTCTCTCCTTTTATGAACCAAACAGAAGAGCCTGGTAGAATTTGGGGACAGTCAGACTGCTTTGGTATCAAACAGTCTGAAGGTAAAAGTGTGAGCTGTTTGCAGTTAATAAAATCATAAGCTGCCTAAAACCTGGAAGTTTGGAAAACTATGAAAAGTGCAGCCTCTTCTGCTGGGACAATGCCCCTAATCCAGATAGTGTCATAGTAGGCAATTTAGAGATCCGTACTGATGATCATTATAAGCTACTTTTTTCTTGTTTCAGATAATGTTGCTATCGTCATGTCTTCTTGTCTATGTGAACAAGAGTTTTTAAGGGCCTATACCTAGAAATAGAGTTGCTGGATTGTAGATATTAAGCCTTATCAAATTTATTGGGGTTGCCATTTGTTCCTCAAATTACTGAATCAGTTTATACTCCCACCAGTAATACGTGGGACTTCCCATTGCTCTACATCCTTTCCAACAATTGATATTCTCTGAATTTATTAATTTTTGCCAACCTAGTAGATGGTATAAGATGGTACCTTACAGAGTGTTTTCATTATGATTGAGATTGATCATGCTATGTCTTATATCTGTTGGTCATTAATGTTTCCTATTTTATGAACTGCTTTTTCCTTCCTTTTAATCTTATTTTTTCTGTTTAATTATCTTTTTCATTCTAATTTGCAGACCTCTTACATTCTTGCAACAATTACATATTGCAAGTACTTCTCCCACATTGTTACTGCTGTGCTTGTTTGTTACACTTTAAAAGATAAGTCTGTTTTTTTTTTTTTTTTTTTTTTTTGAGATAGAGTCTCACTCTGTCACCCAGGCTGGAGTGCAGTGGTGAAATCTCAGCTCAGTGCAACTTCTGCCTCCTGGGTTCAAGCAATTCTCCTGCCTCAGCCTCCTGAGTAGCTGGGGTTACAGGTGCCTGCCACCACTCTTGGCTAATTTTTGTATTTTTTAATAGAGATGAGGCCTCACCATGTTGGCCAAGCTGGTCTCGAACTCCTGACCTCATGATCCGCCCACCTCAGCCTCCTAAAGCACTGGGATTATAGGCGTGAGCCACTGCCCCCAGCCAAGGAAACTTTTTCGCAGTCTTTTGATTGAGAGAAGTTTAACATTTGGACATAGTGCCATCTATAAGTGTTAAGCCTAGTTTTTAAGAGTTTATGTATTCTTCATTACTGTGTGTTTTGTTTTAATTCCCTTTCCCCTATTTTTTTAAACAAGACTCTATTATCTTACTACCTTTACATTTTTATATGTGTGCTTAATTTAATGACTATCTCTTCCCTGGTGAAAAATATCTTATAATCTCTTTATTGTTGCACAATATCTTAGTTCTATCTCATTTTTGTATTTCCCTAGTTTAGCACTGTCATATTGCTTTGTGCTGCAAATGCTTGATTAGATCTACCTGTCTATTTAAAAGTTTCTTTGCTGACCAATTTTTTCAGACTTTCTATTGTTATTCTTCCAGTGAAAATCTATTCATAATAAACTCTAAAATTTTTGTCAGAAAATATACCTCCTTGACTTCATTCTTGAGTGAGGATTCAGCTAGGTATGAAATTGTAAGTTATGTTTATTTTCTCATGGCTTTTGAGAGATCTGCTATCATCGGAATCTTAATTTCTTTGCAGGTATCATTCTAACCTATATATTTTTGAAGGTGCTTTCCTTTTGGCTGATTTTAAGGTTATACATTTGTCTTTGGTGACCTGTAATGTTGCTATGATATGTTTAGGTGAGGATGAGAAAAATTCAGAGAGGGGACATTTTTCTATTTCCTGAATCTAAAAATTTATGGTTTTCATCAAGGACATTTTTTGGTCAATATATTTTCAAATATTGTGCCTTCTAGAACTCTAATCCCATGTATGTTAAATTTTTTTATTTTCCTGTTCTGTTAAAACTTTTAACAATATTTTCATGTCATTGGTTTTATTTGCTACATTCTATGAACTTTTAAAAAGTTTTCTTCCAGTTTATTAATTCTCTTTTTCATAGTCTGTCCAATTTGCTTTTTAAAACATCCACTAAATTTTTAATTTTGATAACTCCATTTTCATTATATTTCAATGATTATATTTTAATTTCCATTAGTCCAATTTGTTTCTTTTTCAAGATTGCTTCTTTATATTTTCTTGGGTTTTTTTTTTTTTTTTTTTGGAAAATACCAATATATGAAGTTCTGGAGAGTCTACTCTTGTGATTTTTATTTCTACAAACTCTTTTTCTTGGTGGCCTGTTTCCTTAGGCATAATTTAAGTTGAGAAAGTGTATTTGACTGCTGAGAGTTTGGTTGGTGTTTGTTCCTTTGCATTTGCTCCTGCCATGCACCCTGGGGTGCTACTAAATTAAGGCAACAATTAGTATTTTGGCTCTGGCTTTCCAAACCCTAATGTTTGTGTAAATGTGAGCCCCAGACTCACATAGAATAGATCTGTATTTTAAAATTATTGGTGGTAGGAGAAGTGCGGGAAAGTAGGTTTGATAGATTTAGAAAATAAAAATACAGAGTTAAATTTGATTTTCAGATAAACAACAAAAGTATACATATATTTATTAAGTATACTTTAAGTATTAAATATATTTATTAAGTATACTTTAAATATTTAAAAAAATCCCATAAAATATTTGTTGTGGATCTTCTCTGGCTATTCATGCTGGGGGATGGAGAAGCTTTGTTTTCCTAACCAGAGGTGAAGCTGATACAGGTAAATTTTCATACTGTCTTCCTTTGCAGAGGAAATTTTTTTTCTAACCTACTACTTCATGGAGCATCTAGTCTTTCAAAGGCCTTAGGTTTTTATGGGCATCTAAGTTCCATTCTGTACCTTCTGGAGGCTTCGTGTCCTGTTCCCAGAGTGGTTCTAGGCCCTTGGAATGGGACAATTCCATTAGAAGTTACTGACCCAGCATTTGCTTTCCTCCCGGGTTTTCTGCTTCTTTATTGTTTGTTTTGTTGTTTGGCTCTTTTGGCTACTAGGATTTTCCCCTTCTTTGCTAGTGAGATAGGCATTTAAAAAGGATGTTTGTTGTGTTTTATCAGTTATAATGTTGGAAGCAGAAATGCTCCTATTCACTCTTTAACCAAGTTAACCAAGCCCTTGCCCTTATCGCTGGTCTAAAATTGCTCTCTGAACATTCTGTGGGGGATGCTTTATTGCTAAATCCAACTGCCTCTTCTTGAGAGTTGCCTGCTTGAAAGCTCTAATTTCTTGGTAGAATTTTCTCTTTCATCACCTTCTGTTCCTCCAGGTTTTTCTTACTGTTTTTGCATGACCAGTCATTGTCAGTGTTCTTTGCTGGCTGTCTTTCCTGTGGCTCTGTCTTTGATATAAACATGCCTCTTGGACAATGAATATACTCCTAAGCTAGTGTCCTGACCTCTAAACTCTGTAGGCTAGCTTCTGCATTATTTTCTATGGTTATCTTTCTAAAAACCAACAGACCTCATGACTATTCTTGTCCTGGAAAATCTTTGATAGTTTTTTATCACCACAGTACATAATCTTAGCATTAAAATCTCTCCATCATGTGGCTGTAAGCCACTCTTCCAACCTCCTCAGCTATCAAGCTCTGTGCTTTGTACCTTCTGCTTCAGTCACCACACTACTGTTCATAAGCTCATAATTATTCATTAATATCAGTTATCTAATTATTAATTAAAATATTGTGTCCATAATTCTGCTTGCTGCCTGTATATTAAAATCATACTCTTCAAGGTTAGGCTCAGATTTGAACCTGGTAAAGGTTTGGCTCATTCCTTCCTCTAGCTGGCAGCTCACTTAGTACTTCATTCATGACTTTCAGAAAATGCAAGCATTTGGGGCTTTCTATAGTAGCTATTTTTGTATCTCTCTATCATAAGTTTTTACATCCAAACTATTTTTTTCATCTTATTCCCTTAATTCTGAACACAAGACTGTATATTTGGTAGCCTTTGATAAACGTGTTTATTATTTAAATAAGTTGCTTGTCTTTAGAAGTTACGAGGACACATTAGTTAGGACTTATAGTTTCCTACCAGGTTTTATGAAAAAAATGAAGATCAACTTGGAAAACTTGCTAGAGCTGCATAGGCAGTATGAATCTTCATTTTCAATTTGGAAGAATATTTTCCTTAACTTTTATATTACCAAGGAGTTTTATTTCTATGTTAGGTCTTCTGGCAGACTGATGGCTGTAAGACTGTGGATTCCTAGAATCTCATGAAAGAGTCTTCCCAGAAGATACTCAGCAACTAGTTTATGCATTGTCAGCATTTTCAAGTAGAATAAGAACAGATATTTGGAGGAAGTGAATGAATATATTTTAAAGGCCATGGAAGTTGCTGAGTAGGGAGCTTATTTGTTCTAATAGACTGCATGATTACATCAGCTTTCAAGTATTTATAACCTGTAGATTCCCCCTTCCTTTTCCTCTGTCTGCATACAGTTGCCAGACTTAGAAAATAAAAATACAGCCAGGCATGGTGGCTCACACCTGTAATCCCAGAACTTGGGGAGGCCAAGGCGGGTGGATCACCTGAGGTCAGGATTTCGAGACCAGCCTAGCCAACATGGTGAAACCCCGTTTCTACTAAAAATACAAAAATTAGTTATGTGTGGTGGCAGGTGCCCATCTGTAGTCCCAGCTACTTGGGAGGCTGAGGCAGGAGAATAGGTTGAACCCAGGAGGCGCAGAGGTTGCAGTGAGCCAAGATCCCACCACTGTACTCCAACCTGGGTGACAGAGTGAGACTCTGTCTAAAAAAAAAAAAGAAAGAAAAGAAAGAAAATAAAAATACAAGACATCCAGCAAATTCAAATTTCAGATGAACAATGAATAATTTTTAAATGTATGTCCCAATATTACATGGGACATACACGCAGAATAGATCATTGTTTATCTAAAATTCAAATTTAATGGTTGTCCTATATTGTACCAGGCAATCCTATGTCGGCTCCACTGTCAGCTTCTTGTTCCTTATCATGCATAATCATCTTCAAAGCAAACAAAATGTTTCTATATTTAGAAATGAGGATTCTGTAAAAGTGTTATTACTTGGAAAACTATCAAAGATACCCTAGCTTGCAAATTTTAAGTGTCAAGTGGAATGCAACATAGCAACAAGATAATTATTTCTAAGGTGGGGTGGTGAAAAAGTAGTCCTGTATTGAAAGACTGGTCTAAACTCTGGCAGTTTACTAGTGTAGAGTATGTTTCTGGTCATTTTTCCAATACAACTAACATATTGTGGCAGGCACATCTGGGAGACACGCATTCTGGAACTCAGTAAAAAATGCCTGGGAGAATGCTTGTGTGTGTGTATGTGTTGAGTTAAACAGCCCTTTGTTACGAGGGAGTGGGAAGGGGCCGTGAATATTGTGCTGAAACGCAAACTAATTGATGGACAGTATAATCACCACCTTAGTTAGCGCCCCGGGACTCTTTTCATACTGGCAAGCTGTAAATTTAAATGGAAACCAAAAGGATAGTACGCAGCCCACAGCTCAGCATTCCATTACTTCACGTATGAAATATTCAGTGAGTAAGAGAGAGGCTTAATAGATAATAGCTGGAGAGGAGCTGCACAGTGATTAAGGCAAGACTGAAGTGGCTGGTAACAATCTCAATCTAACCAAGTCCAGATAAGAGTTTCTATTTGAAGGATTAAACTCGATTCTTTGCTCAGAATGAGGCAACCCACTTCTGAGTGCCAAACTACACAATGATCTCTTATCTTAGACCCAGTGTAGTTGTTCAGAGATTATGTGATTTGGGGTAAGATGGATCTATCCATGAGCCCCATCAATCATGCTATATTTATCTTTTAGATGCCTGCTATTTAGTATCATTGAAAGTACATGAGTTTTCTAATCCAGCTAACTTGGGTTCAAATCCCCCTCAGCCCTATGCCCCTTGAGCAATGACATAAAATTTCTGAGCTTCAGTTCATTCATCTATAAAATGAAGCCGATACTGTCCATCTCTAAGCGTTGGGATGTAGATGCACTGGGCTTATTAGATGCAAACTGTTTGGCAGTTGTTAACCGCTTCATGAAGGCTACCTTCATACCTCCCTATCTGTGTGCTGTCTCATATTCACTTTTCAGCGTGAGCCAGCCTGACTTCAGGATGCTGCATGTCCTCATAAAGCCAAACATTTCCTGCTGGCATTCTTGACTCTTCCGAGACACTCTCTTTTCAAGGTACCCTGCAGTTGAGGGAGCACATCTGCCCTAGGCTAGAAATAGCAGACTTTCCTCTCTCATGCCCACCCCAGTTGGCCAGCACTGCTGCCTGAAGTAATGTGTTTAGAAAGGCCAAGGGGCCGTTCTGGGTTTGGTGAGAGAGCAAACCCAGAGTTGATTGACAAAGGCTGCCATTTGTTCGGGAAGCAGTTGTGGAGGTATCTGTGCTATGAGCTGGATACATTTCTCCTCGGTCAGGCTGCCAAGTAGGCAGAGTTTGTCTTCAGGAACATTACTTCCCCTATCTGAACACATCCCCCCTCTTCTTGTGTCATCTTCCCCAAGTTCACTAGTTTGCACATTCTGGGTATGTAACAGAGAAAATAAAGGATGCACACATTTGTTTCTATGAGGATTTGGGGACTCAGTCACTTCCTTCTGAGGAGTGCCCCAAAGGAAAAGGCAGGTGCTCTGGGCCAGCCAAGCTACCAGTGTGTCCAGATGCAAGCTGGCATTATATAAACTTAAGGTGATTCTTTTTTCCATTATATGCGAGGGACCTAAATGGGTGAAATGATTTCTTTGTTTCTGGGAAAGGCAAAACAGCACCAATTGTCTTTCTCACTTTTGGCCTCTTCACAGTTGCAGGTCTTTAACTTAGACCTCTATTAAGATGTAAGTTTTCCCGATAGAACCTAAGAGTGGCAGCGTGGAAGAGAATATTTGAAAAGAGATTAAAGAAATAAGAAACAGAAATGACATCTTGGTGAATACAGAATGTGCTTTCCTAGAGGAGATGGTCCATCTCTGACGCAGGAGGATGAGACAGCAGCACCAGGAGAGGTGCTTCACACACCTGTGCACTATGCTGAGAGATGGCCAGCTTACAAGCCTTTACAGAGTAACACTTGTTCTGATGACCATTGTAGTAATTTTCCAAAAATGTGGAAAGTATAAAAAAGTAAATAAAGCCAGCTGACATTAAGAATTGACCCAAGTTACTTAAGATGTTGGTGCATTTTCTTCTAGTCTTTTTTTCCCCCTGCATTAATATTAACAGATTTGCACCTAAATTATTAATCCAGGCAGACTTGGGGCTTTTTCTTTTCTAATTTGCCCAAGGCAAAAAAGTAAGCTCACCTGTTTTTTTCTTCTTTAACTTTCATTTTTAATGTCCAATTATGCTAACTTGAGTCCCCAAAAATGTAGTTGCCAGAATGCTCAGAACAGGCTCCTGCCTGCAGGGCATACCATGTGGCTGCATCTGCTGCCACCCATGTATCCTGTCCAGTTTGATGATTCCTCCCCTAGTCCTCCCCCTGGTGAACACTCCTGACATCACCACTGCAGCTTGGGGGACAGGACACTGCTCATCCTTCAGCCTTCCACTCCAATTCTTGGGACAGCCTTTTTAAAATTTCCCAATGCACAGCTGAGACCAGGCTGTGGTGTATCTAGAATCATTTACTGAAATTTAGGCAAGGCCGAAGAGAAATGTAACACAGAAAGAAACCTACAGTTGCTTCTAGAAGTGCCCATTCTTAAAGTTCAACTTTAAGCCCAACCCTCAAAAGAAATGGACATTTCTCCACCCCAGTAAAGCCCAAGAGTTGCCCTCTTCAGTTTTCATTTACTATTTCAGTGTTAACTCCTTTTCCAGAAAGATTGACAGCAGGAACTTCCACTCCCTTCAGAGAATGGAAGACCCCAATGCAGGGGTCTGCAGGGGACTAGTCTACCTGGCCATGAGGATGGAAGACTTAGCTATACTAGTCTTAGAGAACATTTCCCAAAGTCTAAGTTATTGTATCAAACTCAACATAGACCTTAATCTACAGATCTCCTCCAATTTCACATGAGAAGATTAGGCTTTTCTATCCAGGAGTTACACCTTTTGCAAAAAACTCACAGAGCAACATCACATCTCTTTAAGGACAAGCAATGATTTGAAGGTACATGGCCATTTAAATCCAGGATAATAGAAGAAACATTCTCTAAAGAAAGCAATCTTTGGAGGTATAGTTTTAAAATGCAGCTGTTTTACATTTATTAAACAGAACATCCCAGTCAGAACCTTCCACATGTAGATTGCTTCAATGCATTTACATATTTGCTCTAGCTTTACACTGCATAACTTAAAGGGACCACCAGAGAAACTGGGGAAGGTCTTCCCAGAGAAGAAGTGAGACACTGTGTGCAAATTTTAAAACAGTGGTTTTTAAAATAAGTCTTCAGGTCAATCTCCATTTGTGATATAACCCATATACACATTTGTATAATTGAAAATCATACTTTACATATGTTTCTATTATTTGCTTTTTAAATTTAATTTTCTATTGTGAACATTTTTAATAGCATCAAAATATTTTGAAAACATGATTTTTCATGATTTTATGATCTTCAAATCTATAGTTGTTAATCTAATTAACCATTCCTTCTTGTTGGGCATTTAGGTTGTTTATAGTTTATTAACATAAATGATACTAAAATGAACATCTTTGCCCATATACATTGTCCATTTTTATGATCATTTTCATAATTCAGCTTTTATTAAGAAATTTTCCCAAAACATAATGTCTTAAAATAACAATTGTGCTTTCCTGGAGGAGATGGGCCATCTCTTTTTCATGATTCTGTAGATTGGCAAAGAATCTGTTTTTCTGGTCTGTGCTGGTTCTGCTAAGGCCGGATGATCTGGGATGGCCTAACTCCCATGTCTAGCACAACAGGGAAAACTAAGATGCCTGGGACTCTCTCCACCTGTTCTCTCATCCTTAAGGAGTCTAGCCCAGGCATATTCCTGGTGGCAGAAGGGTCACCAACAGCAGGAGAGGGAAAGACCCATTGCACAAGCCATTTTTTTTTTTAAGTTCTGAGGTACATATGCAGCATGTGCAAGTTTGTTATGTAGGTAAACATGTGCCATGGTGATTTGCTGCACCTGTCAACCTCTCACCTGAGTATTGAGCCCTGCACGCATTAGCTATTTTTCCTTATGCTCACATACTCACTATTCACCCAAAGTGCACCATCCAATGGCTTTCAGTGTGTTCACAGATATGTGTAACCATCACTACAGTCTATCTTAGAACATTTTATTCACTTCAAGAAGAAATTCCATAGTTTTTACTTATTATCCTCTCTGTGTCCCCATGTTCCTGTATTCCATCACTAAGCAACCATGAATCTACTTTCTGTCTCTATAGATTTCCTTATTCGGGACTTTCATATGAATTTCCATTCATATAGTATGTGGTTTTTTATGACTGGCTCCTTTCACTTAGCAAAATATTTTCTTTTTAAAACAATGTTTTAAGTTTTACTTTAAGTTCTGGGGTACATGTGCAGGATGTGCAGGTTTGTTGCATAGGTAAATGTGTGCCATGATGGTATGCTGCACCTATCAACCCATCACCTAGGTATTAACCCCCACATGCATTAGCTATTTTTCCTAATGCTGTCCCTCCTCACCTCCCACCCCCTCGACAGGCCCCAGTATGTGTTGTTCCCCTCTCTGTGTCCATGTATTCTCATCATTCAGCTCCCACTTATAATAAATGAGAACATTCAGTGTTTGGTTTTCTGTTCCTGCATTAGTTTGCTGAGGATGATGGCTTCCAGCTCCATCCATGTCCCTGCAAAGGACATGATCTCATTCCTTTTTATGGCTACATAATATTCCATGGTGAATATGTACCACATTTCCTTTATCCATCTATCATTTATGGGCATTGGGTTGATTCCATGTCTTTGCTGTTGTGAATAGTGCCACATTGAACATATGTGTTCATGAATCTTTGTAATACAATGATTTATATTCCCTTGGGTATATACCCAGTAATGGTATTGCTGGGTCAAATGGTATTTCTGGTTCTAGGCCTTTGAGGAATTGCCACACTGTCTTCCATGCTGGTTGAACTAATTTACATTACCACCAAGAGTGTAAAAGCATTACTATTTCTCCACAGCTTCACAGCATCTGTTGTTTCTTGACTTTTTAATAATCACCATTCTGACTGGCATGAGATGATATGTCACTGGGGTTTTGATTTGCATTTCTCTAATGATCCATGATACTAAGCTTTTTTTCATGTTTGTTGGCTGCATAAATGTCTTCTTTTGGGAAGTGTCTGTTCATGTCATTTGCACACTTTTTAATGGGGCTGTTTTTTCCTGTAAATTTGTTTAAGTTCCTTGTAGATTCTATATTAGACCTTTGTCAGATGGATAGATTGCAAAAATTTTCTCCCATTGTGTAAGTTGCCTGTTCACTCTGATGATAGTTTCTTTTGTGGTTCAGGAGTTCTTTAGTTTAATTAAATCCCATTTGTCAATTTTTGCTTCTGTTGCAATTGCTTTTGATATTTTCATCATGAAATCTTTGCCTGTGCCTATGTCCTGAATGGTATTGCCTAGATTTTCTTCCAGGGTTTCTATAGTTTTGGGTTTTACATTTAAGTTTTTAATCCATCTTGAGTTAATTTTTGTATAAGGTGTAAGGAAGGGGTCCAGTTTCAATTTTCCGAATATGGCTACCCAGTTCTCCCAGCACCATTTACTGACTAGGGAGTCCTTTCCCCATTGCTTGTTTTTGTCAGGTTTGTTGAAGATCTGATGGTTGTAGATGTGTGGTCTTATTTCTGAGTTCTCTATTCTGTTCCATTGGTCTATGCGTCTGTTTTTGTACCAGCACAATGATGTTTTGGTTACTGTAGCCTTGTATAGTTTGAAGTCAGGTAGTTTGATGCTCCCAGCTTTGTTCTTTTTGCTTAGAATTGTTTTGGCTATACGGGCTCTTTTTTTGGTGCCCTGTGAATGTTAAAATAGTTTTTTCTAATTCTGTGAAGAATGTCAATGGTAGTTTAATGGAAATACCATTGAATTTATAATTTGGGCAGTATGGCCATTTTCACGATATTGATTCTTCCTTTCCATGAGCATGGAATGTTTTTCCAGTTGTTTCTGTCTGCTCTGATTTCCTTAAGCAGTGGTTTGTGGTTATCCTCGAAGAGGTCCTTCACTTCCCTTGTTAGCTATATTGCTGAATATTTTATTCTCTTTGTAGCAATTGTGAATGGGAGTTCATTCATGATTTGGCTTTCTGCTTGACTGCTGTTGGTGTACAGGAATACTTGAGATTTTTGCACATTGATTTTGTATCCTGACACTTTGCTGAAGTTGCTTATCAGCTTAAGAAGCTTTTGGGTTGAGACGATAGGGTTTTCTAGATATAGGATCATGTCATCTACAAACAGAGACAGTTTGACTTCCTCTTTTCCCATTTGAATACCCTTTGTTTCTTTCTCTTGCCTGATTGCCCTGGCCAGAACTTCCATTACTATGTTGAATAGGAGTGTTGAGAGAGGTCATTCTTGTCTTGTGCTGGTTTTCAAGAGGAATACTTACAGCTTTTGCCCAGTCAGTATAATATTGGTTGTGGGTTTGTCATAAATGGCTCTATTCTTTTGAATGCACAAGTACTTTTTAAGTCTCTGCTCATGTCACATTTCTCAAGTCTGGTTGGCCAAGGGAAGTACCACGGCCAAAGCCAGATTCAAAGGACAGGGGAAGCAGACTCCACCTTCTGATGGGAGGAGGGGCAAAGCAAAGTTACCTTGAGAAGGGGCCTGTAGACAGGGAGGAATGATCAGAGCTGCAGCCATTTTAGCATAAGTCTGCTACACTTTCCTTGAATTTCTGGAATGATTGCCTCTGAGCATATACACTTTTTGGTTGCTTTAAAAAAAGTTTCTTTCTTTCTTTCTTTTTTTTTTTTTTTTGAGGCACAGAGTGCATCTAAAGAGAGTGCCCACTACAGATGCACATCACCACACTTGGCTAATTTTTGTATTTTTGTGGAGATGGGGTTTCGCCGTGCTGTCCAGCTGGTCTCAAACTCCTGGCCTCAGGTGATCCACCTGCCTCGATCTCCCCAGGTGCTGGGATTACAGGCGTGAAGCACTGTGCCTGGCCTAAAAAGTGTTTCTTAATGTATATTGCCAAACTTACCCTACACAAAATATTTACTGATTTGTATTTCTAACAGCATTCTATTAGTGTCTATATAAAAACATCAACATAAGTTTTAAATATTATAAAATTGGAAATTTGTGAATTATCTGTTCTATTTTAATTTGTATTTCCTTAATTCTTATGGAGATTAATATTTTAAGTGTATTAGCTATTCATATTGTCTGCTTTGTTGAGAATGAATTTCATTTTTATACCCATTTTCCTTGAGGTTATTTTTTTTCTTATTGATTTGGGTGTGCCTTTTACAAAGAAATAACATTAACCATTAATCTATCATGGTACAATATTTTCCTAGCTTTTTGTTTTTAAAGATACATGTATTTCAAATTTTTATGGCCAATGTGTGATTTATTTTATTGATTTTAAGATGGAAAATTAATTTCTACCAAGGAAATAATAATTATTTATCTATGTAGTCTTCGTTTTTTGTATGAAATTCTTTTTAAACATTTAACTATTTTGTTCACCGGAAATTTATTTTGGTATGTGACATGGTATAAATTAATTTTTCCCCAAATAACTACTTTCCTTAACTTTATTGAATATATGTATTCAAACACTTTGTAAAATTTCAAACATATATAAAATTAGAGGAAATAGTATAGTGAATTCCTATGTATCTATTGCCCATTTTAAAAATTCAATTAATACCCAGACTTATCTGTTTTCACTTGCTTTCTTACTACTTCCAGGTTATTTAAAAACAAAGCCCAGACATTATATCATTAGAGATAATTCAGTTTATGTCTCTGAAAGATAAAGACTCTTTTAAAAACATATCATTATCATACCCTAAAAATTAATAATTCTTTATAATATAAAATTTTTGCAATTGTGTCATAATATCTTTATACGTTGAATGAGAATTCAAATAAGTAAATAAATTGCAATTTGTTCATGTGAATTATTAGCTTAATTCTCCTTAAGCTAATAGGTTTCTCCCCTTTTTATTTCCCTTGCAACATATTTATTGAAAAAACCTGGTTGTCTATCTTATAAAGTTTTTTACAGTCTAGATCTTGCTTATTAAGTTTTTTGGTATTATTTCATGTATTTCTCTGCCCCTGTATTCCCTGTAACTTAGCATTTAGATGTAGAAGCTTGATCAGACTCAGATTCAATTTTTGGACAAAAAATATTTTCTAGATGATATTACACATTTCTATCAGAAGGGACATATCATCAGGATGTCTTTCTTTGAGAGATGATAGTAGTAACGAGTGATTATTGCCTATATTTAATAATTCATATGGAACTAAGGGGCAGTATTCTAATTCTATCCTTTCCAACTCATTTATTTGTGAAAAATTCTATCAAAGAGGCTTTCTCTCACTCACTGGCTACCTGTGATGCAATTTATAAAATAATAGTTTGATTCTTTGCTTTTGTTTAATAGTTTTAAAAATGATGAAGTAGTCTATTAGTGTCCCCCAATGGCGACCAATTAAGTTTAAAAAAATTTTTAGTGTTATTATGAACTTGTGTATTTAAACACATTTGCATGTCTCAGACTGTTGCACTTATTATTCTTTTTTTTTTTTTTTTTTTTTGAGACAAGTCTTGCTCCATCACCCAGGCTGGAGTGCAGTGGCGCCATCTCGGCTCACTGCAAGCTCCGCCTCCCAGGTTCACGCCATTCTCCTGCCTCAGCCTCCGGAGTAGCTGGGACTACAGCCGCCCGCCACTAGGCCCGGCTAATTTTTTTGTATTTTTAGTAGAGACGGGGTTTCACCGTGTTAGCCAGGATGGTTTCCATCTCCTGACCTCGTGATCCGCCCGTCTCGGCCTCCCAAAGTGACTTATTATTCTTATTGCTGCTCAAGTTGTTCTCACCTTTGGCCAGTGGGAGCCTCTTCAAGCTGGATGTTGAGTCCTGGTGGGGTGGACTCAGAGGACTTTGAAGGCTTCCTTGCTTTCTGTATGACAAGATGGCCCAGGCCCCCCATGTACACCTCCTGCCTCGCACTGGGATCATTCATTTATCCAAGGAGTCCTGGTTCCTTTTGGTGCAAATTGTTACTTAGAAAGCTCAATTTGAGTTCTACAAGAGGTTAGTACGAGTGAGCTGGTCTTTGTTTCTTGGCTTTCTTCATTTTTCAGAGTAAAGGAATATGTATAGTGTCTTAAAGATAAAATATGTCTTGAATTTATGTAGATTATTCTGATTCACATTCAGGACTACAGAATTTTAACTTAACCATAATGGTATTACACCTATATTTCCTTTTCCAATGCTAAAAAGAATGACTTTTCAATGACAACAACATAATTTGTTTTATTTCACAATACACATGCAATAGTCTCAGAATAGCAACCATGTAATACCAACAATTGATTACTGAAAAGTTTCAAGAGTTGTTTACTTTAGTTGTGTTATCTTAGGTTGTATTCTGCTAAGGATGTTTAGTGAAAGTTAATTACTGAGTGGTTCCTCTCATTATGCTACCCGCCCAGATACAGGTTACTTTGTTTCATTTTGCTTTCAGTATTTAGGGATTCCTAATTTTGATCAGTCTGTAAAGCTTTTTCTTCTTAATCTGAAACTTTTCTCTTACAGCTGTATCTCATAATTGGAACAACATTAAATCAAAAGAATATGATATATATGTGGATTCCAAAGACCATACCTCTGAATCTTGAGTCTGTAAAGCGGCTGTTAGGGTAGGAAATGGTTCTACTCAAACAGCATCATAATACTGAAGGGAGTGCAAATGAATACTGCAATAACTGTGAATGATTTTATATACACCATGAGACATTGTGTAGCAATTACGTTGTAATTATTGCCAACTTGTTTGCTGCTATTTTGAGCCTTTTAATGCCTTAATTGTGCAGCCAAAATTCTAGTGTCTAAAAGTGTGCCCTGAACGAAAAACACCAAAGGAGGAAGGGGGATGGAGCATCACTGGTGTGCGGTGGTCTTACTCTAAGAGCCTGCAGCTCAGTGGCACATCTCCACTTGGGTCTATTTTTAGGAAGGACTGAGACACTCATGGGTGGAAACTCCTCCTAAGAGATGAGACGTGAGGAACAGAACTCGGTGGAGTGACCGTGGCTCAATGGATCTTGGAGAGGGCTGCAACAGAAGATTCTTTTTTAAAAATTTATTTTTAATTAAAAAAAATGTTTTCAATAGGTTTTGGGGTGGTGGTTGGTTACATAAATTCTTTAGGGGTGATTTTTAAGATTTTGGTGCACCCATCACCCGAGCAGTGTACCCTGTACCCAATGTGTAGTCTTTTATCCCTCACCATCCCCCACCCTTTTCCCCAAGTCCCCAAAATCCGATGTATCATTCTTACGCCTTTGCGTCCTCATAGCTTAGTTCCCACGCATGAGTGAGAACCTATGCTGTTTGGTTTTCCACTTCTGAGTTACTTTAATGGTCTCCAATTCCATGCAGGTTGCTGTGAATGCCATTATTCCATTCCTTTTTATGGCTGCGTAGTATTCCATTATATATATACCATATTTTCTTTATCCTCTCGTTGATTGACGAACGTTTGGGCTGGTTCCATATTTTTCAAATTGCAGATTGTGCTGCAGTGAACATGTGTGTGCAAGTATCTTTTTTGTATAATGACTTCCTTTCCTCTGGGTAGATACCCAGTAGTGGGATTACTGGATCAAATGGTAGATCTACTTTTAGTTCTTGGGAATCTCCACACTGTTTTCCAGAGGTTGTACCTGTTTACATTACCACCAACAGTGTGTAAAAGTGTTCCCTTTTCACTGCATCCATGCCAACATCTTTTTTTTTTTTTTTTTTTATTGTGGTCATTCTTGCAGGAGTGAGATGGTATTGCATTGTGGTTTTGATTTGCATTTCCCTAATAATTAGTGGTGTTGAACATTTTTCCATATGCTTGTTGACCATTTTTATATCTTCTTTTGAGAGCTGCCTATTCATGTCCTTATCCCAGTTTTTGGTGGGATTGTTTGATTTTTTCTTGCTTATTTGTTTGAGTTCTTTGTGGATTCTGGATATTAGTCCTTTGTCAGGTGTATAGATTGTGAAGATTTTCTCCCCCTCTGGGTTGTCTGTTAACCATGCTCATTATTTCTTTTGCTGTGCAGAAGCTTTTTAGTTTAATTAAGTCCTATCTATTTATCTTTGTTTTTGTTGCATTTGCTTTTGGGTTATTGGTCATGAAGTCTTTGCCTGAGCCAATGTCTAGAAGAGTTTTTCCGATGTTATCTTCTGGAGTCTTTATGGTTTCAGGTCTTAGAGTTAAGTCTTTGATTCATCTTGAGTTGATTTTTGTATAAGGTGAGAGATGAGGATCCAGTTTCATTCTTCTACATTTGGCTTGCCAATTATCTCAGCACCATTTGTTGAATAGGCTGTCCTTTTCCCACCTCATGTTTTTGTTTACTTTGTCAAAGATCAGTTGGCTGTAAGCAATTGGCTTTATTTCTGGGTTCTCTAGTCTGTTGCATTGGTCTATGTGCCTATTTTTATACAGTATCATGCTGTTTTGGTGACTAGGGCCTTATAGTATAGTTGAAGTTGAGTAATGTGATGACTCCGTATTTGTCCTTTTTGCTTAGGCTTGCTTTGGCTATGTGGGCTCTTTTTTGATTCCATATGAATATTAGGACTTTTTCTAGTTCTGTGAAGACTGATGGTATTGTCATGAGAATTGCATTGAATTTATAGGTGGCTTTTGGCAGTATGATCATTTTTACAATACTGATTCTACCCATCCATGAGCATGGAGTGTGTTTTCTGTTTGTTTGTGTCATCTATGATTTCTTTCAACAGTGTTTTGTAGTTTTCCTTGTAGAGGTCTTTCACATCCTTGGTTAAGTATATTCCTTGGTTTTTTTGTTTTTGTTTTTGTTTTTGTGTTTGCAGCTATGGTGAAAGGGGTTGAGTTCTTGATTTGATTCTCAGTTTGGTCACTGATAGTATATAGCAGAGTTACTGAATCGTGTGCATTAATTTTGTGTCCTGAAACTTTGCTGAATTCATTTACTAGTTCTGGAAGCTTTTTGGATGAGGCTTTAGGGTTTTCTAGGTATACAATCATATCATCAGCAAACAGAGACAATTTGACTTCCTCTTTACTGACTTGGATGCCCTTTATTTCTTTCTCTTGTCTGATTGCTCTGGCTAGGACTGCCAGTACTAAGTTGAATAAAAGTGGTGAAAGTGAGCATCCTTGTCTTGGTCTAGTTCTCAGGGGGAGTGCTTTCAAGTTTTCGCCATTCAGTATAATGTTGGCTGTGGGTCTATCATAGATGGCTTTTATTACCTTAAGGTATGTCCCTTCTGTGCCAATTTTGCTGAAGGTTTTAATCATAAAGGGATGCTGCATTTTGCCAAATGCTTTTTCTGTGTCTATTGAGATGATCATATGATTTTTGTTTTTAATTATGTTTATGTGGAGAATCACATTTACTGGCTTACATATATTAAACCACCCCCTGCATCCCTGGTATGAAACTCAGTTTATCATGGTGGATTATCTTTTTGATATGCTGTTGGATTTGGTTAACTATTATTTTGTTGAGGATTTTTGCCTCTATGTTCATCAGGGATATTGGTTTGTAGTTTTCTTTTTTTGTTATGTCCTTCCGTGGTTTGGGTGTTAGGGTGATACTGGCTTCATAGAATGATTTAGGGAGGATTCTCTCTTTCTCTATCTTTTGGAACAGTGTCAATAGGATTGTTACCAATTCTTGTTTGTATGTCTGATAGAATTCAGCTGTGACTCTGTCTGGTCCTGGACTTTTATTGTTGGCAATTTTAAAATTACCATTTCATGCTCACTGCTTGTTATTGGTCTTGGTCTTGGTCTGTTCAGAGATTCTTTATCTTGCTGGTTTAATCTAAGAGGGTTGTATATTTCCAGGAATTTATCCATCTCCTCTAGGTTTTCCAGTTTATGGAAATAAAGGTGTTCATAGTAGCCTTGAATAATCTTTTGTATTCCTGTGGTATCAGTTGTGATAGCTCTCATTTCATTTCTAATTGAGCTTATTTGGATCTTCTTTCTCCTTTCTTGGTTAACCTCGCTAATGGTCTATCAATTTTATTTATCTTTTCAAAGAACCAGCTTTTTGTTTGAATTATCTTTTGTATTTTTTTTGTTTTGTTTCAATTTCATTCAGTTCTGCTCTGATCTTTGTTCTTTCTTTCTTGTGCTGGGTTTGGGTTTGGATTGTACTTGTTTCTGCAGTTCCATGAGGTATGACCTTGGATTGTATACCTGTGCTCTTTCAGGTTTTTTGGTGTAGGCATTTAGTCCTAGGAACTTTCCTTCTAGCACCGCTTTTGCTGTATCCCAGAAATTTTGATAGATTGTATCACTATTATCGTTCAATTCAAAGAAATTTTTAACTTTCATCTTGATTTCACTGTTGACCCAATGAGCATTCAGGAGCAGGTTACTTAATTTCCATGTATTCGCATGGTTTTGAGGGTTCCTTTTGGAGTTGATTTCCAGTTTTATTCCACTGTGGTCTGAGAGAGTACTTGATACAATTTTGATTTTCTTAAATTTATTGAGACTTGTTTTGTGGCCTGTCATATGGTCTGTCTTGAAGAATGTTCCATGTACTGATGAATAGAATGTATATTCTGCAGTTGTTAGGTAGAATGTTCTGCAAATATCTGTTAAGTCCATTTGTTCTAAGGTATAGTTTAAGTCCATTGTTTCTTTGTTGACTTTCCATCTTGATGACCTGTCTCGTGCTGTCAGTGGAGTATTAAAGTCCCCCGCTATCATTGTATTGCTGTCTGTCTTATTTCTTAGGTCTAGTAGTAATTGTTTTATAAATTTGGGAACTCCAGTGTTAGGTGCATATATATTTAGAATTGTGATATTTTCCTGTGGACCAGTCCTTTATCACTATATAATGACCTTGTTTGCCTTTTTTTAACTGCTGTTGCTTTAATATTTGTTTGATCTGATATAAAAACAGCTACTCCTGCTTGCTTTTCTCGTCCATTTGCATGGACTATCTTTTTCCATCCCTTTACCTTAAGTGTATGTGTGTCCTTATTTGTTAGGTGAGTCTCCTGAAGACAGCAGAAACTTGGTTGGTGTATTATTCTCCATTCTGTCAGAAACTTCGTTGGTGAATTATTCTCCATTCTCTCATTTTGTGTCTTTTAAGTGGAGCATTTAGGCCATTTACATCAATGTTAGTATTAGACATGAGATACTATTCTATTCATTGTGCTATATTTTGCCTGAATACCTTTTTTTTTTTCATTGTGTTATTGTTATATAGGTCCTGTGAGATTTATGTTTCAAGGAGGTTCTGTTTTGGTGTATTTCAAGAGTTTGTTTCAAGAGTTACATCTCCTTTTAGCAGGCTTGGTAGTAGCAAATTCCCTCAGCCTTTGTTTGTCTGGAAAAGACTGCATCTTTCCTTCATTTATGAAGCTTAGTTTCACTAAGCATAAATTTTCTGGCTGATAATTGTGTTTAAGGAGGCTAAAAGTAGGACCCCAATCCCTTCTAGCCTGTAGGGTTTCTGATGAGAAATCTGCTGTTAATATGATAGGTTTTCCTTTTTAGGTTACTTGATGCTTTTGCCTCATAGCTCTTAAGATGTTTTCCTTCGTCTTGACTTTAGATAACCTGATGGCTATGTATCTAGGTGATGATCTTTTTACAATGAATTTACCAGGTGTTCTTTGATCTTCTTGTATTTTGATGTCTAGATCTCTAGCAAGGCCAGGGAAGTTTTCCTTGATTATTCCCTCAAAAATGTTTTTCAAATTTTTAGATTTCTCTTTTTCCTTGGGAATATCAATTATTCTTAGGTTTGGACATTTATTCTTAGGTTTGGACAAAGTCCCAAGCTTCTTGGAGGCTTTGTTCATATTTTTCCATTCTTTTTTCTTTGTCTTTGTTGGGTTGGGTTAATTCAAAAGCCTTGTCTTCAAGCTCTGAAGTTCTTTCTTCTGCTTGTTTGATCTATTGCTGAGACTTTCCAGTGCATTCTGCATTTATCTAAGTGTATCCTTGACTTTCAGAAGTTGTGATTGTTTTTTATTTATGCTTCCTGTTTCGCTGAAGTATTTTTCTTTCATATCCTATATCATATTTTTGATTTTTAATTTAATTTTATTTATTATTATTATACTTTAAGTTTTAGGGTACATGTGCACAATGTGCAGGTTAGTTACATATGTTTACATGTACCATGCTGGTGTGCTGCACCCACTAACTCGTCATCTAACATTAGATATATCTCCCAATGCTATCCCCCCTCCCCCCACCCCACAACAGTCCCCAGAGTGTGATGTTCCCCTTCCTGTGTTCATGTGTTCTCATTGTTCAATTCCCACCTATGAGTGAGAATATGCGGTGTTTGGTTTTTTGTTCTTGCGATAGTTTACTGAGAATGATGATTTCCAATTTCATCCATGTCCCTACAAAGGACAGGAACTCATCATTGTTTATGGCTGCATAGTATTCCATGGTGTATATGTGCCACATTTTCTTAATCCAGTCTATCATTGTTGGACATTTGGGTTGGTTCCAAGTCTTTGCTATTGTGAATAATGCCGCAATAAACATATGTGTGCATGTGTCTTTATAGCAGCATGATTTATAGTCCTTTGGGTATATACCCAGTAATGAGATGGCTGGGTCAAATGGTATTTCCAGTTCTAGATCCCTGAGGAATCCCCACACTGACTTCCACAATGGTTGAACTAGTTTACAGTCCCACCAACAGTGTAAAAGTGTTCCTATTTCTCCACATCCTCTCTAGCACCTGTTGTTTCCTGACTTTTTAATGATCGCCATTCTAACTGGTATGAGATGGTATCTCATTGTGGTTTTGATTTGCATTTCTCTGATGGCCAGTGATGGTGAGCATTTTTTCATGTGTTTTTTGGCTGCATAAATGTCTTCTTTTGAGAAGTGTCTGTTCATGTCCTTCACCCACTTTTTGATGGGGTTGTTTGTTTTTTTCTTGTAAATTTGTTTGAGTTCATTGTAGATTCTGGATATTAGCCCTTTGTCAGATGAGTGGGTTGTGAAAATTTTCTCCCATTTTGTAGGTTGCCTGTTCACTCTGAAGGTAGTTTCTTTTGCTGTGCAGAAGCTCTTTAATTTAATTAGATCCCATTTGTCAATTTTGGCTTTTGTTGCCATTGCTTTTGGTGTTTTAGACATGAAGTCCTTGCCCATGCCTATGTCCTGAATGGTAATGCCTAGGTTTTCTTCTAGGGTTTTTATGGTTTTAGGTCTAACGTTTAACTCTTTAATCCATCTTGAATTGATTTTTGTATAAGGTGTAAGGAAGGGATCCAGTTTCATCTTTCTACATATGGCTAGCCAGTTTTCCCAGCACCATTTATTAAATAGGAAATCCTTTCCCCATTGCTTGTTTTTCTCAGGTTTGTCAAAGATCAGATAGTTGTAGATATGGGGCATTATTTCTGAGGCCTCTGTTCTGTTCCATTGATCTATATCCCTGTTTTGGTACCAGTACCATGCTGTTTTGGTTACTGTAGCCTTGTAGTATAGTTTGAAGTCAGGTAGTGTGATGCCTCCAGCTTTGTTCTTTTGGCTTAGGATTGACTTGGCGATGCGGGCTCTTTTTTGGTTCCATATGAATTTTAAAGTAGTTTTTTCCAATTCTGTGAAGAAAGTCATTGGTAGCTTGATGGGGATGGCATTGAATCTATAAATTACCTTGGGCAGTATGGCCATTTTCATGATATTGATTCTTCCTACCCATGAGCATGGAATGTTCTTCCATTTGTTTGTATCCTCTTTTATTTCCTTGAGCAGTGGTTTGTAGTTCTCCTTGAAGAGGTCCTTCACATCCCTTGTAAGTTGGATTCCTAGGTATTTTATTCTCTTTGAAGCAATTGTGAATGGGAGTTCACTCATGATTTGGCTCTCTGTTTGTCTGTTGTTGGTGTATAAGAATGCTTGTGATTTTTGTACATTGATTTTGTATCCTGAGACTTTGCTGAAGTTGCTTATCAGCTTAAGGAGATTTTGGGCTGAGACAATGGGGTTTTCTAGATATACAATCATGTCGTCTGCAAACAGGGACAATTTTACTTCCTCTTTTCCTAATTGAATACCTTTTATTTCCTTCTCCTGCCTAATTGCCCTGGCCAGAACTTTCAACACTATGTTGAATAGGAGTGGAGAGAGAGGGCATCCCTGTCTTGTGCCAGTTTTCAAAGGGAATGCTTCCAGTTTTTGCCCATTCAGTATGTTATTGGCTGTGGGTTTGTCATAGATAGCTCTTATTATTTTGAGATACATCCCATCAATACCTAATTTATTGAGAGTTTTTAGCATGAAGGGCTGTTGAATTTTGTCAAAGGCCTTTTCTGCATCTATTGAGATAATCACGTGGTTTTTGTCTTTGGTTCTGTTTATATGCTGGATTACATTTATTGATTTCTGTATATTGAACCAGCCTTGCATCCCAGGGATGAAGCCCACTTGATCATGGTGGATAAGCTACTTGATGTGCTGCTGAATTCGGTTTGCCAGTATTTTCTTGAGGATTTTCACATCAATGTTCATCAAGGATATTGGTCTAAAGTTCTCTTTTTTGGTTGTGTCTCTGCCCGGCTTTGGTATCAGGATGATGCTGGCCTCATTAAATGAGTTAGGGAGGATTCCCTCTTTTTCTATTGATTGAAATAGTTTCAGAAGGAATGGTACCAGTTCCTCCTTGTACCTCTGGTAGAATTCAGCTGTGAATCCATCTGGTCCTGGAGTCCTTTTGGTTGGTAAGCTATTGATTATTGCCACAATTTCAGCTCCTGTTATTGGTCTATTCAGATATTCAGCTTCTTCCTGGTTTAGTCTTGGGAGAGTGTGTGTGTCGAGGAATTTATCCATTTCTTCTAGATTTTCTAGTTTATTTGCATAGAGGTGTTTGTAGTATTCTCTGATGGTGGTTTGTATTTCTGTGGGATCGGTGGTAATATCCCCTTTATCATTTTTTATTGCATCTATTTGATTCTTCTCTCTTTTTTTCCTTATTAGTCTTGCTAGCAGTCTATCAATTTTGTTGATCCTTTCAAAAAACCAGCTCCTGGATTCATTAATTTTTTGAAGGGTTTTTTGTGTCTCTATTTCCTTCAGTTCTGCTCTGATTTTAGTTATTTCTTGCCTTCTGCTAGCTTTTGAATGTGTTTGCTCTTGCTTTTCTAGTTCTTTTAATTGTGATGTTAGGGTGTCAATTTTGGATCTTTCCTGCTTTCTCTTGTGGGCATTTAGTGCTATAAATTTCCCTCTACACACTGCTTTGAAGGTGTCCCAGGGATTCTGGTATGTTGTGTCTTTGTTCTCATTGGTTTCAAAGAACATCTTTATTTCTGCCTTCATTTCGTTATGTACCCAGTAGTCATTCAGGAGCAGGTTGTTCAATTTCCATGTAGTTGAGCGGTTTTGAGTGAGATTCTTAATCCTGAGTTCTAGTTTGATTGCACTGTGGTCTGAGAGATAGTTTGTTATAGTTTCTGTTCCTTTACATTTGCTGAGGAGAGCTTTACTTCCAAATATGTGGTCAATTTTGGAATAGGTGTGGTGTGGTGCTGAAAAAAATGTACATTCTGTTGATTTGGGGTGGAGAGTTCTGTAGATGTGTATTAGTTCCGCTTGGTGCAGAGCTGAGTTCAATTCCTGGGTATCCTTGTTGACTTTCTGTCTCGTTGATCTGTCTAATGTTGACAGTGGGGTGTTAAAGTCTCCCATTATTAATGTGTGGGAGTCTAAGTCTCTTTGTAGGTCACTCAGGACTTGCTTTATGAATCTGGGTGCTCCTGTATTGGGTGCATCTATATTTAGGATAGTTAGCTCTTCTTGTTGAATTGCTCTGTTTACCATTATGTAATGGCCTTCTTTGTCTCTTTTGATCTTTGCTGGTTTAAAGTCTGTTTTATCAGAGAGTAGGACTGCAACCCCTGCTTTTTTTTTGTTTTCCATTTGCTTGGTAGATCTTTCTCCATCCTTTTATTTTGAGCCTATGTGTGTCTCTGCACATGAGATGAGTTTCCTGAATACAGCACACTGATGGGTCTTGACTCTTTATCCAATTTGCCAGTCTGTGTCTTTTAATTGGAGCATTTAGTCCATTTACATTTAAAGTTAATGTTGTTATGTGTGAATTTGATCCTGTCATTATGATGTTAGCTGGTTATTTTGCTCATTAGTTGATGCAGTTTCTTCCTAACCTCGATGGTCTTTACATTTTGGCATGATTTTGCAGCGGCTGGTACCGGTTTTTCCTTTCCAGGTTTAGCGCTTCCTTCAGGAGCTCTTTTAGGGCAGGCCTGGTGGCGACAAAATCTCTCAGCATTTGCTTCTCTGTAAAGTATTTTATTTCTCCTTCACTTATGAAGCTTAGTTTGGCTGGATATGAAATTCTGGGTTGAAAATTCTTGTCTTTAAGAATGTTGAATATTGGCCCCCACTCTCTTCTGGCTTGTGGAGTTTCTGCTGAGAGAACCGCTGTTAGTCTGATGTGCTTCCCTTTGAGGGTAGCCCGACCTTTCTCTCTGGCTGCCCTTAACATTTTATCCTTCATTTCAACTTTGGTGAATCTGACAATTATGTGTCTTGGAGTAGCTCTTCTCGAGGAGTATCTTTGTAGCATTCTCTGTATTTCCTGAATCTGAATGTTGGCCTGCCTTGCTAGATTGGGGAAGTTCTCCTGGATAATATCCTGCAGAGTGTTTTCCAACTTGGTTCTGTTCTCCCCGTCACTTTCAGGTACACCAATCAGACGTAGATTTGGTCTTTTCACATAGTCCCATATTTCTTGGAGGCTTTGTTCGTTTCTTTTTATTCTTTTTTCTCTAAACTTCCCTTCTTGCTTCATTTCATCTTCCATCGCTGATACCCTTTCTTCCAGTTGATTGCATCGGCTCCTGAGGCTTCTGCATTCTTCACGTAGTTCTCGAGCCTTGGTTTTCAGCTCCATCAGCTCCTTTAAGCACTTCTCTGTATTGGTTATTCTAGTTATACATTCTTCTAAATTTTTTTCAAAGTTTTCAACTTCTTTGCCTTTGGTTTGAATTTCATCCCATAGCTCGGAGTAATTTGATCTTCTGAAGCCTTCTTTTCTCAGCGCGTCAAAGTCATTCTCCGTCCAGCTAGTCTCACTCCCACAATGCCCCACCAACAGAACTGAATCTATTTCCTGGCAGCCGGTGACCAGGGCTGAGAACTTGCCCCAGACCACGAGACTCCCTGTTGAGAAAGCAAGCGGGCTCACAGTTTTTTGGTATCTCAGGGAGCCTGTAATGTTGACCCAGTTTCTTCAAAGGCTCTGTGGATTCTCAAGGTTTTCCTGATATGTTGCTGTGTAGGCTTGGAGACAAAGTTCACAGTGTGAGTCTCCACACATTGCTCTGTCCATCCGAGCAGGGGCTGCAAGCTAGTCCTGCCTGCTATCTGCCATCTTAGTCCCCTGCAAATGCCCCAGAAGATTCTTTGAATGCTCTCTCCAACGACTCATATAGGACCTGTGAGAAAGAAGGCAACACAAGGAAAAGGAGTACTGTCTTCTAATTTCTGTTAACACTCTAAGAAGACTAGCAACTCTTGCATTACAGCTCAAGTATAATCACACGCTGTCCAACATTGGGAAGAGCGCCATTCCCATTTTGGTGAAGGGACTACTGGACCACCCCTAGAAGAGGGAAGAGAATAAAGAGGGTGGCCTCAGCCTAGAACCAGTCCGCATGTGGGCAGAGGAGGCTGTGCAGGACATTTCTCAGTGAAATTCAAGAAATGGCACAGATGTCTCTGGAGCGGCAGGAGAGCTATGGTTGATGTCAAATCCCAGCCAAAGGACTTGCTGGGAGTCTCCAACTCTGTTTCATATCTTAGACTATTCTATTTTCAAGCTAATGTGAAACACTGCTTATATTTTTTTGAATAATTGAATGGAGGTGAAAACTCTGGTGAGAGGCAGAGCTAGAAAAATACTCCTTAGCTACTGTTATTGCAACCCTAATTTTAGTTTTGGCCTAAAAGTAAACTTGGAGTTTATCCTGATGGAGGATAAACAGTCTTCATAATGAAAATCTTTCTTAATAAATATAACAGTGGACATTGGTATAATTGTTTTCTGTTGTAAAGTACCATTGCATCCATTGAACATTAGAGGAGTGGAATGGGCCCCTTTGTCATATTGTGAGCTTTCAGCCAAGAAAGTAATTCTATCAATGGCCATAGGAGTGTTTCTGGGGGAATGTCTCCATTAGATGTAGATTTTGACTTTACCATTCTATAACTTTTTTGGGTATGATTCTTGGAGAGTTAAGGAGGAAATACATTAAGGGTTGGAATGGCAGCAGATCTGAGAAATGTCTGGGTATCTCAACTTTACTTCAGCTCTTTGGGAATGCTCCTCTTAGCCCTCAGGAAGTGTTTCTCCTCACTCTTTGCTTTATTAGTGCTGTAAGTTTCCTTCCTGGAAGTCTATTCTTTAGCATCCATTTCTCCTCAATGCCTGCTACTTACCAATGGTGTGTGGTAGATGTTCAGTGCAAGCTCCTGGTTAATTCAGCAAACCGCGCTTAAGAGCAATGTTATAGAGGCTTCACATCCAGTCAACCTGTCTTAAAGGTCAGGTTGACAAAGCAAAAGTAGTTCTTAGTATTCATTTGATCCATTTCTTCCTCAGTGCCACACTATATAATGTAGCAAGTGTAGAAACATAAATCTTTACATCTATTTTTTAAGCATTGTTTCCACATACCAATATAAACAAGGAGACAACAAGGAGAAATGGAGGCCCACAGAAAGAACATTTACATTGATCATATAAAAGAACTTAACACCATAAAATCTAAAATGCCAACTTACAAGTCACAATGTCTGCATTGTTCTTCATTTGCAGTTTTAAAAGTACTTCAATATATATTATTTGGGAGACCAAACGGATTGATTGATTATATATTGAAGTACCATGCTTTAAAGTGCTCTAGTAAAACACAATGCTTGTGTATTTGAGATTGAAAATCCATACTGGGATAAAGAAAGATGTTTCTTTTCAACCCAGATGCTCTCAACTGGTTCAAGTTTTTCTTTTCTCTTTGGGAATAAATCAATTGTGTCATTTGTTGTGAAACTAAATCCAGGTATTTTTCTCAATGCCTATGTCTTTTTGTTTCTTTTATACAATAAGATCTTATTTCCATTATGAAGCTGGGAGCATCTCTCTGGAAGTCTTTTTGGTGCTTTCTGGTTTCAAATTTCTACCTTATCTTTCCTATGCATTCCAAGGTCATCATTGGAGCTATTAAAGTTTTCAAGAATATGGGAAGTCTATTGTATCCTATCAATGGCAGCCAGGTTGAATGGTGACTAAAAGCAACTATACTCTTTCACTTGTGGGCAGTTAACAGTATACATACCTGACCATAGAATTATGTTGAAATGCCTCTTCTGATGTCTAAGAAATTTGGTTGAAATGTCGAAGCTGAAATCTATGGGTCCAAAGTACATCCATATTTTACAGGGTACTGCTAGACACTTCTGTATAGACTGTGCTCAGAATGAAAGAATCATCTCAAAACCCATCATCATGTCCCATCTATAAAAGAGAAGATTAGTCACTTGAAAACAATGATTATTTGAAGGGGGTTTAATAGGGGAGAGAATGTTTTGGCTTCTCTATTTTGGAGAGAAGTGAGGGACTTTCAATGGCCTGTGGGAGCCTGCAGGGAGCGGCTATTAGTTGCCACACCCCACCCAGCCTTTTTATCTTTGGTAGAATAGTTTAGAGAAAATCTCAGACATCATGTCATTTCATGAGGGCTAAGAAGCCTTACTGTCTTATTGAAGATTAAAAAATAGACCAAAAACCCCACTGGACACCTTTTAGAGAGGAGTATGCTTTGTCTCTTACTGATAGCCAAGCAAATAAGTGAAAACACAGAATCTTGGGAAATTGAGAGGCTCATGAACCTGTCATCCTGGTAGATATTACAAAGGAAAGCAATCAAATGCAAAGTGAATTCTTCCCAAATGACCACCTTCCTGCTCTTGGCTGTACTCTGGGTCTCACCGTGGAGGACTATGGCTGCTGTAACCTTGAAGAAGGGAGAAGGAGACCAGAAATGCTTTTTGCAGATGGAGGAGGTGGTGGAGGGTGGCGGGTGGAGGTTGAGGGTGGGGGTGGTCTCTGAGAGATGCAACATCCCTTTTCTTGCAAGAGATCTGATGGATGCATCATATGTCAACACAGAAAAGAGAAACACTTCACCTCCTGTTCTTGAGTGAAATGCCTTTTTTTTGGGGCATTAACATGGGGGGCTAGCATTTCACATTTAAATCCAAGGTCACTTCTCTGGGTAGGAGGTCACTCTCATGTTTCTAAGAACTGAAAAGAAAAAGTACAAAAGCCCCCAAAACCCCTGAAAACAAAGACTCTAGTCTTCCCTTGTCATTGAAGCACCTTCCTAATCACATGATCTCCTCTGGCCAGTATAAGTTGTATTTTTATAAAAATCTTTGTCAGTGGCAAGAATATCTAGTAAAAGGGAGAGACTTTTAAAGAATATATATTTTTTCTTTGAAAAGTAATACAAGTTTACTGTAGAAAATGTAGATAAAAAGAAGGAAGATAAAATAATCCATAGCTCTACCACTTGAGAACAAGAGCTGTAAACACTTTGTTGCATTTTCCTTTAATCTATTTTTAAAAGAGAGAGAGTGTGTGTGTGTTTATTAACTTTTAACCAGTGGAATAATGTTAGTCTGTTTTGGAGCCTTCATTTTTCACTTGAAGAAAAGAATATCTAGCCTTCCTCTAAATATTGGGATTGCCTGGAACATTTTAGTCACTCTCTTGCCCCCCAGGTTTAGCACAGGCAGGAGGGAACACCCCTTCTTAGGCTACTAATTGTTATGTTCCATAACATTATGGGGATCAAAGAGATGCCTGGAGAATGATTGTGGGAACTCAGAATGATAGTCATTTAGCCCTGAGTTGAGAAATTGTCTCCCCAAGTTTCTTCTTCCTCACCCTTCCAGTGCATTCCTAAAATACACTCTTCTTCCTCACCCTTCCAGTATATTCCTAAAATACACACTGCCACCAAACAGATACAGCTCCAATTCATCTTCATCTGAGCCCAGTTTATTGCCTCTTTTGTCTCTTTCATTAACCCTCTGGTCTACGGGGTACTTGCAGAATTGCTATTTTGCAAGAAATATGTCTCTTTTAGCCATCAGGCTATAATTCTGAACAGAAATCACCCCATTGTGTTCTTTCTCATGGTATTAAGGAGGAAAAAGATGATCTAAGAGCAAGAACTCATATTAAGCTTCTGTTCTGGATAGAAAATCGATGCGATGTATTGACAATGAGGAGGGAGGAGACCCAAGAAAGCAGGAAGGGATGCTGATTTATCTTAGGATCATTTGCCTCCTATTGGGATCAAGCAGGTGTTTGAAAGTTAAATAGTACCTCATTTCTTCAGAATGAACCTGACCCAGGAATTTAAATTAAAATTCCTCAGAAACTACTCTTTGTAGGTGGTGCCCTCTTTTCTACTAATTGCCTTACTTATTATTGCTGTTTATTATGAGTCACTCTTGACACACCCTCTCCAAATGTTTGAGCTCTATAATTCTAGAGAAATGTTCCTAATATTTTTGATGGATGCTTATTATATCTCTACAGCTTCCTTATTCTTTATCTTGGCAAGCTTTGGGGTATAAAACTCAGAGCTGTTGGGCCAGCTTTATGGAGAAACCCAAGCCATTTGGTGGAGATGATCCTAGACATGAAGCTAGAAGCCTGGTTGTCTCTGGGGAGATAAAATCAGGAAGACTGGCCACAAGCTCAACTTTGCTCCACTTATGGCCCCTAGATAATAATGAGGAAGAGGCAAAGGGGAGCATCGGGTGAGAGTATGGCTTATTTAGTTGGTAGTAATAATAATAAGATCCAAAGCCTTCATAAAGGTGGCTTGCAACTACTCATTCCTAGAAGAAAAAATGCCAGGAATTGTTCTTCTTCCACTCAGAAGTTATAAGGTGCAATTAAACTCATGTGACTTTCTTAAAAACAAAACTGTGAACATATCAAATTAAATATGACATTGTTTATTCATTCAACAAACATTTGCCATGTGCCTTCTCTATACTAGCGTGGAGATATGGAGAACAACAACAGATAATATTTTTTTCTCAAAAAGCTTCCAGTCAGTGGTAAGGACATAAAGTTAAATAATTAAAAAATCCCACAAAGCAGGCTAAAATGAGTACATTAAAAATACACACAAACTGCTGTGGTAGGGACAATGAAGTTATAGAATTCTGATGCCTGGCTCGTGAATAGCACTTTATAATAATTGCATGAATGGATGCCATAAAGGAAAGTATCCTTAAGGGAATGTTACATTCAAACTAATTGTGGAAGGAGGCGCAGGATTTTGTCAGTAACTGATTAGATAGTTTGTGCAAAGATCAAGACTTGAAAATACATGAAATGTTCAAATGTTCAAAAAATGCCAATCCATTCAGTGTGGTTGGTCTGGGACCATGGAGAGCAGTAGCAGGAGAAGCATATATGGTGAAGGATCTTGATTGCCATGTAGAGTTTGGTCTTTATTCTCTAGATAATGGGAAACCAATAATCTGTGCAGAGGAAAGTTACACAATTGAACTTGGGTTTGAGGACAGTAAATCTGAGAACATTTCAGGAAGAATTGGAAAGGTGAGGGTGGCCATCGTCAACTGTGATATTTTACACTCGCCTCTGTTATTGATTATTGAGGCTCAAACAAAACCTTTTGAGGCAGTCAGGTTTGGATTGTTATCTCTATTTTACCTAGAAGAGGATAAACTTGGAGAAGGATAAGGTTCATCCAGGGAAGAACACTGACTAATGTAGAGTCACTCCACAAAGCCCTGTCTCTAATCCTGGTGCTGCCAGTGACCCTTCCTTTCCTTGCCAAGAAAGGGACTATGCTCATTATGCCTGTGTGTCTGTCTGTGAGCTATTTGCCCTTGATTCTAAATGACTAACACCAAAGAAGTATCAGGACTGTAGTATATACGGCTTTTGATAAAAGTGACCCAAGAAAGTAGGAAGAGATGCTAACCTCTCTTAAGATCCTTTGGCTCCTACAGGACTTAAGCAGAATGAAAACCATTTGAGAAAGTGTGAAACATATCTCTAGAGAGAAGAGCAATTTGATCATCAGAAAAGACATGAAAAAGCTATAAAGGGGAGTTTTAATAAGGATTATGTTGGTATGGCTTTATTTCCAGTTGCACCATTTTATGGACATAAAAGCCATATTTTTAAGAGTTCCATCAAATAGAATAAACAACTCTATCTTGGAAATAGATGAAATATTAAAATCAGATTCACATTGGGTATTTGTTGAATACATAGATTTTTTTTAAAAGTTTCCCAAATCACTGAAAGTTGATATAGGAACAGGAAACTTCCAACAGGACGTGAGTTAATACCAGTAAGTTGTTATTGGATTTTATCAGCATTGGACTATCATGTTAAGAGCTGAAGCCCATGACTATGATGCAATCATTAAAATGAGTCCCAGACTCACCATACAAGAAAATATATGTGGGGATTTCCTAGTGGCAAGCTTGGGTGGGATAGGAATGTCAGTGGTGATGGCAGGGTTTGAATCATACTTGTCTGAGATACATGGGCCTTCTAAGCAAGTGCTTAGAAATCTCACTGTTTTCTTTAATAAATCAAAGGGTTGAGCTTTTTAAAAATCATGAGTGCTTTTTCCCTCTATTATAACTCTGGTAGCATTAAAATACCCTTAGGCATCATCAAATAAATTTTATAATTTATAGTATCTATTATTCACAGGAGAGCTTCTTCAAAGAGTCTCTCTTCCTCAGTCTCTTTCAACTCCCACCACTTCCAAATCTTAATCCAGTGTTGTCTCAGCTTGTTTGATTTTGGCAAATATGCAGACCTAATTGATTCTTGAGTGAGAGTCAATTTCTCTAACAGAGCAGGGATGGGTGACTGGTTAAAGTTTGTGAGCTGGATGCATACTAGACTGAAGATAAAGAAATGCAATGTTATTCCATCCAAGTGGAGACACTCTACCTGGGTCCAGTGGGGAGCTCCCATGTCTGACAGTAGACTGGGAAGGGAGCAACAAACTCACCTCCACTATCTAGAGCATGGTGTAAATCTTTTAATTACTTGATAAGCCATTTTCTAAAAAAGGCAACCTGGAAACGACTCTTTGGCATTTGCTCTTGAGTCAGTTATTACAAATTCAAAAGAGTTGAAGGTAATGAAGGCTTTTTATGTGGTACACATACTGATGTAATAAACTGTAAAAGCCATTAGAAAGATTGTAGATTTTGGTATATTTCAGGCTCACTTTTGGAGATTTTTTAAAAAGGATTAATGATGGTCTCAGGTCCTTCATTCTCAAGCTCCCACAGCAACCTTTCTATTATCTGATATCCTAGGTGGATGAATGATTAGGCATGAGGACTTCTGGACACCAGTGGAGCTGTACCTTGTGGCTCCTTCTATTTAGTTCTCCTTATTTTCTGATGGGCAATATCTGGGGCAAAGCAAACAATATAGCTCCCAAGGTATCAGCACTGCTGTAGTCCCCAGCTGGGCAGATTCACACTTGTGGATTCAGTATGTAGAAAAGCTCTCAGGCTAAAACCTTTTTTTTTTTTTTTCCCCCAAACTCCTTTCCATTTCTGCAACCAGCTTTTAGGGCAGAGATTCTCAAGCTTGGTGTGCATCAGGATCTCCTGGGAAACTTGGCAAAATTTTGGAGGTGTAGGCCCTGTCCTGCTCTATGAGCCCAGTTCTCCAGCCAATTCTGATACATCCTAGAGTTTGAGAACGATTGTTTTAGAGATTTTCATAGGCATGGTCAGTCACCAGTTCTATTCTTCAGTGTGGGCCCAGGCCTTTTAGGAGGCGTTGGGTATTTTAAAATTTTTCAGATGCAGTTATCACCAATATTGAGAAGTCCACACGAGCTTCCTCCTAGAACCTACAGACTAAATTCCAAAGACATTTTGATGAAAAACGATTTCAGGGGGTGTTCGGTAAGTTCTTTGTGGTCAACAGGCTTCCTTGTTTAAGTAAAGTAGGAAACTTATTTGTCTACAGACTTCTTAGAATGTTTAACATGCTTATTCTTATGAATTCCTGAGATATTATAATACGGGATATTTATCAAATTTATTGGGCATGGTATTATTTTTTCATAGAGCATATTACTAGACCTCTGATGTTGCATAGTTTTCTTAAGAAATTCTGCCTTCAATTTTTTTGAAGTTCTATTAGAATCTGATTCTGGTTAGTTTTGATGAGTATTAGCAAGGCTGAGGTGAGAACTACAGCCTTTTCCACTGTTAACTTACATAAAAATCAGCATTTTTTTCCCACATTAACCTGCTGATGTAATTATGGCATATGCAAAGAGATAGTTTGCTTCAATTTTCATTTTAGTGAGTATATTCTTTGGCATTCTTTTAACATGTTATTATGGTTCTTTGAAGCACAGAGCCTCAGAGGAGCCTCCTGCCCCCCTTTTCCTCTTGATTTACCCAGGTCATTGCAGCTTGGTAAGACATGTGCTAATGTATTAGGGAATGAAATTTTAAATATGACCAAAGAGCAGGGATACATTTGTAACACTTGGTTCTTTAGGGTTTTTTCAAGGAATAAGATGCTCACATAAGAACAAATCAAATCAACAAAAGCAAAGCACTGTGCTGGGCAAACCCCAGATGCAAATTATTTATGTTGATATACCCTATGCATAAGAAGCTTTTACAAATCGATGAGCAGAGTGATGTCCTGCAACCATTTCTAAACACTAATGACTAATTCAGGGACTGTGGTTTCAAGCTATTCTACCAAGTTAGCAGATGCATCAATATCCTCCAACTCTGCTCATTCTCTCCTCTGTGTCCCTTCCCCCCACCACACACCCCGGGTCTTCATCCCCTTTAGGAGTTGCTCGGAAACCCACCCAGGGGGTCGGGGACCACAGCCTCGGTTGTCAGAATCACTTCAGGATTGAATTCAAGCTCAGTGCCCTCCCCAGACCACACAAATATCCCTACCTCCCATCACCCAAGGCAAGGATCAAGGATTTTTCACACTTAATTGCACCAGGCAGAGGATAAACTCAAATTCACAGGGACCAACCAACCAATTTAAAGCGAGCAAGGAGGCCGTTATATGAGAAGAGGGGGCAGTGGCTGAGAGAATCAGGCTTAAGATCACAAGTCCAGCTTATTTGGTGAGAACACAGTGTCTGTCTGCTAAGGAGCTTAAGGCATTGGGTAGGGATTAATCTTGCAAACAGCCCGGGGAGGTAGATAAATCTGTATTAATTAAAACTGCAAAATGTTCTCTACCTACCTAGTTTCAATCTTGAGAAAGAAAATATCTTTCCCAGAAAGGCATGGGAAGAGGGAAGGGAAGGCAATGGCCTTCTCATCACTGTGTCTTGTACAGCCAGCAAAAGAGACCGGGCCATGATCAGTGCTGAGTAGGGGGGCTTCTTAGACCCCTAGCTGCTACTCCCACATTCCTGTTGCTGAAGCCTGTCCAGAAGGATGACAGGGAAATACAGTGGTGGTCCCTGACACAGGGTATCCCAGACCAAGCCGGTCTTAGCCCTACTCGTGTACTGAGTACTGAATGCCCACATCAGCCCTGTGCAGTAGGCTGTTACCATCAGCCCATCTTGCAGAGAGAGAAAACTGAGGCACAGAGAGGTTAACACAGTCAGGAGAGTTTGAGATTCAGTCCCAGGTTGCTGTCTCCTGGGTTCACGTTCTTAGCGGCTGTAGTCTATTCTCTCGGTGATAACAAGTACAGTAAGACAAGGGGAAAGAGAATAAACAGTAGAATTCCCCCCACGTGTCCTAATTATAATTATGTAACATCTGACTGGGTGAGGTGTCTCAGACCTGTAATTCCAGCACTTTAGGAGGCCGAGGCAAGTGGGTCACCTGAGATCAGGAGTTCGAGACCAGCCTGGCCAACATGGTGAAACCCCATCTCTACTAAAAATACAAAAATTAGCCAGGCGTGGTGGCATGTGTCTATAATCCCAGCTACTCGAGGGGCTGAGGCAGGAGAATCCCTTGAAACCAGGAGGCGGAGGTTGCAGTGAGCCAAGATTGTGCCACTGTACACCAGCCTGGGCGACAGAGCGAGATTCTGTCTCAAAAAACAAACAAAAATATATAACATCCTAAAGACTCATCTTTACTTCTAAGGCCTGGTCATTCCTGCCATCAGGTATATTTGCATGTTTCTCTCCCAACTTGGAAATTTCTTACCTGCCTTACCTACCTCGCACAACTCCTCCTTTCCCCAGAAAGCATTCTCAGGCACTGCAAAGAAGCAGAATCCCTGTGGTCTTTAATAGCTCCTGCCTCTCCCAGGACTCACAGCAGTAAGGGCTGCACCACACAGTGTTTCCTGGCCCCTGAGAGTACCTAGTCCATGGTCACATTGGTGGCAGGCTCTCAGTAAACAGCTGCTGCCTGGTTGCTAAGAGACCAGAACAAGATGCTGGAGAAACCAAGCACTGGATTAAATCCCTCATGCCGGCTGGGAGCGGTGGCTCACGCCTGTAATCCCAGCACTTTGGGAGGCCGAGGCAGGTGGATCACTTGAGGTTGGGAGTTGAAGACCAGCCTGACCAACATGGAGAAACCCCGCTCTACCAAAAATACAAAATTAGCCAGGAGAGGTGGTGCATGCCTGCAATCCCAGCTACTGGGGAGGCTGAGGCAGGAGAATCGCTTGAACCCAGGAGGCAGAGGTTGTAGTGAGCCGAGATTGTGCCATTGCACAGCCTGGGCAACAAGAGCAAGACTCCGTCTCAAAAAAAGAAAAGAAAAGAAAATCCCTGATGCCGGGCTGGGCACAGTGGCTCACGCCTGTAATCCCAGCACTTTGCAAGACTGAGATAGGCGGATCAACTGAGGTGGGGAGTTTGAGACCAGCCTGACCAACGTGGAAAAACCCCGTCTCTGCTAAAAATGCAAGATTAGCTGGGTGTGGTGGTGCATGCTTGTAATCCCAGCTACTTGGGAGGCTGAGGCTGGGAATTGCTGGAACCCGGGAGGCAGAGGTTGCAGTGATTTGAGATTGCGCCATCGCACTTCAGCCTGGGCAACAAGAGTGAAACTCTGTCTTAAAAAAAAAAAAAAAAAAGAAAGAAAGAAAAAAAAAACCCGATGCCATCAGGGCCACTGCTCTGCTTCTGGGGGCCAAATACTCTTCTGGGAGGCTCCGAGGAGGCTGCTTCCTTCTGTAGTTCACCTCCTGCCTCAGCTGAAGCCATGGTTTTAACTTTTTGGCTATCCGTTAAACATCGGTGATCCTCCCCTTCACTCTCTCTCATCCTTGTGTATGTGAGGGGGTAAGTGGGAGGAAGATGTTTCATCTGCTTCCATAGCTTACACCCCTGCTACCCAGTGAAGAAAGCCCTTCTGTCTGTGACTACAAATTTTCAGTCATCCTCAACTCCCATTATTCCCCACTACTGCCCTGACATTCAGCAGAAGGCCTCTCAAAGTTGTGTTCCTCCTTCCACTCTGCCACTGGAGTCACCAAGCCCTTTCCATCCTTCGCAAGACTGGGTTAACTTCCCTCCCTTCCCTTAACCCGGGGGTTGACAAACCATGGCCAGCAGGCTGAAGCTGGCCCAAGGCCTGTTTCTGTAAATAACATTTGGCTGGAACACAGCCACACCCATTTGCTTATGAATTTGTCTACTGCTGCAGAGTTGAGCAGTTGTAAAACAAGACTTAGCCCAGAAAGTCAAAAGATGCACTCTGGCCCTTCATGGAAAACACCGGCAGACCTCCACTTTAGCCTCTTCTGAGAACTGTCTTCCACACGACCACTGAAGATAGCCACGTGCCTACCTCCCTCCTGAATAATCCCCAGGGCTTTCTATCAGCCACAAAAGAAAGGACCAGCACCTTAGTCTTGCATTCAGCCTCTCACCATCTGCACTCAGCAGCGTCTACAGCCTCAGCTCCCCAGCCTCTTTGTCTACACCCCACAAGTCCTCCAGGAATGCCTCACTGCTCACATTCCAGAACAGGCTTCTCATTCTTCTCTTCTTTGCTGTCCCCAAATCTCCGAGGCTCAGGTCAAGCTCCTCATTCTTCTCTTCTTTGCTGTCCCCAAATGTCCAAGGCTCAGGTCAAACGCCACCTCCCCTGAGCTCTCTACACTTGGAAGTTTTCTGATCCCACATCCCAGAATAGTCTCCCCTTTGGGTTCCCAGCAGCATCCTCGAGGCACTTCCCAGAATTTTCTTGTTGCCTAGGTCATTCTACAACAGCTTCTTCACTGGTCTCCCTCTCTCTCTCGTTCCCTCAAAACCTGGTCTCCAAGGAGCAGACACATTAATATTTTAAAACATTATTTATTTAAAACATTATTTAGACACCATTACTGTTGTGCTCATCATTCTTAGGATAAAATCAACCTGGGTGTCCGGGTCTGTGATCTGAGCTCTGCCTAACCTTGCTTTCCACTCGCCACTACTTCTGCTGTACTATGACTGCACTCACCTTCTTCTGCTCCTAAACATGCCACACTTAGGACATTCGCATCTTAGGACTTTAGCACCTGAAAAAAATCTTTAAAAAGTTCTTCAAGGTAGAGTTTATTTATTTATTATTTATTTATTTATTGAGTCCTGCTCTGTCACCTAGGCTGGAGTGCAGTGGCGCAATCTCAGCTCACTGCAACCTCCGCCTCCAGGGTTCAAGCAATTCTCCAGCTTCAGCCTCCTGAGTAGCTGGGATTACAGGTGCCCACCACCATGACTGGCTAATTTTTTTATTTTTTTTAGTAGAGATGGGGTTTTACCATGTTGGCCAGGCTGGTCTTAAACTCCTGACCTCAGGTGATCCGCCCACCTTGGCCTCCCAAAGTGCTGGGGTTATAGGCGTGAAACACTGCACCCGGCCAAGGTAGAATTTTAAAAAATTGGGTTACCAGTGTATTCCAAATGCCTAGAAGCATGCCTGGCACATTGTTGGTGCTGTGTAATTATTTGTTGAATGAATAAATGAGTGGGTGAGTCTTCCTGTTCCTTCAATTGGGTAATGGTAGTTGAATAAACACGTTTCATAAATCATTCATTCTGAGGCCAGAAGGCAAGGCTGTTTGTGTTTCATTTCAAAAGACCCAATTTGCCTTCTATCAGCACATCCAAAGATGGTTCTCTGTCCTGCCATCATACAGCTCAGGTCGTTTAGCCTGCATGAACCACACAGTTGGACTCCCCTGGGAGGCTGAGGCTGAGTGGTAGAAGAAGGGGTAAGCGTCACCTTCAGGACAAGGCGCCGTAAAGACTGCCGGAAAGGTGGAGGGCCCGGCCAGGTCACAGAGGAAGTAGGAACTTACGTGAGAAAACAAGTTTGAAGTCAGTAGTAGAAGTCAGAAACACACAAGATGCCTATGTCTCAGAATGTGTGTTTCAGAACATCCCTGTAGGGACTGGAGTCTGCTTCTGGCGTGGAGGTTGACTTACAGGAAAGAAGCCTCACAGGTGAGGGAGGCCTAAATCAGTGACCCCTTCTAAGCCAATGCCTTTAGTCTCTGTCCAGCCACAGGCTTGCAAACAGAAGCAGAGCCTGAGCGGGGATGGAGCTTCGCACATCAGGGCCTGTGAGTGTGACTGCCTCAGTCAGGGGCCTGTCGGGAAGGATTCATTTGCAAAGAACTTTCTCCGCTGCTTCCTAGGGATGAGACATTTTCTCAAATTGAGAAAGTGCCACACATCAAGAAGGGTGCCAGCGATATCTCCTGTTAAAAGGATTTATAATGGAACTTCATTTTCCACTAATTTATAGACAACTCCTGGGCTCCCTGCTTGTAACGCAGTCAGCTCTGCTCCAGTGGGCACGTGAGCATTTCTCAAAGGCGCCCCGACGGCTCATTGTTCGGGGCTTTGGCCTTGGAACAAAAAGGGTTTTGTGTGTTTGCTGCAGTGTGCGCCAGGACTGAATTTTTCTTTTTTTTCCCTAGAGGCCAACTTCTCTCTCTTTCTTCCTGTCCCTTTCCTCTTCTCTCTCTCCCTTGTTTTGAGCTCTGGTCTTGAGACACTCAAAGGGAAATCTTCTCTTAGGCAAATGGTCATGGAATCAAATGCATTTCAGCTGAAGATTCTGGCCACTTGGATATGTGGAAGAGAACAACTGATTCCAGGAGCTGAATTAAGTCTCTGTGACGTCTGTTATTCAACGATGGCAAACACCATGCTTCAGCTTTTTCAAGTTGGCCTTTCTGAGCACATCGTCGAATGGAGTCCCGAAGAAATTCCGCGACACAGATGAGCTGAGTGGCATTGTTTAGACTGCACAGTAGGCAAACCTGGCGACATTGAATTTCAGCCAGCCAGGGGAGCCGACAGAAGTTGGCTTCTAGTCCCAGCTCTTCAGAAATCTTTTGGCATTCGCTCACCCCACCACAGGGTGTGTGACGGATTGGCTTTAAAGTTGTTGCTAGGCATTGATAAACAGATTGGATTCTTCCCAAGGGGCACTGGGAAAGCCCCTCTCCCATCCTGATTTCTGATTTCATGCCCTCTTGGGCTGTAGACAGGGTTCCCAGGCAGACACATGTGCAGGCGCTCCTCATGCTCTCCCGGCATCTCATCCAGGGCCCCAGGAGGGCAAGAAGGGCTTCGGTGTGCCTCCCAGCACCTCAGGATCCCACAACTGCCACTGCCTGCCCTTCCCTCTCTCCCATCAGTCTCTTCTTTTCAGTCCACCCAGTCAAGGCTGGGCCTGCTTTAGGTCAGTGAAGTGTGTCTTATATGCATGATAATGTATGCATTATCCAATTATCCAGTATGCCTGGCACTTAGAAAGGGCTCCAGTAAATGCTTCTCTTTAGCCAAAAGCCAATCAGTATCCTCATGCTGCCAAGCCAGACTCTTGTATTCCTCACCTCAACATTGCATGTGGGCATTGCACTTCCTTGTGCAATCCTGTACTTTGTATCTGTGAATGATGCAGACACCTGGCAGGAGAGCCTCTGAGTGCTCCCACTACCCCTAGGGACACCAGTATCTGATCTCCGTACTCTTCCCCTCTGGGTCCTGCAAGGACCTCACAATTATTCTCAAAGTGCCTTCTAGGATGTCACTGTCAACATCTCCAAGTTTTCACCTGAGATGAAACATCTGCCATCTCTTTTGGGTTGAATTGTGTCCCCCAAAAAACACGTTGAAATCTTAACCTTTCAGTAGCTGTGAACTTATTTGGAAATAGGACCTGTGGAGATGTACTCCAGTTAAGATGAGAACATTAGGGTGAACCCTAATCCAGTGACTGGTTCTTATAAAGAGTTCTATTCCAATGACAGTCCTTACAAAGAGTGGGAGATTTGCAGACACACTGACACACGGGGAGAATGCCATGTGATGTCAGAGGCAGAAATTGGCACGATGCAGCTAACTAGGCCAGGGAATAGCAAGGACTGCCAGCAACCAGCAGAAGCTAGGATGGGGCTGGGAGGGATTCTTCCCTAGAGCCTTCAGTAGGAGCATGACACCTTGATTTTGACTTCTGGCCCCCAGATCTGTGAGGGAATACATTTCTGTTGTTTTCAGCCACCCAGTCTGTGGTCATTTGTAACGGAAGCCCTAGGAAACTGACATATTAGTGCTTCCTACCTTTCACCCTAGCCAGAATCCTGTCCACCTGGCACAAGATACAGGTCACCTATTTTGGGACTCCCCATCTCTTCCACCTTGGAAGAGCCAACATGGTATTCACAAGAAAGGAATCTGTTTTTGTGCAGCTTAAAGCAACTGGGCCCCTATTGTCAAGGAGAAAGCCTCTTTCATTGGGCTCCATTTCCTGTCCATCATTGGGCTGTGGGAGTTATAAAAGCCACAGGGCTAAGGTCAAGCTGTGAGTTTTTGGGAAATTTAGCCTTTTGAATTAGAGGAGAATAAAAGGATCATTCTCAGAGTTGTGTGGTCCAGCCAGTTCCTCAATTTGAGGTACCATACAGGATTTTGGAGACAAGGCCTAAACTTGACAGGAAGAGAATTGAGTTTTCCCCAGGATCTTCAGAGCATGACTGCCCCATGAGCCTACAGTGTGTTATGTGACTGGTTGAAGATGAGGGATTTCAGGCCTAGAAACTCATATCACTTATGTGGCACAGTGTGCCAGGCATTGCTCACGTTCTTTGCAAATATTAACTCATTTAATCCTCACAGCAATCTGATGAACTAGGCACTCTTACCATCCTCATTACAGGGATGAGGAAATTAGGCATAGAGAGGTTCAATAACTCACTTGAGGATAACCAACATGTAAGTGATAGAGCAGACATTCCAACGTACAATGTCTGGCTCCCAAGTTTGTGCTCTTAGTCACTACCTGGAGTGCTGTTTCTCCCAGTTTACCCAGGTGGGTATTCATACCCATGCCGGTTTTTATGCCATTGGGCCCAGAGCTTCCTTTCCTATGGGCATTCTGTGGAAACTCCAGAGATGAGAACATCGCAGAATGGAAAATGCAGTGGGCACAGGCTGGGAGGAGAGGTGGGTTCTCACCACACTCAGAAAGAACCTGATTGTGCATCCACTGGCTGTGCTTAGGGTGAGAAGATTGACCTCAGCTGTCCACACTAAGCCAGAGGCATGAGAGGAGGTTTGGGGAAAAGACAGTAGCATCTCCCCCTTTTTTTTCTCTTCTTTTTTTTTTTTTTTTTTTTGAGACAGAGTCTTGCTCTGTCTCCCAGGCTGGAGTGCATCTTGGAGGCGCGATCTTGGCTCACTGCAACCTCCACCTCCTGGGTTCATGCCATTCTCCTGCCTCAGCCTCCTGTGTAGCTGGGACCACAGGCACGTGCCTCCACACCCAGCTAATTTTTTGTGTTTTTAGTAGAGACAGGGTTTCACCTTGTTAGCCAGGATGGTCTCGGTCTCCTGACCTCGTGATCCACTTGCCTCAGCTTGCCAAAGTTCTGGGATTACAGGCATGAGCCATTGCGCCCAGCCAGCAGTCTCCTCTTTTAGGCCAGTGGCTCTCCAAGTTAGGCATCCATCAGGATCACCTGCAGGGCTTGTGAAACTACAGACTGCTGGCTCCATCCCCAGAGTCTCTGATTCAGTAGGTCTGGGGTCCAGCCTTCGCAGATGTCCAGGTCACACTGGTGCAGTTGGTCTGAGGACTTCCTTGAGAGATGCATTGTTTCACCCCAGTTCCCACTCTGCTTTGCTGGATGCTGTGGCTCCGCTCCACAGATCATCACAGACGCCACAGACTGGGATCTTTGACAGGGGTTTTCCCAAGTATGCCACTGGCAATTTGATTAAGAGAGCAAATTTCGAGCTGCAATTTTTGTGAAAATGGGGGAACTGAAAAGCCTTTGCAGTGTTAGTCCATGGAATTTGTCAGTAGACTTCTGTCTCTCCTGCAGCAACTAAGAGGAAAGCAGTGTCTGTTTTGCATGAAAGATGGAGGTTAAACCTCCTGCAGAGAAGGAGGAATTCTCACTGGTCTGAGATGATTCAGGTCTAATTCTCTCTTGAGGCAGAGAGATTGGCGAGATTCCTCCTGCATGCTTCTCCAGTCCCTAAAGTCTGTGATTACATAAGCCATGTGTTTATTTTTCATAACAGCTCCAGGTGGTACCATGGCTTTCCTCACCTCCACCTTCTTGTTCCATAGTCTTCCCACAACCCGTGTCTGAAGGAGACCTTACTATTTTCTTTCCGCTCCTGAACCTGCTTCTGCTGGATTCTCCGTTAATAGCAACATTCTGTTCGCTCATTCATGCTGGGGACCTTGGGGTTATCCTTGACTCTTCCCTCTACTGTATCCCCCACATCCAGTGATCACAGTTTCTGGAATCTGATTCTCCCCCCATTTTCCATTCTGATGCTTGGGATTGTGTCTCTGTCATGTCTCACCTGGACCATTGCTGTTCCTTCCTTTGTGGTGCCTCTACCTTCAGTGCTGCACCTTCATCCTTATCACTGCTCCCAGAATGATCCATCTAAAAACAGAGGCTGGCAAGCAAAGGTCTGGGCCAAAGCCAGCACACTACCTGTTTTTGAGAGCTTGTTCAGAGGTTCTAGCAGGGGAGCACAGCTACTCGTATACCCTTGACCAAAGACTGGTTCTCCTCTATCGGAGATGGTTTTCCTCTCTGACCAAGCACACAGCTTTGGGAGGGACGCACATGGAGTGATGAGGGAGGAAGGGGACACCCGCCTAGCCAGCCAGATCAGTCAAATCAACCCTGGCGATCAATGAGGTGACAGATGTTGCAGGCAGATCACGCTCACATCCACGTTTTTGTATAGCCCACAAGCTAAGAATGGTTCGTACATTTTTAGGAAAAGAATTTTATTTTTAATTTGTGTGGTTACATAATAGATTTATATAGGTATGATGTTTTGATACAAGTATGCACTGCATAATAATCACATTATGATTTGTACATTTTTAAATGTGGGTTTGTACATTTTTAAATGATTTTTAAAAATTGTAAAAGGACAGTATTTTGTGACATGAAAATTATGTACAACTCAAATTTCAGTGTCTATAGATAAAGAGTCAGTGGAACATAGCCATGCTTGTTTGTTTACATATTGTTTGTGGCTGCTTCCAGGCTGCTTCCAGATCTGGGTATTTCAACAGAGACTGTATGGCCCACAAAGCCTGAAATATTTACCATCTAGCCCTTTACAGAAACAGTTTGGTAACCTTGATCTACAAAGCAAACCTGAACAAGTCCTTCTGCTTGAAACCCTCCCAGGGTACTTCAGAGACCCCAGAGGAAAGTCCAGGCTCTGTAGCATGCCCCACCAAGACCCCTGAGATCTGCCCCCTGCCTGTCTCTTCTGCCTAACCTCCCTCAGTTTCCTGCTTTGCCATCTTAAATACCTTCAAGAACCAGGCTGGCAGTGAAGAAAAAGGAAAAAGGAAGAGGAGGAGGAAGAGAGGAAAAGGAGAGGAGAAGAAGAGGAGGTGGGGAGGAGGAGGAAGAAAAAGAAGAAGAGGAGGAGGAGGAAGAAGAAGGGGGAGGATGAGGGAGGAGAAGGAAGAAATAGGAAGAGGAGAAGGAGAGGTGAAGATAATAGAGTAGTGCTGGGCCCCCTGATGAACTGGATTATACACGCCCCACCTAAACAGTCATTAAAATAGAACAAAACAATACAAAACAAAAGTGATATCAACCACAAGGTATCAATGCGCATAACACTGTCCCTTGCCTCTTTGTTCTTGACCTTACTTAGCCTGGGATGCCCTTTCTTGCTACTATATTGGTTCAACTCCTGCTCTTCCCCCAGGAGTCATCTCATGGCCATCTCCAGTAGAAAGTTGTGTTAAGTGCCCCCTGGGAATCCACAATTGTTTCTTTCACATCTTGAATTCCATTATATTTCAGGTATTTCTTTAGTCTTTGGTCTCTTCCATGAGACCCTTGGCTGCTTGAGGGTGGGATGTTGTCTCATTTAACTTAAAACGCTCAGTGTGTGTTTGTCGAATGAACGAATGAACGTGTAAGTGAGGAAATGAATAAACTCAGCAACTCAGCAGTGTCCTGTGGTCCTCATATAGCGATGAAGTGATGTAACATACCCATATCCTCTTGGTGTCTTAAAGTAACTATATTGTTTTTCACTCCTTTTAAACTTTGTATCAAAGTTTCTTTTAGAATTTGTGTATCTTGTTCTCTCTTGACAAAATCCTGCAAGAAAAGGCAGGTAAGAGGAATGACCTCCCTTTTGTAGACGAGAAAGCAGGGGTAGCAGAAAATGGTTTAATGACTATTAAGAGCAATCAGGGGCTAGAAACCCATTCTTTTTAAGTGGGACCTCCTGGTTCTCTCAGTTCAGTGTCATGTCACCAGAAAAGTGTTCCATACCTACTTAGTGTCGGGCACTCTGTTAGGCCCTAAAGATCCCAAAATGAACAAATCACAGTCTGATTCCAGGAGGTTATGGTTAATGTGGGACACTAGCATGATGGGCTTTGTATCCTCATGGTGGCATGTCAGGGAGTGCCAAGAAGAGAGATGATAGGAGCCGACCCCAGGGCAAGAGAGAGTGAGAGTGAGAGAAAGAGGCTGAGAAGAGAGAAAGAGAGAGATTTTCTCATTAGGTTTCCTCCCAGCCAACGAAGTCGAGAGTCAGCCACACACTGTGGTGGAGATGGTAACCCAGCCACCTAACCATCAAGCCATCCTGCCTGAGAGTCCCACGGCTGCAATGATGGCCTCTCCTGAATTCATCACTTTCATTGACTCATCAAAGAAGCGTGGGCTCCACACAAAGTGATGGTCCCACCACGCTGAAGGAAATTTTGGAGGAAGAAAAACAATGTTACTAATTGGAGTTGTAGAAGATTTGGGTGGGAAGAAAGTACAGCATGTATTTATCACTGTGTCTCTCTAGGAGGCTCCACCTGGGCCTGGTCTCCAGGTTGGGCTCTTCGGAGGGGACCTGCCTAGAGGGTCTGTGGATACTCCTGGCACTTGCACAGGGGACCATAACTCAGGAGTTTACCTAGTATGGAAGTGAGGGCTGCATCCCCTATGCACATTATGTCATTAATTCTCACATCATCCTGAAAGAAGTTCTATCCTGTTTCACAGAAGAAGAAACAGAGGCTGGAAGAGAAGAATTCTCCATAATCACATAATGTGATTCTTATGCATTGCATGCCTGTATCAAACCATCATACATAGATAAACCTATTAGGTACTCATACAAATTAAAAGTAACTTGGGCAAGATTGCTAAGTGGCCAACTGAACTAGATGGCTCTCTGCCATCCATAGCACCCAAACATTAGTCTGTCAAGTGGTTTTCCCCAGCCTTCAGCAAAAAGAGAATAAAAAATAATACAGAGTTTAAAAAAAATAAAATTTTAAGTATTCATTTTAAAGTATCAAAACCTATTTTAAGATTTTTACCATTTATTGTTTGGCATTAAAATATTCTTGTGTGTGTGTGCAGTAATGGTAACAGAAGACACCATTGGTCCAAGGGTGTATGCTGGCTTTTTTTTTTTAATTTTGTCAGAAAATTTCAAGCTCTAGAGCCCCTTATCTATAGTGCACAACTGAATTGGGTATCTTCTTCCTTTTTTTTGTGAAGATGACATATCTATGTGTATGTATATATACAAATGTGTATACAATTCTGGGTGATAACAGATAGTGTGTATCATCTATCTATGGATAAATGTGCAAACATGAACAAATTTTAAAGAAGTAGTTCTGGGTTCCTCTTGTGAATTCTGCATCAGCTTTGTTAGGAGATAATCTATTTAAAATTACGGTAGTAGTGACTGTTTGTTTTATAAACACTGTGAACTATTGGATCTTCCTCAGGAAGGACAATCCAGGAATGCTCATGGTTCTCAGTGCTGTTGAAACTGGATTGTAACAGGACTGACAGCTACCTTCTGCTTCAAAGATAACTTTATAGTTTGTTTTCTGGTGTCTGGGCTGAGGATGAGAACAAGGATTAACCCAGATTAATCCCCATCTAGCCCCTGATGAAGCTGGGCATGTCATAACACTATAATTTATAATTCCTAAATGTTTACATTTCAGACAAAATAGAAAAATGAAAACCCTTTTCATCAAAACCTGAGCAGGAATGTTATACTGGTTTAAAACACACAAATGCTGTCCTTTCATAAAGGCAAAAGTGTAGGCAAAGTGTATTCTGAAGAAGAATCAAAGATGCCTTTTATAAAATTAAATGGATATTAATCTATTTCAGTATTTGTGTCTTCATGACATCAGCTGAATGGCTGAAATTGGAGACTTCAATGAGCAGCTTGCTCTTCATGATATCAAATTGTTGTTGGTATCCTAATAACTGGTTCCCAGTGATGTGAGAATCCAGGCAAAGTCTAAGGTATAGATGAAGTCAAGAAATTGTTTTCCAGTTCCTTGCTAGCAATTCATGGTTTTAATGGGGAAATGCAGAAAGAGTCAATGAATATTGCAACAAGAAAGAAATTCGGAAAGGAGAGAGATGCCGGTGAAGGTACAAGTCTTATCTGGCATTAGGTGTTATATAAATAAATAAATGCCTAAACACATAAACAACTTTTATTTTGCCTGAGGCCTCATTCTCTGACTAGAGTGACATAGTTTGTAAGCAAAAGAGCCTGGTTTGCACAATCAAGAGACTTGGGTTTGAAAACACCTGAACTTTCATCAGCAAGGAGCTGGTTAAATAAATTAGGGTGCATTGTTTGGGAGAATTCTACGCAGATAGTATGTCCTGAAATTAGTATAAAGTACATTGTCAAATGAAAAATGTTTCATACCTCTGTGTGTAGAATGATCCTATTTATATTTTTAAAAAGAATAAACATGCATTTGTGTGTAAGTGATTGACCTTTTCTGGAAGGACATACAAGAGGTACTTAGCAATAGATAATTACCCTTGAGAACTGATACTGAGGTCCTAAGAATGAACAGAATTTTAACTGTTTGCCTTATAGTCTTCTGTACAGTTTAGGGGAAAAGTTCATATCATAAACATGAACTGCTTTTATGATTAAAATTAGGAAAAAAATTAAAGTCGTGGGCTTGAGTGTCATTTCTGGGACTGCTTCTGTGAAAGAAAATTTTCTGAGCTTCAATTCCTCATTTCACAGAGTTGTTATGTAGTAAAAAAGTAGGATACATGCAACAATTCTCTGCACATTCTAAGGTGGGATCCAGGTGTTTTTGTTGGTGTTTTTGTTTTGTTTTGTTTTGTTTTGTGCCGCCCAAGCGCTTTCCATTTGAGTGTGATGAAGCCAGGTGCCAACAGCGACAGTTGTTAAAATGTTCTCCAAGTTGTTTTTAGATGACCAGGATTTTCAGACTATACTTTCCCTTCTGCCTCTGACAAATACCTAGACCCAGAAGTCCTCTCCCCCTCCTTCCTGGAAACACGTGGGTCTGTGTTTCCAATGCAGTGGAAGATGCTTAAATTATCCATTTGGAAAGAGCAAGAGAGAGCAGCAGCTCCCCTGGCAGCAGAAAGGGGCAGCTGTTTTCTGAGGCACGTGACTTCAGTTGGCAAACACATTCACTCAGCAGGAAGGGAAACCCGGCCATCCAAGTTCTTTATGGGCCCAACTTCAGCTCACTGTTTATTTGGGCTCTTAGTTTAATGTTGATCATCAGTATCTAAATAAATGATCATTGCTCCACCTGACAAGAAGCCCTACTTTATTTTCCAAGGGTGGTAGGAAGTCCCTTCTCTCTCCCCGCACTCACTGGTTCCTGGCTTAATTACAGCTTCTCTGCAGTGTGGACTCCAGCAGAAGAATGACACAGATTTGGACATACATGCACCCAACACTCACACACATTCATATACATACAGTACTCACACAAACACACAACCCGTGCCACTCACAAACACATCATACAACACACAAAATATTGACACACAACCCTCTCTCTCTCTGTCTCTCCCACACATGCACACACAAACACACACACAGACAGCATACTCACCATCACATTTACTTTGTGAACAAACTTTCGGAAACATGAGAAGGCATCAAGAAAACTGCTTATTAAATCAAAGTCTTCTGCTTCAGTGAGTCAAAGGGCTGGGCAAAGGAGCAAATTTTACTGCAGATAAATGACCAGGGCACTTGTAAACAATAATAAAGTCCTAGGCGATGGTATTTAAAGATGCATGACAGTTCAACGCACTGAGAATTCACCTGTGAGTAACTCCTCCTTTGGGAATTTCTACTTTTCTTTTGCTGGGTTTTGTGGTTTGCCATGGTTGTGGGAGTTGTTCTCAGGCCTCTGCACCCACAGTCAACCTCACCACTTTCTTTTTTTTTTTTTTTTTTTTTTTTGAGACAGAGTCTCGCTCTGTCACCCAGGCTGGAGTGCAGTGGCGTGATCTTGGCTCACTGCAAGCTCTGCCTCCCGGGTTCACGCCATTCTCCTGCCTCAGCCTCCCAGGTAGCTGACTACAAGTGCCCACCACCAAGCCTGGCTAATTTTTTGTATTTTCAGTAGAGATGGGGTTTCACTGTGTTAGCCAGGATGGTCTCGATCTCCTAACCTCGTGATCTGCCCACCTCGGCCTCCCAAAGTGCTGGAATTACAGGCGTGAGCCACCGCGCCCGGCCACCACTTTTAAGTGAATGTCTTCAAAGGAGGATGCTGAGGATAGGGATGTAGGAAAACTGACTCGTTAGGCAGGTCCAGCCAAGTGGACACTCCTTGGGAGAAGGTTGTGGAGTTCAGTGAGTGGAGGCTGAGATGGAGTTGAGGAGCCCCGGTTAACAAAAAAGGAAGGCAGGAAAGAGGATTCTAGAGTGTGTCTCCTGCAGGGCAAAGGAGGCTTCAGTTTTAGCTCCATTGATGTTCTTTTCTGTCCACAGCCTTCTCACTGAGTTGCTTTCAGGCAACTGGGAGAGAGTCAACCAACTTTGCCTTAGCTGTGGATATTACATCAGTTTGTGTTTCACGTACATTAGCAAGTCTCTTCTTTTCATCAAAACATCTTCTCTCTCTAAGGCCATCAATACCTGGCACCCGTAGGCTGTCAATAAATATTTATTGGATGAAAGAATGGCAGCCTTCCTGATGCAGTGGTCCAGATATTTCTGGATGGCTCCCTACATCCATATAAAGGCGCTCTGGCCATCTGGTGGGCATGAGGAGGATTATAATGTGCCTGAACATTACCTCACTGTCTGAATATCTTTTCTTCTTTATTTATGTGGACTTCCTTGGTGATCTCATCTAGCCTTATGGCTTTAAATACTAGTTATATGCTGACAACTCCCAGATCTATACCTCCATCCTGGGTCTCTCTCTCCTGAGTCCCAGGACGGTGCATCCAGCAGCCCCCTGGACGTCTCCTCATTTGGATGCTTGCTAGGTATCCCAACCTGACTTATTCAGAACAGACTCCCAATTCCCCCGTGAAACTGCTTCTCCTGCAGGCTCCCCCTTCCAGGAAAGATGATTCTGTCTTTCCAATTTCTCAGGTAAAAACCTCAGATGTATTCTTGCCTTTTTAATTTCTTCCACACTCATATTTACTTCATTACTGTGTCAGATCTACATATAAACTATTCCCAACCCGAGTTCATCCTGACACCTCCACTGCTACTTGTATGGCCAGAGCCATGTCACTCTCTGGATTACAAAGAATGTCCTATCTGTTGTCCTGTGTCCCCTTGGTTTCTCTGCAGTTCATCTTTCCCAGCAACCCCAATATCCCTTCAGAATTGTGGGCAGGATCATGTCAGCCCTCTGCTCCAAACCCACTAGTGGGTCCACATCTTACTTGGAGTCCAAGCCAGAGTTGCTACCTTGTCTGCAATGGCCATGTGACCTCCACAACCACTGCACCTCATTTCCTCCCTGCCGCTCCATCATTCCCTCCCCAAAGGCACACTGGCTTCTTGGTATCTTCCCCAACACCAAACAGATGATGATCTCGGGCCCTTGGCTCTGGCTGGTCCCTTTGCCTGGAACATTTGTCCCTAAATAGTCTCATGGTTTGCCTCCTCACTCCTTTCAAGTCTACTTAAATGTCCCCAATCAGAGAATCATTTTCTGACCAACCACATCACCTGTATCCCTACCTCTCTACCTTGCTCTCCATGATACTTACCACTACTTTGCATGTTATGCATATTTTTGTTTATGTGTTTATTGCCTAATATGTCCTTCTAAAATGTATGCTCCTTGAAAGTAGGGACCTTAGTGTTCTGGTTCACTTCTATAATTCTAATGCTTAAAGAGTGCCTGGCTCCCAGACGGTGCTCAACAAACTTTTGATAAATGGGAAAAGGAAATGAGGCAGGGAGGAGGGAAGGTAGGAAGAGAGGGAAGGAGGGAAGGAGGAAGGAAGGGAGGAAGGAAGGAATGAATTAGGGAAGGAATTAGGGAAGGAAGGAAGGGTGGGAGGGAGGGAGAGAGGGAAGAAGGAAGGGAAGGAGGGAAGAAAGGAAGGAGGGAAGGGAGGAAGGAAGGGAAGAAGGAGGGAAGGGAGGGGAGGAAGGGGGAGGGAGGGAGAGAAGAGGAGAGGTAGGGAGAGAGGGAGGGAGGGAGGGAGGAAAAAGGAATCAAGAGTCCCCATTAAGCCAGAATCCAAGCACATCAGACCATAGGACTTTACATTAGAATAGTATTTCCAAAATTATTTTGATCATTGCCAACAAGAAATACATTTAACATTGTGACATAGTTGACTCACATGTGTATGTAAGTGTGTGTGTGTATACAGACATACACACACTTATGACATGGCATCAACTCTATTTTATTCTTTTTATTTATTTATTCCTTTTTATTCTATTTTAACAGTTTCTATTTTCTTTAACAAAATGCTGGGCTGGACTCATTAAACTGATTAAACCTCTGATGGGTCATAAATCGTGGTTTGAAAAACACTATACTAGAGAAACTGGAAAGTCTTGTTAGGTGATAAAAGTTAAAGTGAATTCACTGATCCACTCATTTGCGTGCTGTCCTGTGAATTAATGAAATCAAATCAAACTTCTTTCTTGGTTAAATATCAGCATTTTGTTACAGCAGGGAGGAAAGGGTAATTTTCTAGCATGCTGCCTTCAGAGAGAGAAACGTGGGCTGCATGCTTGTGGCAAGGCATGGGGAAGAGATGAGGAAGGAAGATGCCAAGTAAACCTCATCCTCATTGTGCAGGAACTTTGGTTAGGGCCAAACACTTTATTGATGTTGTCCACATTTCAGAAGCTTTCCTACTGGCTGGCTCTCTCTTGCTGCCCTGAGGACTTTTCTCAGTTTTCCCTTCAGGTGGAGACCATGTGCACAAAACATAAATACTTTTCTTGTCATCCGCATCAATGCTTTTCCCAGAAAGATGCAATTCATTCCAGATTTTTCCATTCCGATGTCACCTCCCAAACTGGGTGTGTTGTACTCAGGTTGTCTTCCCAAAAGCAGGCTTGAGGCAGTTAAGTTGGCCACACAATGATTATTACCTGACACAACCTCTGTAAGTGCCAGGCATTATTCTGAGCACTTCACAACAACCCTCTGAGAGGATGGTGCCACTGGTCTCCATTTTGCAGGCCTGAGGCTTGACTGAGGAACGATCTTGGTGGTGGAGCCAGCGTTCCAGCCCTGGCAATCTGGCTCCTGGGCTCTCATGCTTACTCATTACTTGTTCTGAAAAATGTGATGACTGATATCATAGTGAAAATGGTGCCAGCCTTTTGCTTTATGAAGGGAAAAGGTGAGGACGTCAGGTAGCCTGCTAGATTAGGGCAGGGCACACCCCTCGCGTGAGTCCTTTACCTCGACTTTCTCTGAATTCAAGTTTTGCTAGAAGTATACTTAGTCAGGGCTAAAAGATAGACTGTCCAATTCAGAGATTCTGAACTGGCTGCAGACCTCTTTTATTTTGCCTGCTTAGTGTTCAAGAACTGTAGATCCAAATGCCTTTTGCTGGCCACGCCCTTTCCAGTTCATCGTAGTCCCCACCATTCTCTATTGCAGCCCCACCCTATTCCTCACTCACGCTACCTGCCTATCCTAAATCCTGTGTGTGTGTGTGTGTGTGTGTGTGTGTGTGATATTGCTGTCTTAAGATGGGATCAAGTGCCAATGATTGTACCCCAGATTTCTTGTGTCAACATAGCAACCATCTGCTCACACCACCACTTTGCTCACAAAGATTAAGAGAAGACAAATTGGACATGGACTAGCCAGCATCCTCCACACAGTGCTTCACATCTATGTGAAGATGCCTGACTCACATTTGTTGGAGGAGAACCCATTGGTAGCACTGTCCTTGAGCAATGACCTGTTACCTCTTTTCCTGAAGTTGATACAATAATATGTGACCCAGTAATAAGTAAGAGTGATGGCTCAGAGAGGCAGCTGAGGCTATGGTAAATCACCCACAGCAAGCATTAGGTCTGAAGGTGAGTGAGTTCAAGGAGGTAAATCCCAACGTCAAGTACAGGGGGCTTCAGGAACTAGCCAGGAATCGGAAGCAGAAGGAAGGAAGGAAGTGACTGAGGGTTCAGGGTGGACATTATTGGGCCGCAGATCATGTGGACTTGTGTTGGCAGGCTGGACCCTCTGAGGGAGGTGCTTAGATACCTAGAGATCACTTGGCTTCAGTTGGTCATTAATACTTAAGTATTGAATGAGATTCTACTAAGAGTCTGAGTTCATTGTAACTGAATGAACTTTTACTATTGAAAACTCCAGCTCCTAATGAACTTTATGCTAAAGATGTTGAGAAGGAAACGCCAAATCTGCCCATTATCTCTAATATCTGTTCATACTTAATCCCAGACCCTTACAAAGGCCAATAGTGCTTGTTCTCACTTTTTCTTTTTTAATGATCAGCACCATGCCAAGATATTATTTTTGCCAAAACACATAAACTTGATGCCAGACTAAGAGATGGAAGGAGCTTGTGGAATCTCTTTCTCTAGAAGTATTTCTGAATAGAAAAAATAAGAGCACAGACTTTGAGGTCCAACAGATCATTTGAATTCTGCCTTTGGTGCTTCCTACCTGTGAGTAGGGGTAGATAATTAACCACTCTGAGTCTCAGTTTCCTCATTTGTAAAAGAGCATGAATAATGCATAGGACTGCTGTTATGAAAACTAGTAAATGAAATAACATATGTAAAGTGACTGACACCTGTCTAATACATATTATACATTCAATAATTGTAATTTTATATCATTAACTTCTTGAAATATTTGGAAAAAATCTAATGGAAGTGGTGTATAATCCATGACAAAATGATATTTTGTGATGTTCATTTCAAGAGAATAGTAAACAAGAAGTAAAAGGCCTGACCTGCATTCCCGACTCAACCAAGATGTTTCAAACTACTTAAGCTATCAGAGGTAGTAGATAATAGAGTGTGCAAGGCACAGGCTTTGATTTGGACAAACACGGCCTTGATCTGTGTCATTAAGTGACTGTGTTTAAGTTGACAATCCAGCTAGTGTCTATGGATCCCCATTCTTTCACCTATAAAATGGAGATAATAGTTTTTTCCAGGTTTGATGTAATGAAACCTGTATGAAAAGTGTCCTAGGACATAGTTTGTATTTAATATTATTTCTTCCCATTTTAAAACTGCATTAAACATGTCTCCTAAACTGATTGCAAATAACAAATTATTTTGCCCTCATTTTACCTTGATTTTGTTTTATTTTTACTGTATATATTTAAGTTGTAGAATGTTTTGATATACATAGTGAAATGATTACTATAGCCCAGAAAAATTAAAATTTGTCATCTCACAATTACCCTCTTTTTTCTTTACTTTCTTTTCTTTTCTTTTCTCTCTTTCTTTCCTTCCTTCCTTCCTTCCTTCTTTCTTTTTTTTGGCAAGAACAGCTAAAACCTACTCTCTTAGCAAAAATCCTGAATATAATACAGTTCTATTAACTATTGTCCTTATATTGTATATTAGCTCTCCAGGTTTTATCTGCTACTTTGTATTCTTTGACCTACATCCTCCCATTCCCTGCCTTAATTTTATTTTATTTTTTGAGACAGAGGCTCACTCTGTTTCCCAGACTGGAACACAGTGGCTCAATCTTGGCTCACCACAATCTCCACCTCTTGGGTTCAAGCAATTCTCCTGCCTCAGCCTCCCGAGTAGCTGGGATTACAGATGTATGCCACCATGCCCAGCTAATTTTTGTATATTTAGTAGAGATGGGTCTGACCATGTTGGCCAGGCTGGTCTCAAACTACTGACCTCAAGTGATCCACCCGCCTCAGCCTCCCAAAGAGCTAGGATTACAGGCATGAGCCACTGCACCTGGCCCTGCCTTCATTTTTTTTTTAAAAAAGTATTAAGAAGCAAGAAGAAGCCTCTTCCAGGTATCTATACAAATGTGCCCTGATTTGAAACCCTGCCTGGCCCTTTGTCAGTGGGGCTTCAGGCTAGGCACTGCCTCTCAGGATACATTACCTTTCAGTGTCAGAATTGACTGCCAAGGAGGGAGTCCAAACCTTGACTACATTTCCCCAACATCTAAAAAGTGCAGAGCTTTCTTAAGAGAATATTTTTTAGCAATAAATTTAGCTCATTTTATGTGTGTGTGTGCATGCGTGAGACTTCTAATTACCTGAACTATCCTAGGAATATGGAAACCACATCTCCTATTAAAAAACATTATTTTCCTCCATGTATAAAAGTAACATATTTATTATGGAAAATATATGAAAATAATTCTTAATCCATTTACCCACACAGGCTGGGTGCGGTGGCTCACGCCTGTAATCCCAGCACTTTGGGAGGCTGAGGTGGGTGGATCACCAGGTCAGGAGATCAAGACCATCCTGGCTAACATGGTGAAACCCCGTCTCTACTAAAAATACAAAACAATTAGCCAGGCATGGTGGTGGGTGCCTGTAGTCCCAGCTACTCGGGAGGCTGAGGCAGGAGAATGGCGTGAACCCAGGAGGCAGAGCTTGCAGTGAGCTGAGATCGCGCCACTACATTCCAGCCTGGGCGACAGAGCGAGACTCCACCTCAAAACAAAACAAAAAAAAGGTTTATATCATGCCATTTTCATTTGACTTTATCTTATGACTACTATTTAATAACTTGTGCTAAAAAGTTGGCTTCTAAATGGCTATGTTATAGTTTATCTTATGGAAGAACTACAGTTTGTTTAACCTTGCCCATTTTATGTGAACTTTTACAAACTCCATGATAGAGAACTTCCTTATATATTGTATTAGGCTATTCTTGCATCGCTATAAAGGAGTATTGAGGCTGGGTAATTTATAAAGAAAAGACGTTTAATTGGCTTACAGCAGTGCAGGCCTTACAGGAATCACGGTGCTGGCATCTGCTTCTGGAGAGGCCTCAGGAAGCTTCCAATCAAGGCAACAGGTGATGAGTAGCCAGCATGTCCCATAGCAGGAGCAAGGTTGAGGGGGAAGTGCCATGCTCTTTTAAACAACTAGATCTCATGTGAACTCACAGTGAGAACTCACCCACCACCAAGGGGTGGGAGTTGCTAAGTCATTCATGAGGGATCCATGAATGAGGGTCCACGAGGAGGTGAGGGATCCATGATATAGTCACCTCCCACCAGGCCCTACCTCCAACATTGGGAATCACATTTCAACATGACATTTGGAGGGGACAAACATCCACATCATATCATATATATATATTTTTTATCATCTCTGGTCTATTTATTTCCTTTTGATCAATTCCAAGAAGTATCATTACAAAATCAAATAATAGCCTAATTGCTTCCCAGAAAGGTTGTATCAGTTTACAACTCCTGTTAGAATTGAATAAAGATGCCTGGGTCAACATGACCTCAGAAACAGGGAGTATGACCACAAATGCTGTTCTGTAAAACAATTTTATCAGTGAAAATTCTTATTAGTTGGCTGGAGACATCTTGAACAAAAAACAGTATATCCCTACCCTAACCTTCAATTTGGTCAAGGCTGAGTGAAGGCTTTATAGAGAGTATTTGAGGTTCCAGATTTTATATCAGGTTGACTGGACCAGGAAACTGGAAATATGTTGTTCACTATAACAAAGGGTGAAGCCAGAACTATCTTTATGTTGTCTTAATCGAAACGCTAATAGACAAGCTAGGTTTTTACCATCTGTAAAATGGGGACATTTATGTCTGCCCCTTGGAAACACTTTGATTAGAATTCATGGTGAGTTGATGCATTTGGATGTCTGCCGAACTGCCCATACTACAGCAAAGCACTGATTACTACCGTGCATGTGTGTGTGAGGGGGTAAAATTGTATAGAAGCAGGGAATTAACTGATAGTAACACCCTTGAGGAGAGAATGGCAGCATGGATTAGATCTAGCTGAAGGAGGAGTGAATTACGCTGGAGTGATTATTCAGAGCATGCATGAAAAATTCTCCAGAGCAATCCTCACACTCCCCCAGTCTGATCATGTCTAGCCCGTTTCAGCCAGGACAGTTTTCAGCCTTTAGCATCCATCAGAATCACCTGGGGCACTTGTGGAGCAATGTTGGGTCTCACCCACAGAGTCCCTGATGCAGTAGGTCTGGGGTTGGGCCTGAGAATTTGCATTTCTGATAGACTCCTGCATGGTGCTGGTGCTGCAGGTCTAGAGACCACACTTTAAAAACCACTGGTCTATAGAATCCCCTCACAGCAGTTTTACTATTGTGAAATTGAATTCCCACCTGCTATGAATGTGTGTTTTTATTCAGTAGGAGGCCATTGATATTTGTGTGTCTGCAACACTAAGTTTCACCACAAAGAGGTATTTTAATTTTTTTCTCCAGGACGTGGTGTCATATCTTTGGAAAATGTAAATACATTGAGTCTACATCCTCTTGATCCATTTCTTCATCTGGTGTACACATGTAGTCAAATGTGTATTGCATGGGCATGCCTACTACTATTGAAAGAAAGGAATATTTCTAGCTAACGTTAGAAATGGCCCCTGCTTTTCAAAGCAGAGCTATCAAATTTAACAATACTTACAACGAAAAGTGAAATTTCAGCCCCATTTCAGACAGATGGAGGGTCTTATATTTCCAGGGGCATGTCTGTGATAACTGAAGGTTTGAGTTGTCTGAGAAAGAAAAAGGGACATTTCACAATTTTAGGGTGGGGAGTGCTCAGCCCATAGACACCTCACTGTGGTCAGTGAGCAGCAGCTGTGTTTGGTTCAGCCCCATTCCAGGGAAATGGGTCCAATCCAAACACATGATTGGGCCAGAAAGCAGGATTATTTAATCACCTGGAGGCCCAGCCCTGCCACTGCAGCTGTCAGAGGAACCTGTCACAGTTGGTTTGCCAAGGACTCAGGGCCAGATGCCTGCCCTGTGAAAATGCATTCCCAAACTGACACCTGGGGCTCAGGACAGCCATTGAGATTCCACCAAGAAGAACAGTGGGACCTAAATTAGCCAGCATGTTCTTCACTCTCCATAGGAAGAATCCCTTACAACAGGAAGTGGATGGGGATGAGGCACAGGTGTCCAATAAGATAACCATCTCTGGCCCTGTCTTACCAGCATAAAGCCTTTTGATGCTGTTCACCAGGAACTCAAATGCATCTGAGACATTTCCTTCCCAAGTTTACTTTTAAGATTTTTTTAAACTCATATTGTAGAGTTGGAAACAGATGTCGTCATTCTATACAGATTTATTTTAGGAGCAATGGAGGATTAATTTATGATGAGATCATTCTTTCAGACACAGAGTTCTGAAAAAACTGTTAGGGACTAAGGTAGATATCATTAAGTTCTTCCTTACTTAAGTCATATTAAAAAGATGAGCAAGAGGAAGGGAAAGAGGAAGGAGGTTGGAAGAAAAGGGAAGAAACACTTAAGGTTTCCAGAACTGATTGCAAGTAGCTGTTGAGTTTGGAGCTATTCATTTCCGAAACTCTCCTCCAAAGAGAGCGAGAGAGAGAAACTTTGTACTGAATATATATTCATAAGACATAATCTTACAAAATAATGAATGTCTTTGATGGTGTGATTTTGTATTTGGGATGGAAGCTTCACATGCAAAACCAAAGTCCGTCCACAAATGCACAAATGTTCTCTCTGAGGACCTGTGCACTGCGTCTTCTAGGGTACTCAGAGGTGATTAAAGCTTGTGGGGGAAATGCTTAATTTGTCTTGGGAATAAACCATGCTGATTTGTTGTAAGTGAGTACGAGGCTTCCCTGAACCCTTGAGAGGCAGCCTGAATTAGACACCCATGATTTATACTATACCATAACTCCATTATGTTGGCTAAGGTAGAGGCAGACATCCCCCCAAGTTATTAAAGCTGTTCATTTCTTCTTAGCACCCCATGGTGCAGAGAGTTTCCATGGTAAAAGAGAAAATAGCTATTTTCCCTTCTATGACTTTAACCTGGGGTTCAATTTCCACAGCCATCTGAATAATACACAGAGCTCAGAGAAACCAGAGGTGCAGGAATTTAGATCCTCCTTGACCAAAGACTTGAAGTATAAATAATTTGCAACATAGGATTTTTAAAAAATGTATTTATCTCTATCTTTTCTTCTATTTTCTCCTGCAGAGAGTCAGGAGGTAGAATGGGGTTTAAAAATTAATTTCCAAGAAGCCGTAGTGACCTGGGTTATCCCAGCATAGCAGTAACTTCATGGATGAGTAAACAATTCCCGAAAGGAAGCTGGGAGACAGTGGCCTCCTGAGTATTGGGGAACAATCTATGGCTTACCCTGTACCTTTGGATTGATGTGCTAATGACGGGCCACCGGTTTGTCTAGCTTCCCTGAAGCACCACAGTTGAATAAAAGTAAAAGAAAACAATCATCTCTATTTTTTGTGTAGACATGTATGAAAGCCAAAAATATTTATGTATTCTTTATGAATCCTATTTGCTGGAAATTTAAGGAATTATGTTTGCAGAACTATAATGGGGAGAGAAAGGTACATATGTGATACCCAGAGGGACATTAAAATGGAGGGTTGAAATTGGGCCTGGGTATACCTCAGTTTAACACAGAGGATTTCCTTATTTAAGGAAAAAGGAATGTCATCGAAATATTGATGCAGCCTGTTGATGATGGAGGGCAGTGTTTATTGCCATGGGTTGGATGAGGATATGAATCTTACTGCTTGTTTCCCTTCCACTGAGTCAGTTTTATTTCCTATCTCTGTCAAAACCTGTCTGCATTCCTGCATCTAAATCCTTTATTCTATCCAGGGACACCTACTTATCTGCCTTCACATGCAGACCTATGCTGGCCAACCCTCAACTGGCCTCCTGCCCTGCAAAAGAAGGGTGGAGTCTGGGCCAGAATCCAGCCAGAAAATCAAAGTCTCTGCCCGAGAATCAAAGTCTCTGCTGTGATTCACTCTTCTCATGTTCCATTTTGACCTGACCCTTTGAGTTCTATGTGTCTCAAGATTCCTGATTGCTTGATTTCTCACTTACGGACAAACCTCCTTCTTTAGTTTCATTATAAGTCTATAGTCAGAGTACATACACTACATTAACATACAATTACAGTTTGGTGGAGACTTTAGAGCCAGTTGCTAGAGTTTAAAACCCTAGCTCTGCCCACTCACTAGCTGTGCAATTTTGAGCAAATTACTTAACCTGTATGTGCCTCAGTTTCCTTGTTGTAAAATAGGATAATGAAAGTACCTGACTCATATGATTATGGTGAAGATTAAATGAGTTAAGATATGTAAAGGGCTATGAAAGGTGTTTGGCATATCCTAAGTGCTATCCAAATGTTTATGACCATTACGGTTACTGTTATTATTACCTGGCCTTATATATCTTATTTAATTGTCTAAGCTGCTACTCTGCTCTGCTTTAAGTATGTGTTTCTTAAGAACAGATTATTTGTTGGGTTACCAGAGCTCATCGTGTGGCTCTCCAGATTTTAATTTCTTACCCTGAGTCAGTGTTCCAGTTATCTAAGAACAAACAGATTTTAGTGTGGACTCTGGAGAAACCAAACTTCTCCTTTTGGTACTTAAAGTTCTTGAGGTCATGACGCAGACTGGGTTCTCTAGAAGCAGACACTGAAATGAGACTGCGTATTGATTGAATAAGGACATTGCTGTATATTGTTTCAGAAGAGACATCCATGGGAGGGAGGGGAAGAATTCAGGACTGAACATAGAAGACGTGCATTGGGGTCAGGCGCGACAGAGCCACAGCCAATCCTGCAGGATGCTGTGGAGTGAGTATGGCCCCTTGGAGTGACTGGAATCAGTCTGGGATTTCTTGGTCTTTATGCTCCTACATGGATCAGTAACTGGTTGTAGGCCACTTGGGGAAGAAGGGTCCTTGGGTGAGGCAAAGCCTGAGGGAGCTGGCAGCTGGAGGCTTCCTGCTCCCCGACAAGGGACCCATGCAGTGCATGTCTGCGTCTTCCCCAGGGTTAGTTCCAGGCTGAAAGATTGTACTTTCCCAGAAAGGCTCAACACAGCATCACTTTGTAAAGACTGCACAATTTGCCAAATGTCTTTTACAGGGATAGATGGGGGATAGATGGGGGATAGATGGGGTCACCGCAAGGGTGCAAGGGAAGATGCTGAAGAAAGGGAGGGTGGCAAGACAAATGGAGATGAATGGAGCAGAGGTTTGTTACCATAGGAACTAGAGTCAACAAGATATAGAGGAAACCACACAGAATCTTTACGTGGGAGGGACCATTAGAGGCAATTAGATGGTGTTAGGCAACTAGTATAGGAGCACATTGTTTCCTTTAGATTTTCTTTCTCTTATTTTTGAGATTTTGAGAAGTTGCTAATAGAAATTGTAGTAGGCTTAGGGTGACCAACCATTTTGCTTTGCCCAGATGGAAAGGACACTTGACTTTCAGTGCTGGAGCTGGGTCTTCTTAGGTGGTTTTCTATGAAGCCTTTTCTAAGCCACCTGGAAGGGTCACAAATGAAGCCATGGAATAATGAATGGGGAGAGGGTTTGGAAACCATGAGCAGTTGTTTTTCCATCTGGTTAAGAGTGACAGGGAGCAGAGACATTCTGGATGCTTCCTGCAGTACTTCACATATACTTGGCCGCTAATACATATAGATCAAAAGGAAATTGAACATGAGGGCAATGAATTAAAAGAGAACAGGAAGGGGAACATCACACACTGGGGACTGTTGTGGGGTGGGGGGAGTTGGGAGGGATAGCATTAGGAGATATACCTAATGCTAAATGACAAGTTAATGGGTGCAGCACACCAACATGGCACATGTATACAATGTAACAAACCTGCACGTTGTGCACATGTACCCTAAAACTTAAAGTATAATAATAATAATTTAAAAATCCTATTAAAAAAAAGAAGAAAAAAAGAGAACAAACTGCTGAGAACAGGGAAATAATGGTAAAATAGGGAATATATCTAGGGAGCAAACCAGAGCTAAATGTGATAATGCTCCCAAACATTACAATGCTATAGGGGTCTTCCTGGAGTCCCTGTCTTCCAGGCCAGACCGGGTGCTTTTGTATTCATGTGTATTACAGAACAACCCTGGGCCTTCATTCTACCCACAACCTCACCACATCAATTCTAGAATGTCCTTTCCTTCTTTTCTTCCTTCTCTCTCACCACAGGGGTGGTGCATTCTTCAGCAGTCCCTGGGGCCAAAGTTAGCAGGAAGCCCTGGGCATATCACCCACTGCCCCCTCCTAGGGTGAGATGAGTCTCTCCTGGGGACTGGACATAATTTGGTGTTGGTATGGAAGTTTGATGTTGGGGGTGGGAAGGTTCCCTGCTTCTGGGAATGCATTTCTATGAGTTGCCTTACCAGCCCAAGTCCAAATACCAGAGGCTTAGGTGGAAACTGGTCTCATCTCTGAGATGAAAGGAGAGCATGTTCCAATCACTCTGGTTTCCAAGTATGGAGTGTATTACAGGAAAGGCTCTAACAAGCTGATATGAATCACTAACCCTGCGACCTTTGGACTTTCTGACCTCATGTCAATCATAGTTCATGCTCTGTCAACAATTACATTTCCATTGATGAACTGGGTTTCCACTAATAACTGAATTCTCTGTATCCAAGAGATTAGTGTATCATGTTCAATTAGCTGCACTTTATTTTCAGATTGTCCTAACTTTTCCAGTTCTGTACAATCTTAGTTACCCCCTCTCACTCAGACAAACAGCGCCTATGCTTTGACTTTATTTTTTTATCAAAACAGAGGTGGAAATATTTCAATGTATTTTTCAATTCTGTCTCCCAATCAGTAGACACCCACAGAATGTTCTATAGGCATTCAGATTGCAAAATATATATAGAACCTGAAGTACTATATGTTTGCAGTGAGGATTTGTGGTATAAATTGTATACTGTTCCATATAATGTTTGGTGAATGACTCAGTGAATGAATAAGCACATTCAATAATAAATTACAAATTAATGATTTCAAAGATTAGTAGATTCATGTACCCTTCAAGCTTACCTGCCCTTTGTTACACAGTAATATATTATTTTCTGTGAACACCCCATGTATTTTTCACCACTATTAAGTGATGCTGATTGCCTCTAGGAGAGGAGGCAGATATGACAATCTTTATTAAACAAGTGGCTTGGAAGAGGAGTAGCTGAAGAAAAAAGAATGGGAAGAACAAAGAAAAGAATGGCAGCCAAGTTTCTGGACCTTAGGCCCTGGAGCCTTGCCTTCCCACTTCCTCATCACCCATTCAAGTCTGCAGCTGGAAGCCCAAGTTGCGTCAAATCTACCTATTTTGCCTTACCTTTTAGGCCTACTGTGACTTTCATCTCCTTTTCCAGTTGGAATAAACCTGTTTACACAGCTGTACATGGCTAGCACCATGCTAGCATGGAGGGAACTACTGAGGCATAGAAGAGGGTCTCTGCATCAAGGTGACCACAGTCTGGCTTGGAGTGAGAGTGGCCTACAAAAAGCAAATGTGAACATGCAAGTCCATGTTTATCGTTAAGAGATCAGATGGTTGCTGTGGGTCAAAAGAGCTCAGGAGTCAATAAGGGATGAGCTGGACAGGGAAAGAAGAATGTACTTTAATTCAGTTCATCCAGCCCTGTCTGCAATTTCTCTGCCGATTTGGCCAGCAGCAGTAGGAGAGGGCTGGTAGGATGGGCTGTAGGACGTTACCCAGGGACATCACCCTCTGGGCTGTTTATGGAACAGAATGGAACCTAAGACTTCATTTCAAATGCATTCTATTGCTATTGTAACACTCAAAAGCCTCCTTACTATACTGTCTACACTCTTCTTATAAAATAAGAAGTGTTATCATTTTTATATTTATTCAGAAGGCACTGGCCATAGAATTAAGCAATTTCAAAATATGGAATGCTTGAAAATGTGGAAGCTAGCAATAACTTCTCATGACCCTAACCGATAGGACTCATGTTCTTATAATCAGTCAAAATAATAAGTGGCAACTGATAAATTGAGTGGTTATTCTCCTTTGTTAATAGAAGGCTGTCATTTAAAATAATTTCCCAAATCCAGTAGATTTGTAGGTTGAACAATGGTTATTGTACCTGGAAAAGGTTCAATGTGTTTCAAATCAATCACCCTGGATTTCTTTAAGGTGTAAAGTTTAAGCCAGCAGTGACAACAGAGCCAAGAGGCTCCTGCCTAATAGCCCAGGGTCAGGTCCCTTGGACTTTCCTGGCGTCTCAGGGGAAGTACAGAGAATTCTAATACTGTGGTTTCTTGGACAAATGACCATTTCTCCAAACCACAGTGGGCTTTGCCTGAGAGTTTGGAGAAAGCACAGGCAATTTTTCCCGGGAGAAAGAGTAAACATGCGCTGTGGCTGCCTGGATGATGACCATTTTCTCTCTTTGTCAGGCCAAGGCAAGGGAGCAGTCCCCACCCTGGACATGGAAAAGCCTACAGCTGCATCTCAGCCTTGCTCACCCCTAGAGCCCTGGCCCTGTGCCTGGACAGGCGTTCTTTGCACCTGAGCTGGCAACTTTCCTCTGGCTGCCCCTACCCAATTTCTGCCATTTCTGTTGACTTTCCAGGGTTGTTGGGTTAGGAACAGACTGTTGGGTTAGGGCTGACTCACTCTTCCTCTGATCTGTAAGGATGCCTTTTCTGAAGGGCCCTTGAAGCATATTTGCCACAAAAATAAGCTGTTTCTGGAGCTTAAAATATCAGGTGATCAGAGCAAAGAATTTATATTATGTGTGTGCACATGTGCTTGTGTGTGTGCTTCCAAAAAAAAAAAAAAAAAAGGAAAGAAGAAAACGCAACTCCAGCCCACTCCAGCAGAACCCTGAGCCACCTTCCTTGCCACCACTCCCATTTTTGTCGTTTTAACTAAAAAGCTTTCTCAACATGAAAGGAGGAACTCAGGGGCTGGCTGAATAATCAGCCCAGGGCTCTGCTGGCCATCTGGGCAAATGTAGCAGGGCCACCAGAGCCTGAAGAGTCTGTTCCCTGGGGCCACCAAGGAAAAGCAGAGCATCCCTGCCTCTTCCCTGGGGCATCTTTGCATGTTATCTGCTGGGAGCTCCTCATCACATCCTAGGGTGGTCGTCTGGGACTATTATGATCTGGTGGGGTCAGGGGCTATTATGCCTCAAGCCTCAGTGTGTTTTAGGGACTACAGGGAACCCACTGTCAACACCATTCAGGGCAGGCGCTGATTACAATAAGCCAGGTTTCACACAGGGGAAAGTCAGTGGCTGTCCCCATCCTCTTCCTTTTCTTATCCTCTTCCATTTCTTAGTATTATCAACTGATTTTAATGGCCTCCCAGAATCAGGTGAAAATTGGACTCAGAGTCTATCTATTTAGACAATCGGGGGACACAAAATTCATTGCACTCTCAGTTTCCACACAGTCATATCCCCTGCCTCCTCCAGGCTCTGGTTTCAGGCAGACTCTGTTCGCAGGTTAAAAGGAATGCAACTTGCATCTTGTAGTTTAATGAATTTACATAAATCCTTAAAGTAGTATTGCTGGACCCCAGCTGGCAAACTGGACTTCAATTTTGTGCATTGGATTTGTGTAAAATCAAAGTCAGGAGAAGATTACGGCTCCCGACACCCGTTCCCTTTTCCCACCTCCTCTGTCTCAGCACTTTTTATTTGGGGCAAGCAAAGAAGTTAAAAATGTCAATCTCACAGTATGTACTGTCAACAACACAATGAGGAGGCTGAAATAAAATCCTCCTACTTTATGGTGATACTTTATCCTTACATAGGGCCTTTCATGAAGAGCCTTCCAGTGCCTTAGTACATTAACCCTCACTGTGCCTCCCTGGGCTGGGCCTAGAACCTACGCTGGTGAAAAAGCAAAGGGATGGTGGGCTGACACCTCATTTCCATGGCAGGTTCCAGGTAGTTTCTCAAAATAGGGGAAACTTTACATCTCTCCCCTCACCTCCTCTCCCAGCAGATGTAGGCTGTATCAGCCCCCTCGCCAAAGGTCCTTGGGGTTGCAATACTGTCAACAACCAAACAGACAGATTACATGTGTGTTGAGGGGACCAGGAGGCAGCCCTCACTCCTCTCAGGAAGGAAAACAGCATTTGTAAGTTTGAAATTTGAAATATCATGAAATGCATCAAAGCAGTCATTATGGGAGTAATCTGAACTTTGTTGGAATTCCTTATGCTCACTTTATGGTTTAGTCTTGTTTTTGTTTGATTTATGTAAGAGGGCTACCATAACATCTGCAGTGATTAAAGCCTATAAATGTCTTTATCCCACTATGCGTTTGGGGCCCTCAATGTGGCACCTGTTTTGTCGTTTCTAAGTTTTACTTTGTACACCAACTTTGTGTCAGATATGATCTATTGTAAGTTATGGTTACCAAGAATTTTCTAATTGGTCACAGGGCTCCTTCCTAAAGAACCTGGACAAAACTACATGATCTTTATCAATGTCTGATTGTAGACTAGAAGGTCGTCTATTTGCTTCTCTTGTTATAACCAGTGCCTCTTAAAATATGGTCTGAGGACCATATGTGTGAGAATGACATGGGCCACGTTCTAAACACAAGGGTTCTCAAGGCCCCTTGAGACTCACACTCTCAACACCATGCCAGTTTGTTTGATGAATGCTGAGGTGTTCCTATGCTTCCCTTTCTAAAATTTCCTGTGCTTCCTATTCCTGACCATATTAACTCTTACAGAGCAGACTGGATGGCCTCAGGCTGTCTCTTAAGCCCTGGTAGAACAATTAGCTCCAGGAGAAGACACAGGTACTGCAGCAGACAATACTCATTACTAAAGGCTCAGTGTAAAGGGAAGCATGCAACAAATATACTGAATTCCCCCACCGCCGATATTTTCTCCATCCTGCAATTGAATCTTGCCCACCTCCAAGGGCATGGAGAATTTACTGCACAGTAATGCCCTAGGACTCAGCCCTGTGAGTGTGATTCCCATGGTCTTTGCGCTTGTCTTTCACGCCTATGACTTATCTTCTCTTGGAAGAGCTAAGCAGAGGGGCTGGGTTACATAAAGGAGCAGAAGTCACATGGGTTTGAGGTTGACATCTGAAGCTCTGCTGAATGCCCACTGGCATATATTTGCATATAGGAATCAGACCCAGGAGTATTAATGGTGGTCACATGCTTCTTATTCCAAGTTACCACTGTTCATATTAGTTTACTAACTTCCTCTTCAATGTTTATCATCCTCAGAGGGATCCAGGGCTCCTTAGGACACTGGAGGGTCAGGCAGAGCTGAGTTGAAATTCCGGATCTGCCACTGACTCTTTGTGTAATCACATTCAAATTAGTTCAGGAACATATCTCCCTGGGCCTCAGTTTCCTTGGTTGTGAAAGGTGAGTGAAGATAATAGTGTGTAACTCACTGGGTTTTGTTTTTGGTTCTGGGTTTTTTTTTTTTTTGAGATGGAGTTTCACTCTTGTTGCCCAGGCTGGAATGCAATGGTGCGATCTTGGCTCACGGCAACCTCCGCCTCCTCACTGGGCTTTTTTAAGGGTAAATTAGATGATTCACTGAAAGCCAATGGCACATAGAAATGCTGAAGAAGAGGCAGTTGTTTATGAGAATGGGGGAGTGGCAGACTCAGACGCTGGAGGTAGAAACTGTGCCTGTGATCATGGTCCTTGTAGGTCCCTTGTAATACATGTCATCACCAGTAAGCAGCTCTAAGAGACCTTTTGGCTGTTTTTTACTCCATGCAGATCTGATTACCATCTCTGACTTCAGGAATTTTCCAATTTAAGACAGAAAACACTTATTAACATAATAAAATGACCAGCATAAGACAGTTTTAAAAATGATCAGGTAAATAGCCATATATGTGCCTGTTACAGTGTCACCCAGCCATCCTTCTCCCAGGCCTCAGGGAGAGAGGACATTACCTGAGCGCAGGACTAGCAGGCGGGCAGGAGGCGGGGAGACACCACTCAGCAGGTGGGGGGAGTTTTGGCAGCAGCATTCATAATCACCTAGTAGGTAGAGGTGGTGAGGATGGCCTTTCCCTCCCCTACCCCCACCTTTCCCCTCTTTTGTTTTTATGCTAAGTCGTAAGTCTAGCTAAATACTTGTATTTAACTCTCCCTTGGGAAGGTATGACCTGGATCACACCCAAGGGGCTCCAAAAGTGCATTAAACAGAATCTGGCCTCAGGTTCCTATAATATGTGGGCCATAAAAAAAAATAAAAATGTGCAGGAAACATGGGCTATGCTTTCCTTTTCTTGAAACGATTACAGACATAAGATATCTTCTCACTATGAAGTAAGACAAGAATTGGATATGCTTTCTCTAGAGGAATAGAAATAGTGCTTTGAAAAATCTATCCTACCTTGGTGGAAATTTTCAGTCATTCTTTTTCTTGGACTTTTTTTTCCCCCTAAAGAAAAACATAGGCTCTAATGTATGGCTTATGCCTTCGAGTTTCTACTATAAAGGCCTGGTAGGCAGTATAGCAGGTAGGCAGGGCTGGGTTTTGTGCCATCACTCCCGGCCACTGAAAAAAGCCAAAGTCCCTTCTTAATAAAGCTCTGCAGACTCATTGTGGGTTAGAGCTTTCTAAGCTCCCCCTGGAGATTTCCTTAATGTTAGACTAGCCATGACAAGGAGCTGGTCACACCTGTGCCCCTACAAGCTTTCTGACTTGTCGCTCCGGTGCTTGCCAGCACCCAGGAAAATGAACCGAAGCGGCTCACACTTGTCTTACCTTAAAACTTCATTTGTCAAACAGGATTGCACAAGGAAAAGGTCAGCACTTTATGTTCTGAGCACTGAACTTTAATCATTTCTGAAGGTGGACAGAGTCTAAGAGGTCTTTAAATCAGTCCTCAAATATAAGGGGAAAGGGGTGGGTCCTTGGATCAGAAATGAAAACTAGTGCTTGTGTCTTCCTCTTCTCAACCCTATTCCACCCCCACATACCGTTGCATCCTGGGAGAAACTTTATCAACATTCATTCAATCAATACCTCTTTCTTGAGCACCTACTATAGGTCAGACATTTAGTGAAGAAATAGCAATTTTTCTTTTTGAGGCTTATTTTGAAAATGTACCACCAAGTCTTTTTATTATTATTTCTAATAACAAAAATGAAACATGATCATTGAAAAAAAGTCAAACCACACACAAAGCATACAAATGTGAAAGTTCTTTCCACCTTTTTTCCCGAGGGTAACCACTGTTAATCATTTATATAATTCCTCTCATCATATGCAAAGTTCTTTTTCCTGTTCAATATGCCACCTTCTACGCTGCACCTTGCTTTATCCACTCAGTAAGCAACAACCTACTTCTGTCCACATCAGTATATTCACAGTTACCTCCATTTTTGTTTTCTTATATTGATGAATATTAGTCTCCCTTTTATTGGCTTACAAATAATGCTGCAAAGAACTTGTGCTTATATCTTTGTGCTCTTTTGTGAGTGTATTTGTGGGATCACTATGGAAAAGTGGAATTGCTGGATCTAAGGGTCTGTACTTGTAAAATCTTTAGGTACATCTAATTTACTTTCTCTTAACATGGGGCTCATTGAATACCCATCAGTGACATACACAATTTGTGCTGCCTTTAACTATTTCCCACATGAAAGTAGCATATATTGGGGTCTTGGGACCCTACTAAATCAATAACCAATTGCTACTCTTTGAGGAAATAATTTTCAGACATGCAATGAGCATCTGCTGGGGGTAGTGAGATGTGAGGTCATTGTTTTCCAAGGCCAGGGAGAGAGCTTAATCTAAACATACACTCCATGCCACAGAATCAGCTAACCTTGTTCCTGCCTCCACCCTCAATGCTCACCCCCCACCTCCCACATTTCTGTTTAGGATTCACTATGGCAAGTGATTTAGGTATAAACAAATAACACTTACAAGGCAGCCCTCAAAGACCTTTCAAACTGAGTTGGGGAGACAGAACACAGATGGCTAAAAAACAAACTAAAAATACTAGTCAGTATATAAAAAGCAGCAAGTAAATATAAATAGTAAGCATCGTTATAGCAGTCCAGAGGAAGGAAGGAAAACAGTGGGCTGGAGTGTTCGCGCTTTGTGGCAGAGACTAGGTGTTGGATCTGTGGAATTTCTCTAGGTGGGGGCTAGGGGTTGGAGGGGAGATAACTGTAAAAACTATAAGAACCAACGGACAGAAGAGAGATTCCATGAGAGAGTGGAAAATAGGGGAGAAAGGGCCCATTTTTATTTTGATAGTTGTGAGTGGGATTTACAGTGTTCTGTGAGATTATTAGAAAGACTTGGCACAGATTCTTATTTATTTGTTTTTTGGAGTGTCGGGGGTGGTGCAGGTGGGTGGTTACAATTTTAAGAATCAGAAGAAAGCCTCCAGCACTCTTCTCAGGAAAAGAAAAATTGCATATTTGCAAATGCACACAAAATGTTGCTGTGATTTCAAGGATCCCTTCCTTCTACTCCAAGCTGAGACGCTAGAATGTATCTAAAAGGAGTTGCACCCAAGACAATCTATCTAGGAAAAATGTCAGCCAGGTGTATATATCACAGTAAAAGTAATTAAGCAATGTAAGACACAACCAGTATTCATATATTCATGAATCATCAGGCTCTGAAGTTGACTCGAAACAGGTGGGTAAACAATTTGGTAGGGCTGTGCTGGTACTTCAAACTTTTCCTCCAGGTCTCCAGCTATTCCAGTGTAAGCTGGTGGAGGCGATTCTCTGTCTTTTTCAGACCTGAAAGAAGCCATCCTCTCAAAAATGTGAATCAATGGGATTATTTACGCATGTATAACTGGAATCCACTCCAAGATGCCGATTTTGCTGCAGAAGAGATACTCTTCCTCCCCACCCCCTCCTTTCTTTTTGACAGTCAGTTAATAAAGACTCAACAATAAGCAGCTGCCAGTGATGTCATTTGGGACTTTGTCCACGGAGCTTGTATTTACAAGCTCGAAGCAACTACGGAGCCGCAGCCCAGGGAGCAAGTCTTCGCAAACTTGCTCCGCATTCACGGCAGGACTTCCCAGCCGCTGTGGATGTTCAGGAAAACCGAGTCTGTTCTGTTAGCGTGGCCTTTGAATGCTTCAAAAATAAACAGAGGATAACCAACCGCGGGAGGAAATTTTTAGCTGGAGAGAGTTGTAGTTCCTGTGTCTGTCTCCAGGACTGTGATATGTGTTGACTGAAGAGCTAACTACAAGTAAGACTGTTGGGATTTTTTTTTTTTAAACTCTTGTAACAGTTTTTCTTATTTATACAGCTTGTTTTCCTTCTAAAGTGAGATGATGATGTTTACATATTTCTCCAGGCTCTTTCGGCTGTCACAGCAAGTATGCGTTTGTTCTAAGTAACTATAGGGCCCTAAAGTGGACTGGAATTAGGGGTAGAGGACCCCTTGTCTCTGAGAACAAATACCAGGATGCAGATGATAAGGAGATACTGAATGGCTAATCCTCATTTGCCTCTGCAGGGAGGTCAGGTTTGGTTTTTCATTTGTTTTGTTTTTGTTTTTTAAAGAGATACAACCAACCAAAAAAGTATTAGGCTGATCTAGAAAGTTTAGCAGACAACTATGAAGGCTACTTTTTCATGAACTGGTACACTGCAGGGAGAACCCACTTTTTGTCTCTGATTCTTTCTGTGGTTTATGGATTTCTAGTGTGTGGATGTTGATATTTATGGTCTCTCGTCCCCTCCTACCTATACTCTCTCCCCAAACACACACACACACACCACACACACACACACACACACACACACACACAGGCTCATTCATCCTCAGGAATGTGTATGTATCAAAAAATATTTTGAAATTGAAACTGTTTCTATTTGGATTCTTTTCACATTGAGTATCTGGAGAAATGTTCAATGTTCTGACTTGTCTTCTGAGTTGGAACCCAAGTTAATGTACTACTGAAAAAGGCAAACTTTGACACTGAGCTAGATCGGTATACAAAATCCACATGTTCTCTTTTGCCTGCCTCAGGGCTCTTTAAAACTCTCCAGATATTCTCTGGGATTTAAATAGGAAGAGTGAGCTTCCTGTATGCCGCCAGCCTGGACAGGAACCTCTTATCCCACCTGCACCGGCTGGCCCGTGAGCTATTCTCTGTTGCCACCCGGGAGTTTTGCTTAAGAGCCCAGTGAAAAATTGTCTTTCTGTCCTTCAAGCTACCAGCTCTGCTCCTCAGTGCCTGCAGTTCAGCCTCTTGCAACCAGTAGCAAATCCCAGCTGATTCCTGCCCTCTAGACCTGACAGCCCAGCCCGCTGCACGGATTGGCAAGAAGTGGCTGTTAGCCTGTTAGCTCCGCACGTGAACCCCATGACTCACTCAGGAGCCTGGCTTGCTCCTGAATTCAGCTGCTCTGTCACCAGCCCAGAAACATGGTGACAGCCTTCACTACCTTTTCCTTGTCTCTAGTCTCAGAATTGTGAGAAGCCAGTGTCAAAAGGCCTCAAAATATTTGACTGTTTTCCAGGGAATCCTAAGGTGGGTAACATCCTGCCTCTTTGTCAGCTCCATTTTTTTCCATCAGAACACATTAGGCTTAGATATGTTTTGTGTATTAGAGCTCAGTGCTCTTTGCAATTCTTTGCTTAAAATAAGGGACTTGCTGCTAAAACAGATTTCAAACTATTCATCAAAGTTTATCCTTTCACAGAAGAAAACTTGGGGCACAAGGAAGAGAAGTGATTGTCCAGGAGCACCCAGTAAGATGGTGGCAAAGCTACAACTAGAAACTGAGCTTCCTGTGTTCATTCCAGCATGTGTCCTACTTCTCAAGTTCTTAAATATTGAAAAAGAAATGGGACCCACACACGGTTCCTATGCCTTCTTGTAGGAACAGGGCTATGTGCAGGTGTACAGATGAAGGTGGTCTGGCAAAGAGAGAACATTCCTGTTTTGTCTTTGGCTCTCGTTACATTTCTTAAGGTGTCTGTTCCTCATTGTTTTCACTAGCAAACCAAAGGGAACTCTGTGATTATTTTACAGATAATGGCCTAAAAGCAAATGGAGCAGCCTCAGCAGTTGAAATAGCTCAGAAGGCATTTTGCACTGGGTACAGGTTGGGATACCTGAGGTGATTCCCAACTCTGATACTCAGTGTTTGTGCTTTACTTCCAAGTCTCAGACTTCTTCTTATGGCCACAGCTTGCTTTGCTTTTCCTCTTTTGGGCCCCTCTTTCCAGTGGAACCTTCTCTTCACTTTTTCATTGATTCCTCCTTCCCACTTCATTCTCTCACTGCAGCCTGGACCTCAGTTTCCAGTATTCAGCTAGATCGCATACACCCATCCATTACCCTTCTCTCTGGAGCCTTCCTTGTCCCTGACATTCCTACCTAGGGGCGGGGGGCCTTCCTGGACTCTCCTGGTCCAAGTGGTGATTCACTTGTTTCGACTGTCATGGTATCTTGTGCCATTTTTTGCCCTGGGATCTGGAGCTCTTTGCCATGTTGTTAAATACCTCTTTCCGTCGAAAGCAAGGGCTGCTTGCTATATAATACTTCTTATAGCTACAGCACTAAGCACAGAGTAGTTATTCAATGTATTATGCTAAATAAATGAATGAATTAAATATCCATTTTCCTGCTGCAAACACCCAAGCCTCAGGACTTGGTTGGCAAAATTACCACATTACTGTGCTGATTGGCTTTAAATTCTTCTTCACTGTGGTTGAAGGCCCTTGATGCCAGACGTCTGACCATGAAGATGGGGATATTCTTGATGTGATGCCTGGCTGTCTTCCCTGGCTCATTTCACTCTACTCCACAGTGTGGACTTAGAGCTGTCTTGGGGATTCTGGGCCTGATGGCTAATCAGGGTCTTCACTATGCAGCACAGCACAGTGACTGAAGACTTGGACTCTGGAACTGGGCTGCCCAGGCTCAAGTCCTGCTTCTGCCACTTGCCGGCTTTATGATCCTGGTTAATTCACTTAACTTTTCTATTTCAATTTCTCCTCTTTAAAATGTGGATAATGAGAGTGTCTCCTTCATGGGAAGATGGAGAAGGATTAGATATCTTAATGTAGCTAAAACAATAGGCACAATGCTAGGCATACATTAAGTGCTAATGAGTATTAGCTACAGTTATTATTTATCTTGCTGATGCCCACGTCCCACCCCAGACTTACTGAATCATGACCTCTAAGGTGGAATTCAGATCCAGCCATGGTTAAAAAGTTACTCCGATGATTTCGATGGGAATTACTGGCCTAGCTACCAGGAGCTGCTCTCTATTACTGAAATATGCTGGGCTTGTATGTTCTTCAGCACATCTGCACCTTTGTACTCCTGCAGCACCTCTCCACACACTCAGTTTATCCTCCATATCTTGCATGCACCTCCTGTCCTGTGAGCAGCTTTTCACATCCCAGTCACCGCAGGTAGGTGTCCCTGTGCACCCTGGAACTCCGTCCGCATTGGTTCACTGTGCTTCTGTTCCCCTCTTCAGCCTCTGTGTCTCACGAGGGCACACCTGCCAACTGACTCCCCAAACTTAGCACCATGCATGACACTGCCCTTAGGGAATTACTTGTTGAGTAGACGGATGAATACTGCTCACTGAATGCCTTCATTTCTACTTGACTCCTGCCCTGTGCCTACCCCTTTCCCACGGTGGCACCTGTGAGCCTTGCTTCACTCTTGAGTCCCAGCTTTGCCTGTGCTCCTCCCTCAGGTGGTGTCTCCCTCCCTACTTAAGAGAGAAGACTGCGGTCCTGCATTCTGAAATCCTTCCACGTTCCTTGGCTTCATCTGACAACGTTCCCTGCTCCATCTCCCCTCTTACTTCCCTCAGATGAAGAAACAGTCACACCCCATGGTATTCTATCTAAACTCTGTTGGGATGCTTACACTGCATAGCCCCATTTTAAAAGTATTTCTTTACCTTCTGCTGCTGCCACTAGATTCTAGTGAATTTGAGATAGAGTCGTTGCCAAATTTGAGTTGTCAAATTTGTAATCTTAAGTGTAGTTTGTAATCTCAGCACCTGGCACACAATGAGTTCTCAATAAATGAGAAAAATGTATGGATACATGGTTGATGGGCACAATAAAAACAGATTTAAAATGTTTTCTTCCAACATCAATCACTATTGAGTGGTTACTGTATACCAGGCACATTTTCAAGCTCTGTGCTCATGCTATCTTATTATGATCATTGTATTCATTGTCCAAGCAAAAATACTGATGCTCAGAAAGGTTAAGTAATGTGCACAAGTCACATGGGTGGATAAGAGGCAGAGGCAGGATTTGAGCCCACAGCACATACTTTTTTTTTTTTTGAAATGGAGTTTCACTCTTGTTGCCTAGGCTGGAGTGCAATGGCACGATCTCCACTCACTGCAACCTCCGCCTCTCAGGTTCAAGTGATTCTCCTGCTTCAGCCTCTTGGTTAGCTGTGATTACAGGTGCCTGCCACCACACCCAGATAATTTTTGTATTTTTAGTAGAGATAGGGTTTCACCATGTTAGCCGGGCTGGTCTCAAACTCCTGACCTCAAATGATCCACCTGCCTCAGCCTCCCAAAGTGCTGGGATTACAGGTATGAGACACTGCACCCAACCCCACAGTGCATACTCTTAACCTTTCATTTTACCGCTTTCTGGATATGGAGGCTTCATGAGCCTCACATTCACCCACAATGACGTTTTGGTCATTCACATCTGCCCCGATTGACTGCAGTGGCAGAGCAGTATAGAAGATTAATACTTCCACCCATTCAAACTGGCAATTCACATTTTCTAGTCTTTCCAAAGTGTCTAACGTCTATGCGCAGTCCTTTACTATTTTTATTTTTCCTTTAATCTCAGATCTGAATCTTTTTTTTTTTTTTTTTTTTATGGAGTCTTTCTCTGTCACCAGGCTGGAGTGCAGTGGCATGATCTCGGCTCACTGCAACCTCTGACTCCCTGGTTCAAGCTATTCTCCTGCCTCAGCCTCCCAAGTAGCTGGGATTACAGGCATGTGCCACCACACCCAGCTAATTTTTGTATTTTTAGTAGAGACAGGGTTTCACCATGTTGGCCAGGATGGTCTCAATAGCCTGACCTCGTGATCTGCCCACTTCGGTCACCCAAAGTGCTGGGGTTACAGGCGTGAGCCACTGCGCCCGGCCAGACCTGAATCTTTTTGTAGAGTAGCCCAAGTTTATGGTTAAACATCAAGATTATTTACATTCTTGGTGTGGGTTTTGGTAGGCCTAGTAAAGTTTGGTCAGGAGTGTAATCCAGGGATTAGATACAAAGAAAAAATTGGAAATAATGGTTGGCCATTTGGTTGGTCCCTAAAAATGGTAACCTAAGGAAATGGTAGCATTTTGTGAAAGTGGATTTAAATAGCCAGAAGGGTTTAGTCTGAACACTCTGGCAAGTCATGGACCCAGTTAAGCACAAAGTACCTTATAGCCTTCTTTTTCTCCAGTTCTCTAACTCTACAAGGTTTAAAGCCTTTGGAATTTTGGATTCCCAATTGTCCTTCCTTTATAGATGAAATAATAAATCTCTCAGATACATAGAACATTACCCACACATTTACAATGCCCCAATACATACTTGCCTAATGAAGTGTATCGTGTCAGTTTGGAAGCCTCAGTTACACAGGGTACTTCCCCGTAGTTACATAAATTAATCTTGGTATTTTCAGGGCAAGAAACCAGATCTCTCCTTTTAGAAATCAACTTTACCGGATTAGTGATTCCTTTGAGGAGAATTTGGATGCATTGTAGAAGCCCAGTGGACTGAGTTCAAGAGGAAAGAGGAGAGTCCCAAGCCCATTTTGGAGCATAAACTGGGAATAATAACATGGCAGATAAATATTACGGTGTTGAAAGAAGAGCTGTTAGTTCTGAAATGTGGGAACAAGTGTTACTGTTGAGACGCATGTCTGACAAACCGCTCCATAAAGGCAACTTGCTTCATTTGGCTAATTGAATCTAGAAACACAGAACTGATCCAGGCCAGCCCAAAAGGCATTTCTCAAATGGTTTCCATTGTCAGTGCTAACTGGTTTTGTAGCAACTTAAAAAGTCAAAGTAATACATACTCATAAATTAGAAAATCCAACAATAGTAAATTGTTTATATATCTATGTATATATATGAATATTAGTACTAAACAATAGCTCTAACATGCTCATATATATAAACATTGAGTATATGTTTCTCTATATGTGTATATATATATGTGTGTGTATATTTATATAAAATCTTACAGTCTCTTGGGCCACCCTCTCTACCCCATTTCTGAGTTTTTTTTTTCTTCAGCTGTTTTTATGTAATATTCCTAAATCATATGTTTCTGTGTGTATGTCAAATTACTACTTCTTTATTATTATGGTAGATTATAATATATCTTTTTGAGCCTCCCAGAGCATCCCTATTCTTCAATATAATTATATCGCAGTTTTAATTACATGCATAGTGCTTATTTTTGTTTTGATTACAAATATTGTTTACGTTGAGTCAAATCACTATGATCACATCTTTATGTTAACATTTTTTCCTAAAGTTATTGCCTCATTTTTAATATTTACGTAGTTTTCTAAGACCCTATAGCTGAAGTTTCCCAGTTGCTCCAACAGCCCTTTGACATATATGTCAAATATAATCTCCTTTTAAAACATTCATCTTCTGTGAGTAGTTATATTCTCAAGTCACCATGTTCTCTTTTTGTCAGTTGCCAAGGAGGATAAGTTAATAATTAGTTGTGCCATATCAGCAACAATTTTAAATGCCTGCCTCCAATGTTTCTTTTATTCTCATTACAGCCAATTACTCATATTTGGGTAAATAGAAATGATCTGGTTTATTGTAGTTGGTAAATAGCAATCATAACTTGGTTTTATAGTCTCATGAATACTCAATACATTTCAATGTAATAAATATCCTTCCTTTCTGAGTACCTTTGACATGTAGTATAGCTTCATCAGAGGAAAGCAAATGATACCTCATGTAATGTTATTTTATGAACCACTAAATGAATGCTCAAAATGACATTTATTTCTTTCCTTCCTGATTTTCTCCCCACTTATTCTTTGAGCCTTGAATTATAGAATCAGGAATGTGAGATACTTTGTTATTGAGAGTAGTTAAAACAGTTTACTTAAAATAATGTGAAACTTTGCCTTTAGAGACGGTGTTCATGCAGATTGCCAGTAGAGGGCCTTGTTAAACTAAGTAAAATTTCACATACAGGCCAATTGCCAACAGTTACAGCCACCCTGTTAAAGAAGCTCTTGGTTTTAGGATTCCTGATAAATAGCAGTAAAACTGTGAAAATGGTATTTTAAAGTGCATCTTATTTATTTCTATAAGGAAAAATTAGATATCTTAACTTTTCATTTTCATTGTTTTCTTAAGAGGAAATTGGAGAATTAGAATAGATCATTAATAAGCCATCAACCAAACCAGGGCTGTGGAGGCCTAGTCATAAAATCTCTCTAGGACATTTATTTTGGAGTTGGGGCCCTGGGATCTGAGCCTTTGGGGAACCCAGTATTGACTGTTGAACATGGCGGAGAAAGATGATGGCTCTCTTGACCTAGGCACAAGTTATACTTGCTGCCTACATTTCAGTGAGCCTTACTCTCAACAAAAGTGGGTTTTCTATTCTATGCAGCTGGACAAGAATCTTCTCACTCTATAGTAAGCCCTCACTTTGGACACAGCAAAGAGAAGCTAGACTCCGAGAGCTGAGAGCGTGTCATGTTCTCCATCACACCCACTTTCCAGTCAAGGAAACAGTGGTGGGGAGGAGCAGGGTAGTCCAGAGCTGTTCTCTTCCTACCTGCTGGCTTGTTTCCAGCTCCTCTTATTCACCCAAATCTCTCCTTCTGGGGAAGGTTCTCTTCTCCCCACTCTATCCTCCTGGGTACAACTTCTTCTCAGCCTAAAGAACACTTCCTGAGGAAGGCTTTCTTTACTTGTGATGTACTCTGGTAGCTCCATCTCTCTGTTTTTCATAGCACTTATCACCCGTATAATTAAATATATCATCAACTATTTGATTAAGAATATCTCCCCATCTAGGCTGTTATGTTCCACAAAAGCAGAGCCTGTGTCTGTTTTGTTTGAAATTGTAACCTTTGGACCTAGAACAGTGGCTGGCCCACAGTAGGCGTCCATCAAATATTTGGTGAATAGATGAATATACACAAGTTTTCTGGTTTTTAAATTAGTACTTTCTCTTCTCCATTTTTATACTTACGAAAATATTCATGTTTATACCTCATCTGATGGCATTCAAATCTCGTGGCAGTCAAAATGCCTGTGGACTCGGGGCACAAAGCTTGGCATTGGGTTTTATACCTAACTTTCAATAAGTGTGTGAGTACCTCTTTATTCCCCATAGTACAAGAATCAGTATTCATGGCATTTGTCCAATGGGGGCTCTATAGGTATGAGAGCAAATGAATAAGAAAATGGGCAAGGATTTCTTTTATCCTCTTATTGTTGAAGACAAGAGGAGTGGGAACAGATAGATGTCTTGAGCTTAGTAATGTGCCTTTTTGTTTCCTACTTTGGGCTAGAGATTTTCTAGAGCCCTGCATGCTGTGAAACATTCTTTTCCTGAGACATCATGGTACATTAGACCAGGATTTGATCTTTGGAGTCAATTAATGCAGACAGTATAATGGAAGGCTTATAACTACAGCTCTTACCCATGTGGCATTTATCCTTGGATATCCCTGGGTTCTGATCTCTGTTCTGAACTCTACTGACTTTGGGCAAGTTATTTAACCTTGTCAGGCATGATTTCCCCATCCATAAAATGTAGTAATTTCAACAGTAGCTGGGTGAGGGGCTCACGCTTATAATCTCAGTGACTCAGGCTGATGTGGGAGGATCACTTGAGGCCAGGAGTTCAAGACCAGCCTGGCCAACATAACAAGACCCCATCTCTAAAAAAACAATTTTAAAAACTTAGCTGGGCATGGTGATGTGCACCTGTAGTCTCAGCTACTCAGGAAGCTGAGACTGGAGGATAACTTGAACCCAAGAGTTCCAGGTTGCAGTAAGCCCTGATTGCACCACTGCACTCTAGGCTGTGAGATTCTTAAAAAATCAACAGCGATTTTGCCCAGTATTTATTAAATGTGTATGATGTGTCTGATCCCATTGTGCTTTCTATTCATATTGTCTCATGTAATCCTTAAAACAGCCCACTGAGATAGATGTTATTATTAATCCCATTTTTAGATGCAAAAACCAAGGTACCAAGAGGTTAATATGTTCCAGATTACACAGTAATTATTTGAGCCACATATTTAGATTATATTACCTTCTTACGGGGTCATCGTGAAGAATAAATGAGATAAGCTACCTCAAGTGCCTGTACCAAAATAGACTCACAATACATGTAAGTAGTATTAATACGTTATTAATAATACTATTAATACATATTGATAATACTGTTCTCATTATTGGCTGTTATCATTGAGGATGACGTAGGCCCTTGTACTTCAGTGACTGTCTTAGGGCAATGAGAGAGGTGAGGACAGCACTGTGTGTCCCAGGTTTAGGAAGTTGTTTAATCCTAATGTCAAATGTCAACAGTTCCCTTTACTCAGTATTTTGGCACAAATGAGTATTTGCCACTCCAAAACAACTACAGAGAACAATGTCCACCCCCAATCCCCTTCTGGGTCATGAGTGCTTTTATTATGTTCCTGCCATATGGGCTTTTTTTTTTTTTTTTTTTTTTTTTTTGCTCAGCACATTGCGTCTGTTTATGTGATGCCCCTGGCTTTATCATCTCTGCATTTCGTTTGGCAAAATTGTCAAATCCTGTGGTCTTCTGTGTGTGCGTAGAACTGCTAATTTGAAGTAGAGTAGAAGCAGGTAACGGAGTCAGAAGGGTGTAGGGAGGATGTGACTCCTTCTATAGGGTCTTCATTCAATACCCTTTTTCTGTAGTCCTGGACCATCTTCCCTGGCTGGCCCCTTCCTCTTTCACATCTCTCTGTCTACTCCACCTTATTTCTCAATCTTCTGTCTTCGTTCTTCCCTCTACACCATTTGCATCTCACCTCTCCTATTTTCTCCTCCCTTTTGCTCTTATTCTCCCTCCTCATCTTCATTTATCTCTACTGCTCCTCCTCCTCCTCCTCTCCAGAGCAAAGAAGGGACCATGGTCAGTGTCTCTTAATGAACCAGAGACCAGAGAAAAAGACCACCTCTCCATAATCTTCAAATGCCCTAGGACTTTATTATAATGCTCATCTCATTAAACAAAGAACACATCCACATTACAGGCCAAACGAAAGGGAGACCAAAAGGAGCAAGCAGCATGGTAGAGTGGAGAGTAATCTGAACAGAGAGATTGAACAATTCTATTTGTAAAATCCTGCCATGAGCCAGCTAAAGGACATAGGATCAAGTGTTCCCATCTGCAAAGTGAAGGGGGAGAAGATGAGATGGTCTCAAGGCCGTTTCCAGTGTTGTGATCCTGTTATTCGTAGTCACACAATGATTGCAGCCTGATTCACAACACAGGCAATTATCAAAGCACCAAGGAGGAAAGCCCCCACCTCAGGGCAGTGGGCTCAGGGCTGGGCTGCATGCAAGGGCAGCCTGGGGACCCTGGCAGTGTCTGTGATCCCAGTAGTCCCCTGTTTTCCCAAAGTGCCGAGGTGATTCGTCACTGCACAATGCTGTGTGTCCTCACAACAGATGTTAAAGGATCACCCTTGAAAGGGTGTTTCTCCAAAGCATCTAATTATAACCTCTACAGAAGATTAACAGATGTTATAATTGTCTTTCTCCTTTGATTAAATAGTTTCTGCATGAGTAGCTTTCTTAGATTTTCCTTCTATGTTTTGTATGATCTTATAAGGGACTGACATGTCTTCAATTTTGTAGAGATAGTTCCTCAACAGGCTTGGTAAGAATCTGCAGACTCATAATTTCATTATCTCTCTCTCTCTTTCGTTCATATGTCTTTTTATACATAGAAAACCTGGGCAGGTGAGGGCTGTGCTTGTGTAGTCTGAAGTATGGTTATAAAGGTGTCCTGGTGGCAGGAATATGAATCTGGCCAAGAAGCTGGCCTCTCTCTTTGCTATTTGTGGAGGTGACTGATGCTCATGAATGTTATCTAGGAAAAGTTGTGCCAAATGGGAAAGGAAATTTCAGCAAACTGTGTACCAACCAAGCATTCCAGGTGCCAAGCGTGCAAATGAGTGTGTGTGCAGAGAGAAAAACTGCATTCATGATGTGAATGTCTGCAGATTTCTCTTATGATATTTGTTTTGGAAAGACAAGCTATCAGCCAGGAGCATTATCAGCACCAAAAATATTATTTTCATTTCATTATTTAGAACCTAGAATTCTCTCCATTGCTAGGCATGTGGTTTGTATTCTGTTGCTCATTTATTTTACCCTCTATTGAGCTTATCAGGAAGGATGATACCACTAACTACAGGAATAAGAAGACTTCTTTCTCATTGTCTCATTGTCCAAATGAGTATGTTCCTTCTTGAGAAGAGAAAATTTTAAGGAAGGGTTTCAGACATTGGATGAATTTATGAACAATGAAGATGAGAGGAATGGAAATAAGAAATACTTACTCAGATCTTTTAGAGGGATCTGCTTAATAGTAGTCTCCATCTCTCCATACCCAAACGTCTGTCTTAAATCAAGGCAAAGGTCACTCCTCAATCAGCCTGAGGGCAGAGAGCAAAATAAGCAAAATAAAACTTGGCTTCACTGAATACATTAGCATTAAACTTTCATTGAAATAAAAAAGAAAGATTCTTGAATTGGTTTATCAAATAGGTCCTATGTAAATTCAATCTCCACTTTCATCTGCACTTGCTAAGGAAGAGAAGGGAAGATGAGTATTTTTTTAGTGTACAATCTACACTGAATACACATGCTACTGGAAAATCAAAGGGGAAAACATTTATCTTTATGGGTTTCATAACATAGTGGGGAGAAGGAGTTAATCCCACGTGGGGCGTTTAAAGAATACTACACACCAATCAGTAGGATTAAGTTCCAAATGAATGATCAGAGGTTTGACAAATGAAAAGTTTTTATAAGTAGGTGGCTAGAATCATGAACATTCTACAGTCCATATCATATTAGAAATGGCTAAATAAATTAGATTTATTTGGGACATTTGGAAGAGGAAGATGTTTAACCTTTTTTATTGAAGTATAAAATACATACAGATAATTGCACCTAAGTATAAAGCTTGATAAATTTTTATAAACTGAATATACCCATATCACTAATCCTCTAAACAAGAAATATTGCCAGCACCCTAGAAGCCTTCCTCAAATTCCCTTTCAGTCACATTCTCTAAGGTAACCACCATACTGACTTCCAGTGGCTTAGATTAATTTGGCCTTTTGTGTACTTTTATCTAATTGGAATCATACGGTTTGTGTAATTTTGTGTCTGGCTTCTTTCCTTCAAATTACGTTTGTGTGATTCATCTGTATTGCTGTGTTTAATTATAACTTTATGCACATTGTTGTATAATATTCCATTGTGTGACTCTGCCACCATATAGTCTTCCTACTATGGATGGGCATTTGGATATTTTCCAATTTTGGACCATGACACATAGTTCTATTATGAATATGCTGGCACATGTCTCTCATGTCTCTTGGTAAACAAATATACACATATATGTTGAGAGTGCTTGTGTAATTGCTACACATAGCAATAATAGAGTATCTCAGATCTAATGCCCAACAGTCTTTCAAGGGGATTGTACCAATTTATACTCCCAGGAACAATATATGAAAGGAAGTGTGGTATTTTAATTTACACAAGAAAGCAGCACTATGACTAAGAATGGAAGTTAAAGAGAAGTTACTGTGGTCTAATATTAGGAAGAACTTTTGTTCATTTAGAAACAAGGTGAGAACTTATGAAAAAGATTCTTTTCCCTGGAAGTCCTCAGACAATGCTGGAATGGGCTTCATTGCAAAGGCAGGTGAGCTGGAGGATTCCAAGGCTTTTTTGATCTATAAGCCTTGTATATGCAATATAGTGAGCTCCAGGGAAATTTGAACATGAAAGAAAATGAAGAGGACATTGTGGTGGGCCAGATAGTCAGATTGTAGAAGACCAGACTTAAGCCAGAGCAATTACACAGACAGTGCTGACTCTGTGAGTAGACGAGAGCCATTCAAGGAAGGGAGACAGTGGTGGAATTGAGTGAGGTCATAAAAAGAGATAATATGTTAGTCGGTGGAAGAAAGAACAGCATTTTGCATGCAAAAGCAGGTTCATTATAGAGTCCCAATGGAAAACAGGGTGAAGCAGTTCATGCTACCGAATGCTTAGAACTAATTATGAGAACTGTAAAGCAAAGCAGAGATGTTTGATCAGCTCTGACAGAGATCAAGTGATGCCCTTAAGATGTCCTGGGGAAAAGTTGTTCCACAGGGAGGTGGCCAAATAACACCAAGACAACAAGAACACTTTCAAGGTTGCAGAAAGGGTAACCTTTCTGCAAGATTCTTTGGTAGCTATGCAGTGCTTCAACTTCTGCTCTCATCTCCTCCATACCTAGATACCTCTGACTTGTAACTTCAGTTCATGTGTGACTTCAGTTTCCCCCCTTGCCTTGGAACAACTCCTGGTACGTCTTCACAGCTGATTTCTTTTATAGGGACCCCAATCACCAGCCCATGGTACCTGATATTGACCAAGCACCCCAATGAACTTGGTTCTTGTCATTGCCAATTTCCCATTGTATCGGTAGGGGCAACATATCCCATACTTGGCAAAGAGTTATTTTGGATCAAATTCCATCTGACTTCATTTTGTATCTTTCACTTTATTTTGATGCTGTATTTCATGATTTCTAATAGACATGAGAAATATATTGTATAAGTCAGTACTAGGAACTGATCAGAGTACTAGGAAATCACTGGGTCATAACTCCTTTGTACTTCAACTGCTGGGAAGCTCAGAGCCAAATTGACATGTGTAATTACCAATGTTCTGTTGGTTCATATACCTTACCTTTGCAACATTTTTCTCTTATCTTTACTTTGTACTTTGTGGCAAAGCAGAATTTTAAGATGGAAACTAAGATCCAGGTCCCCATTGTACGATTCCCTCCCCAAGTGAGGACAGAACCTGAGAATATGACAGATAACACTTTTGTGATTAGACTGCATTATATGGCAATTGTGGAAGGACTTTTGTAGGCATAATTAAGGTCCCTAATCAGTTGACTTTGAGTGAATAAAAACAGGAGATTTTCTTGACCTCATCAGGCAAGCTCCTTAAAAGATTATCTACAGGTCAGAAACTAGAAGCCTCAGAGATTCTGCTGCTGGCCTCGAAGAAGCAAGTCATCATGAGCTTTACAGCCACAAGCAAGGAAATAAATTCTTCCTCAAACCACATGAGCTTGGGAGAGGACCCAGAGCCTCAGATGAGACCCCAGACACCTGAGGTCTGACACTTGACACATTGATTTTAGCCTTGTGAGAACTGAGTAGAGGTTCCAGCTAAGCTCTGCTCAGATTCCTGGTTCATAGACACTGTGAGATAATAAATGTGTATTATTCTAAGCCACTAAATTTGTGGTAACTTGTTACACAGCAATAGATAACAAATATATACATTCTTACCATCTCTATTTCTGTATATAACTCATTTATTATGTATATAGCCTCTTTAATTATTTTTGGGATTTGATCAAAATTGAGCGGGTTGAGCAATAAATTAGTGTCCTAAGTCCCCTTACTACTGCTCCAGGGTGACTAGGGATGATGCTGTCTCCTTCATGGCCTCAGGCTCCTTCCTGCTTCTGTGATTTGGCTCTAGCCCACACTTCTACTGGGAATGTCTTCTATCATCATCTCCACCTATTTAAACTCCATCTAACCTTAGAGGCCCCGCTTCAGATCCACAACCACCGTAATTCCTGGAATCTGATTTTTTGAGTTCTTTTTCCCCCCCTATTTTCAAATCCCTGCAGTTGTGGTTCCCAAGTTTGGGCTGACGACATTAAAAATGCAGATTCCCAGCATTCCTTCCCTGCCTGCCTGCCCCAGGAATTCAGGTTCATTATGGAGTTTTTGGAAGCCTTTAATAAGTGACACTTCTGGACAGCTAGGTTTGGCAACTCATTGCTCTGCCATATTCATGCCAGTTGGCTCTGCATAGAGCGCCCAGTGCGATTTACTGCCTGTGCTTAAGGTTTTCAAAACTTATAGTCCACCTCTAGTCTGGACAGCATACTGTATATTCCAGTATTTATCTTGACCTTAGTTTTATTATTTTCCCACTTATATCCTCCCCGTTTACATTTTATTTATTTTATCATTTGGTTTTTGTGTGTATTTTTGTAAGTAATCACAAATCCTTGGGGGGAATGAGGTTGGAAATAAGTACATAAACAGAAAAAGAATGTACTCTAATACTTTAATGTGCATGAATCTTGTTTCCCTGACAACAGTAAAACTTTTTAAAACTTGGGCTCTGACTTCTACTTGCTTCATGCCCTCATCATACCTTGGACAATTTGAGCATATAGCAACAGTGTTCAGAAAACTAAAGATTGATGGTTGGACTGATAAGAAAGGGATCTTGTTCTGTAAAAAGAGTGTTCGTTCATCTGCTTTCTTTCCCCCTCATGGCTTGCCCCACCCGCTTCTCAATCTTTTGAAGCATTGGACAAAGAATTGCTCTTTTTCCTAGACCCAAGCATTCCAGGTTAGCACAATGCCTAGATAGGGTTATAGAATTAATGGGAGGGCTCATTATGTCTCTCAGAGTTTTCATATGCCTGAAATGGCTTTACACCAAGTGTTTTTTTGTTGTTGTTGTTGTTTTGTTTTTTGTTTTGTTTTGTTTTGTTTTTTCCTGCTGGTGCTGGGAACAGGCACATTCTAGGCACAGGGTGGGGGAATCCCTCAGTCATTGAGCACTGCCCTCTGCTCTTCCAAAGCCCCACTGAATGAGCCACATTCAGGATAACCGTGCCCTTATATCAAAGCACACATCGTGTGATATCCCTTGAAACTCTATAGCGCAGCTTGTGTATCTGGTAAGTGGAGTATACATGAGCAGGACGGCAGGTTTATCACACAGAGCTGAAGAATGCTCCAGGGAAGTTCCACAGAGGCAGTCATTGTGGAAAATCTGATAAATTGTACTCTTCTAAATACTCCTTTTAAGCCCTTTCTACCGTTTTGAAAATACATAATCTCTTGGGCAATAATGAGTTTCCTGACTCTTTCTCTTTCTCCTGTCCTTTCTGCAAATCTGTTCACTCAGATACTCCTCAGTGGGGGCACTTTTTCACCTTTGGCTTCCTCTTGGATGTACTTCACTGTATCTGAAGATCTGAGCTCAGCCAGTTGGTCATGGTTAAGATGTGTTCTGAGTCTGTGTGTTTGTGTGTGTGTGCGCACACATGCAAGGTGGGGGTGTGGGGTGTGTGTGTGTGCATATGAGCAATGCATTTGTGTTTCAGCATTTCTGGTTTTGCCCTTTCAGTTAGACAAAACCAGAATATTATTTTGTTCCGGCTCAGATTTCCAAATTAAACTAATCGAATCTAGTACCATAACAAACCAAAATAATTTCAGGGCATTTTTAGCAAACGGTATCAATCTTCTACAAAAACAACAGTATTTTCCTAATGAAGAGGTTTGTGTATCATTTTCTCCAATGTCATTGGGATTATGCTTAAGCCATTATGTATCTTTTATCATTGTAAAAGGTAAGTGTTTGGACAGTCGAATCCTGCCTCTCCCCTCCTCCCTTCTATGCTATCTTCTTGTAAGGTACGAAATTCTCACACATAACTTCAAAATGTTTCAATTTTGTTTCTTAGGCCAGGTAGATACATAGTTAGTGAGTGCCAATGAAAGCATTATAACAAGGTAGATTGTTAGATCTAGTAGTGGGTGCTAGGTGCGGTAGCCACTGAGGTAGATTCGACTTGGAGCCTGCCCTTGTGGGATGGCAGAGCCCACAGGCAGATAGGCAACCTATCAAACTCTGTATCATGATGCTGATCAATGGAAACAAATATGCATATTTTTAGAGGTCATACCTGTCTTTCAGTTTCCGTCATCTCCTTCACTCTCTGCCTTGGACAGCAGCTTCCTAAATCTGCACAAACTATTGGCAGAGGGAAGTAGAGGACCAAACGCGTCAGCCAGCTTCCGCTAGCTAGGTGCACCTTGTGAATTTGGTCACCCAACTTGGCTGTTTCTGCATCTCCTGCCACACTGACTTCAAGCAGAACTAGGCAGGCAATCTTGCCAAGAATAGCATGAGCAAAAAGTTTAATATTCTAAAAGAGATAATGAAGAAAAATAGATGAAGAAAAAACTGATTGTAGCTTGAGATTGTCCACACTAGCTGCCTCTGTTATTTGGTTCTACATCTCTTTCCTTTTGAGTGTCCCTCCCAGTGCCTGATCAGGACTTTGTATAAGTCCTCGTTTTGTAGGGACCCAGGGGAGTTCTGTCTTCCTGCCTGCCTTAAACAGACTTTCAAAACTATGGAGAACTACCCTTAAGATGAGGCTGTGAATAATATGGGGTCATGGGAGTTCTGGGTTAATGATATTGATCAGAGTGGCTTGCAAATGGATTATTCTATAGGCAGGAGAGACTTTGAGATGTGAATTTGATTCTGAAGGCTGATAGTTACATTTCTGGGAAGTTGTGGGCATCATTCTCTGCCTTTCTGAACTGAAAGTATAAGTAATCATTGGGATAGAACAGGAAGGAGACAGTGATTTAGATTAATAGAAATTTGGTTGTATTTGAAAGGAAAGGGCACCTTTAGCTATTTATCCTAGAAAACAGTTCATCCATTTGTGTGAAGAGACATGCACAAGAATGCACACTGCAGTAGCATCTGTAATAGTGATAAGTTATTTGTCAGTGAAGTGCCCATCAACAGGGAAGGAAAAAATCAAACAAATAATACTCCATTCACACCATGGAGCCCGAGTCATCATTAAAGAACTGAAGAAGAGCTATTGGTATCTTGACGTGGAAAGACCTCTGTGACATATTATTAAGTGGGGAAAAAATCAAATTGTCAAGAAATATGTATAATAGGGTATCATTTATGTTTATTAAAAAGCTTACATATTAAATATGTACATGTATTTTCCATGTAGGTTTCTACATAATTTTAACTTTTTACTTTAAGAAGATATTCATGATTACTTTTGAAAAAGAATGATATATTGTGTGTGTTTGTGTATACACATGTATATTTGTATATATTTTAATAATAGAATATTCTGAAGGAATGTTTCATGGAATAATGAAAAAGAGATTTATTTTTTTCCAAATAAGTAACCTGAGGTAACCAAAGGTAATATAAAAAAGGAATGAAATCTCAGTTTTTCTCTAGGTGCATCAGTTTCCAGACATGGCAATTTTAATTTAAGATACAAATCAAAGCTGTTAAGATACAAATCATCAGCTATTTCTAAGTAGGCATGAAGCAGCATAAGTTATTTGCAAAGAAATCCATTGCTCAGGAGTTTAACTTCATTTCAAACAAGATAAGCTTGTTCTAGATATTCAGTACTGGGATAGAGATAACCAGATAAATGAGCTGTGGCTTCTGTTCTTGAGGGGAACCAATCTAGTGGGAAAGACAGACAAGCAAACACCTACCACTTGCTTGTGAGTCCACACTGTAATACTCCAAGACTGAATGAAGTACCCCAGAAGGGGAACAAGTTGTAGACACACAAAGGAAGAAATAAGTATTGATTGTTTTTAGGGAAATAAAGATACAGTTTTCATAAGGAGCATGTGAGGCTGATTTTCTAGACCCCAAATTTGGTAGATTTTCTAGGTCTTTTGGTAGACCTTCATTTCCCACAGAAGAAGTAAAGATGGAGAAAGCTGAAGGCCTGGGGCCATAATGCTAGTCAATAGACTAGAGGTTTTGGTGCTGATGAAAATTTCATCTTTGAAACTTAGAAGTGATAATATCAGACTGAAATAATACTGTTGGATGTGAAGCTTTCAGTGACCTACAAAAAGAGACAATTTTATCTGGTTACTTTGAATAGCTAACATTTCTCGTACACTTACTTGGTACTGTGCTGAGTACCTTGTATTAGTCCATTTTGCATTGCTATAAAGGAATACCAGAGGCTGGGTAATTTATAAAGAGAAGAAGTTTAATTGGGTCACAGTTCTGCTGGTTGTACAAGCATGCTGCCAGCATCTGCTTGGCTTCTGGTGAGGCCTCAGGAGCTTACAATCATGGTGGAAGACAAAGGGGGAGCCAGTATATCACGTGGCGAGAGAGTGAACAAGAGAGAGAGGGTGGAGGCGCCAGGTCTTTTAAACAATCAGATCTCATGTTAACTCATAGAATGAGAACTCACACATTATTGCAAGGACAGTACCAAGCCATTTATGAGTGATCCACACTTTTACCCAAATACCTCCCACTAGGTCCCCCCTCCAACATTGGAGGTCACATTTCAACATGAGATTTGGAGGGGACAAAACGTTTAAACCATATCATACTTCATATAAATGATCTCATTTAATCCTTATAACAATCCTACAAGGTAAATAGTATTATGATCCTACCTATGGTATACGTAGTGTTGTTATTTCCATTTTATAAATAAGAAAAGTAGAGATCAGAGAAGCTAACTTAAGTGATTTTATATCACCACCTTAAAACTCCTGATTTTATCCATATGCCAATACTGCACCAGAAGTAGAAGACCTTCAGGTTTTATCATGAAGGGAGTATCAGAAGTATACTCTGCAGAGTTTAAGAATTTCCAGATGACAAGAACGTAATACATAGCTATTCAGATGGACCCCTCAAATGGTGATGAGATGAAGATCACAGTGTAAAAGATGTCAAGGTAGTCTGTGCAAACACTGGAGCCACTGCTGGTTATGTGAGCAGGGAGGAAAGGAGAACTGCGATTTCACTGGCACTGTGATATATGGCGGCATGTTCTGAGGTTTGCTACTTGAAGGCTAAGGAAAGTTTAAGACTGGATAGCATGGGATGACAGGGTAGTGGTGGAGGACATTAGCAATCTCTCCCCCTTTACCTGAAGCAAATGATCGTGGATTTTCCCAAAGTTAAGCTACTATAATTTGGAAACCACCTACATGTCCAATAAGGAGTAGCTAAAACACATTATAGGATTATAGGACATCCAATTAATGAGATACTGGGCAGTCCTCAAATATGGTACTGTGGAAGAATACTTAATGACATTAAATTATACTTAGTACATAGCTGTAGGTGGAGAATTATGGAGTATGCATTCCCATTTTTGTAACTGTATTGTCATAGACATTCGTCATGTTTGCGACTGCTTGTGATCTCATGAACAGCTTTTCTATGTTTAGGGACATCCCCATGATATAACCATCTCCTCCCCAACATTGAAACCAGAACTGAAATTTTCAGCCTCACAGCTGGGATGCAGGCATATGATCTCAGCTCCACCAACCAGATGTACCATGTGAGAGAATTCAGTCCTGAAGTGAGTCAAGTGCAAACAATCCCTGTGCAAACTCTTCCATTTTATTGAACAGGTGGGGACATTTTATTGAGGGAGTTCATGGGAGAAACTGGGTTTTGGAGGCAGCAGCAGTAACAGCTTCCTCCTCAGGCTAGTTTTGCAAAGTGGTTTGGGGCATTGTTTATGGTGACTTAGTCCTCAGCCTAGCTCCCGGCCCTCTCTATTTTGTGAAAGATCTGACACTTAAAAAAAAAAAACTCCTTTATAAACTTCTTAGTCAACATCATGTCGTTACAGCCCAATGTTAGCACTAATTTTTTTGTTTTACTCTTTTTCTTATTTTTTTTTGGCAGACATTTATTCAACAAAAAATTATTAACTGTCTACCATTGCTGAGAACTCGGCCAAGTCCTAAAGGAGCAAAGATGCTTATGATGCTTTCTTTGCCTCCAGTCCACATATTATGTATACAGTCAGGAATGTTTCTTTAAATAATCTTGGCAATGATTTTTCTAAAGGCTGTATGAGCATATAATGAATTTGAAGGATCGTGATGTAATTACCATATATTGCATAAAATGTATTTAAATTATTGTAGCCATCTTTGATTTAATTTTATTACTAAATTAGGCTATTTTCCCTGTGAATGTTGCTCTCATGTTTTGTTTTCATTTATGTAGTTCCCAACTTTAGTTGAATCCTTTTACTTTTCTCTTTTCCATTTAAAATATTGTGATTTTAAATTTATCATATTATTATATTTTTTCAATTAAAAGTTTTAACAAAGTAGGAAAGACAATGAGAGAAAAATTCATGAAGTTACCTTCAAATGGATTTAATTTTTTGTGTTTTTTTATTCCTACCCCTCTGCTTGGATTTGATTTGATAATTTTGTTATTTGTTTAGTGGTTACCTTATAATTTGTGACATGCATATTAATTTTAATGTCTATACATATAAAATACTTATATATTTATAACAAAGAATAAGATTTATTTAGTATCTTTATACCCTTTAAAAATAAAACTAAGACCTTATCGTGTTTCCCTTACCCATTGAAACCCACTGTGATTTTTTTCTTTTCTTTCTTTTTTTTTTTTTTGAGACAGAGTCTTGTGCTGTCACCCAGGCTGGAGTGCAGTAGCCAGTCTCGGCTTGCTGCACCTCCGCCTCCTGGGTTTAAGAGATTTTCATGCCTCAGCCTGCCGAGTAGCTGGAATTACAGGTGCATGCCACCACGCCTGGCTAATTTTTGTGTTTTTAGCAGTGACGGGGTTTCACCATGTTGGCTAGGCTGGACTCGAACTCACAGCCTCAGGTGATCCACCTGCCTCAGCCTCCCAAAGTGCTGGCATTATAGGTATGAGCCACCATGCCTGGCCTTCAATTGCTATTTTTAATGGCAATGGATAATTAGATTTATAAACATGTTTGATCCATGTCTTTGCTTACTGCAATCTCCTATATTCTACTCCTTCTCTCTCATTTTTTGCTAAAGTATACCTTCATTATTTTAGTGAGTGTCTGGGGAAGGTAAAAACGTGTGTTTTTAGTAAGTCTAAAAAGTTTTTATTTTTCCCTCATTCTTGGATTATGTTTTAGCTCAATTTGAAATTCTAAGTTCACAGTTATTTGCCGTAAACACTTTGATTACATCATTGTCTTGTGTTCATTCATTAATTTTTGCTAACTAGAAATATCCTGGCAGTCTAGCTCTCTAATAGGATTTCATTTTATGTCATTTAAAAAACATCTCTCATATGTGTTAGGATTTTGTCTTTCACTTGAGGTTTTTATGGTTTTAATAGTATACATGTTGATATGCACAGCATTTTTCTTTTTCTTTTTTCTTTTTAGATGGAGTTTCACTCTCACCCAGGCTGGAGTGCTGTGGTGTGATCTCGGCTCACTGCAAGCTCTGCCTCCCGGGTTCAAGCAATTCCCCTACCTCAGCCTCCTGAGTAGCTGGGACTGTCAGGGACGTGCCACCACGCCCAGCTAACTTTTTGTATTTTTAGTAGAGACGGGGTTTCACTGTGTTAGCCAGGATGGTCTCGATCTCCTGACCTCATGATCCGCCCGCCTCGGCCTTCCAAAGTGCTGGGATTACAGGCGTGAGCCACCGCGCCCAGCCTGTATAGTATTTTTTACATGTTCTTCTGTTTTGAAAATTTCTCAGCCCTTATCTCTTAGGATATTTGTTCTATGTTATTCTATTTTCTCTTTTCAGAATTCCTTAGATACATTTTGGAGACTTTGAATGGATATTTTTTCTCTTCAACTTTTTTCTCTGTGCTTTATTCTAGGTGGATTCATCAGCATAAGTTTTTAATTCATTAATTATCCCTTTGATTGTCTTTTCTAGATTTTGTCTTATTGGCATTTCATTTCAGACCGTAGTTTTTTTCTGTAGATTTATAGTAGGTCTTCTTCCTATACTTTTGTTTTTGTTTCTTATTTGCCTGTTCTTGTATCACATTTCTCATCCTTTTTATGATTGGTATTCTATTTTATGTTTTGGTATTTATTTCTTTTAAATGTCAGTTTTAGCTTTTCATTGTTTTCGTTTGTTTGATGTTGAATTATCTGTATTTTTTATTTTGCTTGTCTTCTTAGTTTTGTGTGCTTTAAACTGTCAATTTCATCTTGAATCGGAGCTTCCTCTCATCTCTGTGCACACTTCTCCTCACCTAGAGGATTTATGGATGCCTCTGGGAAGCTTACCAGACACCCCAACTGGAACTAGGTTTTATGAGTTACTTGAGGCATCTATTCTATAATATAAAACTGGGGGGCTGGGCATGGAGGCTCACGCCTGTAATCCCAGCAGTTTGGGAGGCCGAGGCAGGTGGATCATGAGGTCAGGAGACCGAGACCATCCTAGCTAACAAGGTGAAACCCCGTCTCTACTAAAAATGCAAAAAATTAGCCGGGTGTGGTGGCGGGCGCCTGTAGTCCCAGCTACTTGGGAGGCTGAGGCAGGAGAATGGTGTGAACCTGGGAGGCGGAGCTTGCAGTGAGTCGAGATCGCGCCACTGCACTCCAGCCTGGGCGACAGAGTGAGACCCTGTCTCAAAAAAAACAAAAAACAAAAAACAAAAACAAAAACAAACAAACAAAAAAAACTAGGTACATCTCAGATGAAGCTGAGCTATCAAGTGACTTGGTTCAAGTCCTATCTTTCAGACTGTCTTTCCTTCCACTATGCAGATCAACATCCTATGTAAGCTGTGACCCCAGGCAGTAATTAGTTTTCACAATCCTTCTTCAAGATTGAGGGACCCTTTTCCCAGACTATGTTTTCATGAAGTAAGCTGGCTGGCCTTTGTCTCCCAACATTTATGGAAAGCTTTTGGTGCCTTATGTATATTTGATGTCAAACTCTTTCCCATTTTTGTGTCCCTCTGGACACAGAAGTCAGTAGGTCCAAGACTTCAGTGTCCTCTTCCTTCTCTGAGCTCAGTTTTTTTTTGCTCACAGAAATGTTTATTTGTTCATATATGCCAGGGAATTTACCTGTAAAAGTTGCATATCTAACTCAACTATTATTTTATGGAAGATTTTTACTTTGAGGTCCATTTCTTCCATGGCTTGTCTTTAGAATAATCATGAATCCTTCAAATTAGGCTTAAAAATCTCTGCAAGTTAAATGTATTTTAATTTCCCCTGATTCTCAAAGTTTTTAAGAGCCACTCACCTAATTTGACTTCTTTAGTTTGAATTCATATTATATTTCTAAGGAAAAGACAATGTAACCACAATTTCTTTTATTTCTCTTCTGAGACAAATAATTATATTTTATACCTTCAACAATGTTAGCATAATTTTAAAAGGCAATAGTAGAGTAGTGCCTTCAAAAGGGTTTGCATGCAGTCCCCTTAAAGTAAAATTAAAATTTGGCTTTATGGTGCAATGGTTTGTTCGTTTTTGCAGTCAATGGAAATTATTCCTTTAATGGAATGAAATGCAAATATTAAGCAACAAGCTTGAAATGATGAGGGTATTTATGTTTTGGTCCCTTAGTAACTGTGTTTTTCTGAGGTTATAGGAGTTAAATACAGTTTTCTTGTTGATGGGGTTGCATGCATTGTCAGCAAATGTGGGCAGCTAAGATATTGTTAGTTTTCTACATTTGGGAAGTGTTTAATGAGTGCTGGTGAAAGATGATGGAAGTCTTATAATTTATTCTAAGTGATTTAATTGAGGAGGCTAAGCATCTCAATTTGTTTAATTCAGATATACTGTATACAACCCTATGAGTCTTTTCATGACTTAATAAAAGGATTTAAAAATAAAACTAGAAAATATATTACAGCTAAAATAAAAATGCATCTTTTAAAGCAAAGAACAAAAAAGTTAGAATAAATAAAGGAAATACAAACTAGTTTTTCAATTTGAAGCTAAAAGGAGATACAATGCAATAAACAATCCAAACTGTAATTAAGAAAGTACTCCCACTTATGATAGAACAAAAAGAATAAAACATCTAGGAATAAATTTAGAAAATGAAGTACAAGAGTTGTACACTAAAACTTATAAAACATTGTTGAAAGAAATTAAGACTTGAATAAATGGAAAGACATCGAATTTTCATGGACCAGAAGACTTAGCATTGTTAAGATGGCACTACTCCCCAGATTGATCTACAAACTCAATGCAATCTCCCAGTTGGATTTTTTTGCAGACATTTATAAGTTGATCTCAAAATTCATATGAATTTCCATATGGAAATGCAAGATATCAAAAACAGCCAAATCATCTTGAAAATAAAGAATGAAGTTGGAAGATTCACACCTCCAATTTCAAACCTACTATAAAGCTATAGTAATCAAGATAGTACTGTGCTGACATAAGGCTAGACATATACATCACAGGTATAGAATTAAGAGTGCAGAAATGAATTCTCTCATTTATGGTCAATAGACTTTTGACAAGGGAGCCAAAACAATTCTGTGAGAAAAAGAATAATCTTTTCAACAAATAATGTTAGGATAACTGGAGATTCACGTATAAAAGAAGAAATTCGGATTCCTATCTCAAACCTACCAAAAAAAACCCTCAAAATGAATTATAGACCTAAATGTAAGAGCTAAAATTATAAAACTTCCATAATAGAAGTAAATCTTCACTGCCTTGGATTAAGCAATAGTTTCAGATCTGACATCAAAACCATAAGCAACAATAAAAAAACAGATAGCTTGGACATCAGTAAAATTTTAAAAAAATGTGCCTCAAAGGATATTAGCAGGAAAGAAAAAAAGCCCCATGAAATAGGAGAAAATATTTGCAAATATTATATGTGACAAGGAACTTCTAACCAGAATATATTTAAAAAACTCTTAGAACTCAATAATAAAAACCAAATCACCCAATTAAAATGGACAAAAATCTGAATTGATATTTGGAATACAGATATTTCTCTTAAAAAGACATGCAAAGCTGGAGGTATCACATTACATGACTTCAAATTATACTACAAGGCTATACTGGCCAAAACAGCATGGTACTGGTACAAAAACAGATGCATAGATTAATGGAAGAAAATACAGAACCCAGAAATAAAGGCACATACCTACAATCAACTGAATTTTGACAGAGTTGTCAAAAATATACAATGGGGAGATGACACCCTAATCTATAAGTGGTGCTGGGAAAACTAGAAAGCCATATGTAGAAGAATGAAACTGGACCCCTACCTCTCACCATATATAAAAATTAACTCAAGATGGATTAAAGATTTAAGTGTAAGACCTGAAACTATAAAAATCCTAGAAGAAAATCTTGGAAATACTCTTCTGGACATAGGCCTAGGCAAAGAATTTGTGACTAAGACCTCAAAAGCCAATGCAACAAAACAAAAATAGACAAATAGGACTTAATTAAACTAAAAAGCTTCTGTGCAGCAAAAGAAATAAACAATAGAATAAACAGAAAACCTACAGAATGGGAGAAAATATTTGCAAGCTATGCATCTGACAAAGGACTAATATCCAGAGTCTACAAGGAACTCAAACAACTCAGCAAGAAGAAAACAACTGCATTAGAAAGTGGCCAAAGGATGTGAACAGGCATTTTTCAAAAGAAGATGTACAAGTGACCAACAAACATTTGAAAAAATGCTCAACATCACTAATTATCAGAGAAATGTAAATCCAAACCACAATGAGATAATGTCTCACACCAGTCAGAATGGCTATTACTAAAAAGTTTAAAATCAAAAGATGCTGACAAAAATGTGGAGAAAAGGAAACTATTTTACACTGTTGGTGGGAATGAAAATTAGTACAACCTCTGTGGAAAACAGTATGGAGATTTCTCAAAGAATTAAAACTAGAACTACCATTCAACCCAGAAATCCCACTAATGGGTATCTGCTCAAAGGAAAATAAGTCATTATATCATATATTTATTTTGGCACTATTCACAGTAGCAAAGATACGTAATCAACCTAAGTGTCCATCAATGAATCACTTAATAAAGAAAATATTCTATATATTCACATATGTACACACACACAACACCATGGAATACTATGCAGTCATGAAATAGAAAGAAATACTGTCTTTTGCAGCAATAAGGATGGAAATGGAGGACATTACCCTAAGTGAAATAACTCAAAAATAGAAAATCAAATATCATATGTTCTCACTTAAAAGCAGGAGTTAAACAATGGGTATGCATGGACATATAGAGAGAAATAATAGACACTGAGAACTCCAAAAGGAGGGAGGATGGGAGGTGGAGGGTGAGGGTTGAAAAATTATTAGGTACATTGTTCACTGTTTGAGTTATGGGTACACTTAACACTCAGATCTCATCATTATGCAATATATGCATGAAACAAAACTTGCATATGTATCTCCTGAATCTAGTTTTACATAACCCTTTAAAACAATATACAAGTAGCCAATAAACACATGAAAAGATGCTGAACATTATTAGTCATTCTGGAAATGGGAATCAAATCCACAATGAGATACCTCTTCATACCCACTTATAAGTGGCTATAGTTAAAAAAAGAAGGTGGGCAGTAACAACTGTTGAAAAGATGTGGAGAAGTTGGAATCCTCACACACTGCTGGTGAGAATGTAAAATGATGCAGCCACTTTGGAAAACAGTTTGGCATTTCCTCAAACTGATAAACAGAGTTTCCATTTGATCCAGCAATTTCTTTCCTAAGTATATACCCAAGAGTAAAGAAAACATATGTCCATACAAAAAGTTGTACAGGAGTGTTTTAACAAAAATGTGGAAACAGCCCAGTTGTCCAATACTGGTAAATATATACATAAATGTATAAATAAAATATGGTATACCCATATAATAGAATATTAGTCAATTACAAAAAGGAATGAAGCATTGCCACGTGCTGCAACATGGATGATTCCTGAAAACATGATGCTAAGTGGAAGAAGTTAGTCACAAAGATTACTTATCATGATTCTATGAGTGGGAAGTGTCCAGAATAGACAAATCCATGGAGACAGAATGTAGATGAATGGTTGCCGGGGGCTGGGTAAGGGGTAGGGGATGGAGAAGGACTGCTAATACGTATGGGGTTTCTTTTTGGAGTGTTGAAAATGTTCTAAAAATAGATTATGGTACTGGTGGTACAACTCTGAATTCACTAAAAACCAATAAAGTGTACACTTTAAATGGATCAATATTATGGTATATGAGTTATACCTCAATAAAGCTGTAAATTAGATGCAATGAATTTAAAGGCATTAAATTCCTTTAAAATTGTTATATTGATCAAAATATTTTAAGACCAAAGGGATCTTAGAGATTACTTACTTCATTTTTCTCTATATGTGAGGTTAAGAAATTGAGGACTAGAGAAATTAATTTGTCAGACGGTATACAGGTAGTTATGGAACCAAAAATACACACCTTATATTTTAATTTCCAAAATGGATCAAGATTTTTCTAACCTCCACAGAAACCATCTACACAGCAAAATATGATGTATAGATGTCGTCATAATTCAGATAATTGGTCAAATATCCAATCCAGGTCAAAATATCCATGTGACCTGAATTTTATTTTTTTGTGTGTGTGGGAGACAAATAATAAAACTAACAAGAAAGAAAGACGTATAGACAACTGAAAGATTACAGAGGCATGTACTTACATACCTTAGGTAATCTATTAAATTAAAGAAATAAATAAAATTGTCTTTGAAGGAGAGACTTTTAAATTTCTGGGCTGCAATGTCATATATGAATATCTAAAAATTATTCAGTAACCCAAGTAATATTTTAATTTTAATTTTAATGTAAGAAGAAAAAACCTTTATGCTTTCAGAACTTATTTCTATAACTTATGATAATTGCTTCCACATTTTGACTTCATGTAAAAGGAGAGTAAATCATCTTTGAATAGAAAGTTAGAGTTTCTTCCATTTTCACAGGCAGGTGATGGGAAATTAAATTAGGCTGCCTTCCCCTTTCCTGTACCTAGTTTTTTTGTGTTCATATTTGAGACTTCAATCTTCTCTTCTTCTTGGGGTTTTACATTAATTCAAACTTTAAAAATAACTATCAAACTTTAGAAAAAGAGGAAGGTTTATAAGAACTCATGTAATCAAAGTGTAGTCTATAGATTGCACACTTCTCAGAGATACTGGTTTGTGAACTACTTTTTAAAAACCGAACTAATCTTCAAACATTGAGAGATTTTACATAGATGATCTGGATTTCTGACTCTTGAAAAACTGAAGAGTTTGGTAAAGTGAACCTTCCTTTCTGCATGGTGGTTTTTAGCTGCAATTGCATGCCAGCTGCCCTTTTTGCATGGGTCCTGCCCAGATGGGCACAGCTCCCAGGGGCGGCTTCACGCATTTACGTTACCTTCCCAACATATTAGTCATTTGGGTTTGCAATCTCTGACTTAGCCCAATTACCCAGCTCTTTATTTTCCCCATAAGGTACTTCTTTAAATGAGTGTGCCCCTAGTGAAATAATTCAGAACTCATTGCCACTATTACCACATTCTTTGATCAAAAGAGCCACAAGCCCTGCTGATTATGTAAGAGAATCAAGTTGAATTGTGCTCCACCTCCCCCTAGCCTCTGAAAAATTATGAACCTGCAAGTATTTTGGATCTTAGAAACATTCTTAATGAAGGTGAGCATTGGTTCTTGGGACAATGAAAAATACTAAAATATCATAATAGTCCATGGCCTTTCAGAAGCCACACATATCTGTACATAAACAGATATTCGGTAAATCTGTGGTATTAAAATTTCATGTGAAGGGGGTGAAATTAGGGGGAAAAATTAAAGAATTCTGGGTGGCAGGCAGGCAATAAAAATTATATATATATGAAATAAAGGAAGAACTCAGAAAGACTAATGCCTGGCCTGATATTTTCCTGTCAAATGTAGCTCCTTCTTATAGGAGGAACCCTGAATAAATGTGTAAAGGAAACAGTAATCCAGTCAGGGTGGGGGCACTGGCTTTCATCTAGCACTGCCAGAGCCCATCTGATCCAACTACCCAAATAACCGAGCATTTATTTTCCATAAAAGAGAAAAACAAGAACTTTTAACATGGGTGATATAAATATAAATTGCTACAGTACAGTCATTTTTGGGGAGCAATTTGGCACTGCCTTCTCACTCAAACATGTGCACAACCTGTGACCCAAGGATTTCCCCATATGAGAAAGAATCTTCTGCCTCTGATCCAAGGATGCCAGAACAAGAATGTTCACAACATTACTGTTTGCAATGTGAAAATGGTAAAAAATGTGAGACAACTAATACCCATTCTTTTGGAATTGGGGTAAACCGTTTTAAGTCCATTCAATAGGATTCCTAAAGTATTTTAAAATAAACTAGAATTCTCTTATCAGCATGGATAAATCTTGCTGCTATAACATTAAGTGAAAAACAATTACAACTGAATATAGAAAGTAGAATATCATATATACATAAACTAAAACACACATAAAACAGTGCTGTATATCGTTCTAGGTTTATGCATACGCAGTAGAAATATAATTTATGCACAGCAAGAATGCTTTCCTACTACAGGAGAGTGGCTATTGCTGGAGAAAAGGTAGGATAGAATAGGGGAATGGGGCTACAACTACATCTACAGTGCTTTTATTACTTAAAAGAGAGGAAAGATTAAAGCAAATATGGCACAAGATTAATCTTTGTTAAATACAGGGTAGTAGGTACATGAATCTCTGTTACTTTATGTACTTTTCAGTATGTTTAACTTTTTAAAAATGAAACATTTTAAAGCACTATAGAGATTCAAGAATATATAAAAAAATTCCTCAATCTGGTAATTGGTAGCTACAAAGAAATCAATCTCATTCTTATGGATAAAAACATTACTACTAATTCTACTGAAGTCAGGAGCAAAAGTTTCTGCTAAAAACTTGCTTCCCTGGTCAATGCTCTATGACCAGAAAATGAAACAAGACTTGTAAGTATCGGACAGGAAAAGCCAAAAACGTTGCAATTTTCTATGTAAAAAAATCCAGTAGAATAAAATAAGCACATTTAGAACCAGAAAGAGTGCTCAGAAAGTTACCTAAGCAGAAGTTTAAAGTTTATTAATCAATAGGCTTATTTCTGGCACTGCCTATAACCAATTAGAAAAAGTAAGTAGAAAAAAATGTAAATAATTCTCAAGAGTAATAAAACATACTTAGTATCTAAAGAAATTATGCCCAAAGGCTATTGAATTAGCTTATTAATTCAATAAATTAATGATTGAAGTAATTTATTAATGCAATAACTTTATTAATAAATAAGTTATTAATAAAATATTTATTAATTTGGGTCATTGTGCTGTTTACATTCTTTCCTTCTTTCCTTCCTTCCTCATTCCCTTTCACCATTCCTCCCTTCTTCCTTTTTTTTCTTTCAATCTTCACATCCTTTACTGAAGGATGTAAACAACACAGACAGTGACCCAAATTAATTATCTGTTGCTGCCCAAAATACCACCCCAATAAGTTGGTTACTTAAAACAATGACTGATTTTCCTCCTGATTCCATGGGATGACCATCTGTGTATTTCTTTTGTTGTTCTCACCTAGAATCACTCATCAGCCTCTGTTTATCTCAGGATTTGACTATACCTGGTGGGTTCACAGTGGCCTTGCCCAGGTATCTGGCAGTTGGTGTGGCTGTCACCTCTCCTCCAGTGGCTGTCACCCTCTTGTGGGCTAGACTGGGCTTCTTCTCAGTATGATAGCCTGAGGGTTCATAGAGAGGGAATGGAAGCTTCAAGACCTCTTAAAGCCTAGTGCTAGAACTCAGTTTCCCTTTTGCCACATTCTATTGGTCAAAAGGTTCATAAGCCCTACCAGATTCAAGGGGTGGAGAAATGAGCACCATCCTTAAGCTAGAAGAGCATAAAAGACACATTTCAAAAGAGAGTTGGGCATCATAGGAAGGGAGGAATTTGTTGCCATTAAACAATCTACTACCCATTTCATGTCGCTGAATGGAAAGACTCAAGAATATAATGATGTAAATTCTCTCCTAAATAATCTGTAAATTTAAATTCAATCCAATTTAATAAAAACCTGTGTGGTACTTTTTGTTGGACCTGATGAGCTGATTCTCAAGTTGATCTGGAAGACAAAAATGAACACAAATGGCCAATAAAAATTCCAAACAGACAACATGGGAAGTCTGGCCTATAAGACATCAAAATTTACTAAAGGCTCATAATTAAAGCAGTGTGATATTGGCACAAGGACAGGAGCATAGATTAGCTTATTTTTTTTTTACTTGAGGGTCAAGGAAAAGGATTGTGCATATGTTGACTTTTGTTATGATTGGGGGCATTTCAAATCAGTGGGAGGAATACTTTAATCACAGAATCAATAAATTTTATTCTTTGAAAAATAAAGTTAAACCTATGCTTTACATAGGTTTACAAGACAAAATTATCTTCAGATGGTACCATAAGAATATTAGGAAGACATATGGAAAATGGTCTTTTAATTTAGAACGCATAAAGCATTGATGCATTTGACTGCAAATTAATTATAACATTCTATACCATAACAAAGTGAAGAGACAAGAGGTAGACTGGGGGGAAAATATTTGCAATGTCTCTTCATAAGGAGTTAATATTCAAAATGTATTCAGAGCTCAAAAAGGAAGAGGCAATAGGAGAATGAGCAAATAATTTAAGTAGGCAATCCAGAGAAAAATAGTTCAGATAACCACACATAAAACAAAGATGCCCAGCTTCACCAATAATCATGGATTATAAATTCAGACAATGAAGTCACTTATTTTACCAACAAATTTGTAAAAGCTTTATGATTGGTTCTGTTCAGCTATGATAACTCTGTGGAAAACAGGTAGTCTTACATATTCTTAAATATTTTTGGAAGGCAATTAGTCAATTTCTAACCAAATTTAAAATTTTACACTATAATTCCATCTTTTGAGATCTATGCTTTATAGAGAAACTCATACAGGCACAACAGATACATAGACTTGCTCATGGTGGGATGGTCTAGAATCAGAAAACACGAAAAACTATCTAAATTTCCACCCATAAGTTAATAAGCAATTTATTGATAATCTGTTTTATAGTACTATGAAGCTGTAAAAACTGAACTAAGCCCAGGTGTTGAATATATCAGGTGAACAAATGCAGTCACGGAACAATAGATGTCAATGCCACTTATATAGAAAGAGAAAAATCAATATATATGTATATAGGTAAACAAATAGAAAAACAGTTAAAAGCATCTCTGGGGAGAAGAGTAGAAAGAGGGAGAGTAAAAGTATACAATTTTCATATTATACTCTATATACATTTGTTATAGCTTATGTCTTTTACAAAGAAAATAAATGCATTTAATATGGTATAAATTTTTTACAAAATAAAAAAAAATTATCTCATAGATTGCCCAAGTTCTACAGCATTTCAAAGGCTGTAACTAGGAGGGTATGGGCTGTGGAAACTTTCTCACAAGAGAAAATGTGGAAGAAACTTGGGATTTTTTTCCTTCAGTAAGAGAAAAATTATATTTGCTCTAGGGAACAGAGCTATGGCCAGTGGGTGAAAATCCAAGAGACAAATTGAAACTTTCTAGGCATTCGAGACAGCCAAATGTGAAACGGGTGCTTCCGAAAGACAATGTGACCCATTTGTCACTGGAAGAGGCAAGAAGAGATGGGCAAACCCTAGTGAGGCCTGTCTTAGAAGCAGTAACCGTACTGATGGGTAGGTGAAGAGGGGGCCAGGAAGGCATCATTTAAACCTAAGATTCTAGGATTCCAAATGTCCTGAGTGAAGGGTAACATGAGAATCATGGGGCAAAACCTAAGCCACAGTTGTCTTGGATTCTGCAAAGAACTAAGTCATCATAAGAACTGGCTGGCTGTGCATAGCTTTATGAGAAAATGCTTGGAATTCCGCTATTACATGTACATAGATAAGTTCTCTGTTTTAAGTTTCAGATCCTTTGCTATTGAAGTACAACCCACAGGCCAGAAGCATCAGCTTGTTAGAAATGCAGACTCTCAGGCTCTTCTGTAGCCCTAGTATATCAGAATCTGTATTTTAACAAGATCTGCCAGTGATTCCCATGCATGCATTTGAGAAGCACTGGTCTGTCCAAATATCCATAGAACTCCTTTTATTCCTGAGCCTTCAAAGCCTGAATAAAAAGAAACAACCTACACATGGAAAAAAAAAAGGCCCAGTAATTGAAGTTTTGATTTTTATTGCTCAAAACTAGGTGAAAATTCTAAGCAGAAGAAAAGAAATGACTATATGTGTGTGTATGTACACATGTATGTATTTATGTGTATATGTATGCATCGTATAAATATATATATATGTCTGTATACACACATATATGTGTGTGTAAAACCTAACTCTACTTTCTAGCTATACATTTTAGTGGGTGGTCATTGACTAGTTTACCGTCTTTTTTTTGTTTGTTTGTTTTGTTTTTTGAGACAGGGACTTACTGTCACCCAGGCTGGAGTGCACTGGCATTATTACAGCTCATTGTAGCCTCAACCTCTCAGGCTTAAGCAGTCCTCCTGCCTCACCCTTTCAAGTAGCTGAGACTACAAGCATGTGCCACCACATCTGGCTAGTTTTTTATTTTTCCTACAGACAGGGGTCTCACTATGTTGCCCAAACTGGTCTTGAACTTCTGAGCTCAAGTGATCCTCCCACCTTGACCTCCCAAAGTGCTGGAATTACAGGTATGAACCACCGAGCCTGGCCTTGTTTTACCTTTTTGAGGGAGTTTAGCCCGCTGCCCTCTCAACAAATGAATATCAGTCTCAATTTAATTAAACATTGAGTAGAAAAAGATAAACATCTTAGAGATTTTTCTCATACATTTCATTTTGGCAGCCGTTATTACTTAGGACATCTTTAATGTCATTCTATATTTTCTGGTTCATTAAAAATTCTTCCTATTGTTTTCAGTATGTTAATTGGTTTTGAAGTTTAATCTCTTAATCTTGATTTGGCTTTTAGCATTTCACATCAGGATTATTTTGGGGGGTGGGTGGGTGGAGGGAGATTACTATACATGAAGAATGAATAACCTCTTAAAGTGAAAAAAAAGCTCCTAGGTAATTGGAAATATTCTAATTACCAGCTAGGGCCTTAGCAAAAATGTACTGGCTTCCAATTTATTGTACTGCATTCATTTCCTGAGTCATTTTGGTGTTTCACTTGTGCACAAAGACATTCAATGGAGAATAATGAATTCTGCAATGTGTGGGGACATCATAGTTAAACCTTTTGCTGGATTTTCAAAAAAACATCCCTTTTCATAAACAGTTTTCTTAACAAGTTGTGTTGTCTCTCAGCAGGCTTTGCAGAGTTTAGAGCATATTCTACCCAACTGGCCCCAGATGGAAAATACTGTCTTGAAATTGGATGGCTTTTTAAGTGTAGCTCTCCACAGCCTGCTCAAAGAAAAAAAAAAAGTAAGCTTGAACAGAATGCATTTAGTAGCATGGTCTATAATTCCCCCAGCATCCCACATATTTGGATGTTTTTGCTTTTGGCAGTGGAATTTTTCTAATTTAATTAACTCATTAATGTTAGCAGATGACACAGTGTGAAAATTCTTTTCCCTAGCCACTTATCTAAATATTCTTCCAATCCACTGGGGTTATGTGTACACTTTATTTATTTATTTATAAAATGTATTTATCTGTTTTATTTCTATACCGACCTTCCCTTTAAGAGTTCACAAGCAACATGTAGACATTTTATGTAATGTATTATAAATCTTTCTTAAGGCAATAAATGGAGAAGAGTCAGAGGAAAGAAAGAAAGAGTGGTGGTGCAGGGGGAGATCTTTACAAAGGAAGAGTGGGAGAGAAAGAACAGATGGTTTGAGAAGAGCAGCCAGAGCTAAAATGCTTACCCTGGTCTAAGCCCATGCAATTCTGTTTCTTCATTCTTAGTTCGTACATTGAAGATGTAGCAATAGTTTGTGTCTGGAAATCAGCTGGCAACACCAGGAATGACAATAAAGGCAAGTCCTCCAGGGTTAGCTCAATAAAAAGTGAATCCTCCCTGCTCAAATCATGTACTCGTTCATTTGTTCATTCACATGTTTATTTTACCTTGCATTTTACTAATCAATATATAAATCTCCCTCTCTTAGATTTTAGGTCTCCTTGAAATTTGAGGACATGTATTCCCTCCCTCCCTCCCTCCCTCCTTCCCTCCCTCCTTTCCTTCCTTCCTTCCTTCCTTCCTTCCTTCCTTCCTTCCTTCCTTCCTTCCTCATTCCCTTTCTCTGTTCCTCCCTTCTTCTTTTGTTTTTCTTTCAATCTTCAGGGCCTAACACAGGGCCTGGGACAAAATAGGTATAGAATATATATTACTTAATTTTGAATGAATGGAACTCTTTTGAGTGATTATACCAACAGAGTATCTACTCCAGTATTTTAAAACAGGAATCATTTTAATCCCCAGAGTTACCTTGTTAAGGGGATTGTTATTATCTTAATTTTATCAGTGAGGAAACTAGAGCAAAGAAATGTGAAATAAGTTGCTCAAGGTCACAGAACTTGTAAGTGGCAGTTGGAGAATGTGAACTCAGGCCTGTCCAGGATGCTGCTACCCAAGATGATGGTGACATGGGACAGCTGGCTTGATGAAGCCTCAAGAAGTGATGAGGAAACTTCTTTGTGTCCCCACTGAGAGTGAGACATAATCCCCAGTTTCTGCAGCAAATGAATAAATATTGATATTAGAAGGGTTGACGCTGAATTGTATACTTAAAAGGGTGGATTATATGATATACGAATTATATCTCAATAATTTGTTTTAATAGTGAGAGAAATTACTGAATATTGGAAGTTTTCTCTGACCTCTCTTCTCTGACCTCTCTTCCTAAGAAACTTAGTTCAGATTCATAGCAATTTTTTTACTGCTCCAGTTCATTGAGCTGCATGTTGAAAAATAGACAAAATTTCCAGACCCAGACTTTGTGCAGCTCCCTGAGTTCTCTGTGTTGGCCATAGCCATTTATCTGAGGAGGGGCCCATGGGAAAGTGATTCTTAGGGGCCTGTCTGGCATTGAAACCATCAACCGGAAGCTACTGAATATTATTAGTGAGACGTTTAGTGAGCATGAATGTAGGAAACAATTTTTTAAAACCAATTTTCAACATCATACAGAATTTTCCTCCACTTGAAAGAAAAGGGTTGTTGTCATGTCTCTCTGAGACTATTTCCAGCCACTAATTTATCTGGCAAGGATGAATACCACATTTGGGAAATTTGTTAGCATTTAATCTTCTAAATCAGTTTCAGGGGGCTGGTAGGATTTTAAAAAAATTTTATGGTTGAAAATTACATCATTTGGCATGTTTTTATACTCATATTCAAAATGGACACAATACTTTTCTGTGTGGGGGTGGTTTTGTTGTCAGAGTGCATGTGAATATACACACACATGCACACATAGACTCATATACTCATGCGCATGTACACACATGCTCATACACACATGAACACACATGCACAGATGCAGACTCAACACATACACACATACACATAAGCATGCACAAACACACCCTTACCCATTTATACCACAAATAGCTGTATCAATAGGAGAAAGTTATTGAGCTGATATATCTTCCAAAATGAGACTGCTGTATGTACGTGTTTAAAGCATACAGAAAGCCAGTGCTTTCCTTTCTATGGACTTAATAAATCAGAATAAAAATATTTCAATACAAAGAGGACTGGAGTTTCAAACATTCTATTTGGTAGCACTTTGAAAAGAGAGCTAGCTAGGTGCACATGGAGAGCAGTGGGAAGAAAGGAGGTCATGGGTTTGGGGGCATCTGAGTCATGGTTTTCTGCAACATTGGGCTTGCCATTTGAAGTTCTTTCCCTGAAACTCTACGTGAAGACCTCACTCTGAGGTTTTATGATATATGTACATTAACTTGGAATCTAGATTTAATATTTCTACCTTTAGTCAACAATGTTTTCTGAATGAAAAGAAGGATCAGCTTAAGCAGCTTAATTTTGAATGATGAGCCTGAGAGTGGAGATACGGATAAAGGTATTTATCCAAATTGTTTGTATCTAACATTTCTTTTCTTTGGGGTCAGGGTTTGCAGATTAAAAATTGTTGGGTATGGTGGCTAAGGAAAGGTAGTTGCTGCTACCAACAATCATGTGTCCCTCAGCCTTTGAGAAAAGGACGGAGATCAAGAAAAGACTGACATCTTCACCTTCCTAAACTGGTGTTCCATTGACTGCACCTTGGAAATATTGAAGAATCTTAAGATAATAATGTTTGGTTCCCACCCCCAGAGATCTTGATTTATTCCATCTAAGGATGGGCCTTAATGACTCCCCAGGTGACTCCATCTAACATGCGGCAAAGCTTGACAGCCACTGCTCTTAACTGATGGTTGCCAACCCTGGCTGTTTTTACTCTGATCCCTGCAGCCTATACCCCAGAGATTCAAGTGATCTGGTGGGACCTAGGCATTGATATGTTTTTTAACAGTTCCCCAGGTTATTCTAAGGTACAACCAGGGTGAAAACCCATGGAGCTGCCTTGTCAACGACAGGAAACTTACTGTGTTTATTATTTGTCCTTGATGTGCTCTACTCTGCAGTTATTCTTTGCATGCCTACCGTATGGGAGCTGGTGCGTTGGATGCTGCAGGGAATATAACAATGAATTTGACACAGTCTCTGTTCTCGGGATGTTTATGAGGCTGCAAAAAATTATATTTCGCATTGTTTGTTGCTTAATGAAGCTGACCGGAAAACATCTTGAATTTAGATGTGGAAAAGCTTGCTGGGGCATTATCTCATTGAAACCTCACAATGACCTGGTGAGAAAAGCATAAAAAATGTAAACTCGGAGAAGTTAGGAATCTACTCAAATTTACATGGCAAAGAAAGCTAGGAACCAAATCTTCTAATGCCTAAGCAAGAGAGCCCTTTTGGCATTACTATTTTTCTGCATTTCTTCTGGCAATACCATTAATATATGAAAGCAGGGATGGGAAGTGGCAGAATCAGAAAGGCAGAAATTGAGATGGAGAAAGTGGTGTCTAGATCAGGTGTGTGTGTCTGAGTGAGTGAGTATGTGTGTGTGTGTGTGTGTGTGACTGTGTGTATGTGAGGGGATATGCCTTTGAGATTTTATTCAATGATGCGGTTTTGTTACTCTCTTGAAAATTATACAGCCTGTTAACGAAGTATATCAGAAAATAGAATTTACTGACATCTTTAGAAAGATTAAAAATCTGTCTAGCATGAAAAGGCCATTACTAACTGTGAGAAAAAATTGAAAAAAAAAAGAGTTATTAAGGCCAACTTAGATTTCTACAGATACTGAGTAGAAGTAGTTTCACTAGCTAGAGATGGGTATATGTGAGGGGGAAGGGAAGATTAGTATCAATAACTATCAGTCAATAAAAGGATGCTTAATTTCCTGTCTTCTTTCAACTCCATGACCGTTTTCTTCCCCACGGAGGGAAGGAGAGGCCTCCAACCCATTGCTCTGAGGAATATATGTATTCTTTTATAACCAGAGATGTTGGAAGACATAGAAAAGACATTAACGCTACTCGGTTATGGCTCTTTGTAGGTGCAGGTAAATAGATTTTAGGTTGATGATATTTCAAAATCATGACAAAATGTTTTCTTTGAGGCTTGGGTGTATCCGAATATGCTTGGCTAAAAAGCAGCCTCACTCTTGTAAATGTGTCTAGTATTACTTTGCTAAACAAAATTGTATTTTTGCCCTGCTCTTTATATGTTCACAAAGACAGCTGTGAACATTCATTCATTTATTTATGCAAACAACAAGTGTTCTTCATGTGCTATGCATTAGGTGTTATACTACCTAGGGGAACACAGAACATAAAATGCTCTCTCTGTCCTCTAGAGGCTTAGTATTTATTAGAAAATAATTCCAGACTATTATTTCAGAAGACTGACAATAACAAATCCAGGTATTTCCCAAGGAAGGCTTGCTGCCTTTCCAAAGGCATCTCCATGGGGTGTACATCAAACATTGTCAAGCATAGAAAAAGGAAATTACTGTAGATGTTTCAAGCAAAGAGGGATTTAATGCAAGGAATTTTTATGATGGTGTTGAAAGGGCTGGAGGAGCCAGAGGGATAAGGTGGTGGTACCCACAGACTGGGGCATTGCTGATGCCCTTTCTTAGCTGACCTATTGGAGGAATCACAGAAGTTGCTGGAGCCTGCAGTCACCTGCTGTTGATGCTGTTCTGCTAGAGCTGGAAGCAGAATGGCTTCTTCTTTCCCATTGCCTTCTAATCTCCTCTCACTGCCTCCCATTAGCAGAATTCAACATTAACACACTGACCAAGAAGTCTTGATCATGTTTGCATCTGTACATGCACAATACAGAGAAGAGTACAGCAGAGCAAGGTGAGGTGGGAAGGGGGCAGTAAGATCCAACAGTCACATAACAAGCAGAGAGGTGTGGAGTCTGGAGGTAGCCACCATAAGCCCCACTACTCGGAGGTTTCCCTTAGTTTTTTAGACTTAGGAATTTGATTAATAGAACACTCAGATGTGATTTGAAACCTGACTGAAAATAACTTATGGACTGAACCATGTCTCCTGCAAATTTCATATGTTGAACCCCTAACTCCCAATGTGACTGTATTTGGAGATAGGGCATTTAAGGAGGTAATTAAGGTTAAATTAGGTCATAAGTGTGGGGCTCTAACGTGCTACAACTGGTGTCCTTAGAGGAAGAGACATGGGGATGTGCACACACAAAGCAAAGGCCATGTGAGGACACAGTGAGAAGATGTCCATCTGCAAGACAAGCAGAGAGGCCTCACCAGAAACCAACTCTGCTAGCACTTGATCTTGTACTTGTAGCCTCCAGAACTATGAGAAAATAAACGTCTGTTGTGTAATCCGCTCAGTCTGTGTTATTCTGTTATGATAGCCCAAGCTGACTAATATGCTAACCAAATAGGTAAATAATAAATATAAAGAGTAAGATGTCAAACTGTCATTTTTAGTTTGCACTAGAAATGTAGTTTTTCAAAAGATTGTCTACTGATATTTGCTGGTCAGCACATTCTTCTTCTATAAGTGATACTGCATAGGAATTAAATAAAACTGGAAGGTTACTTGATGACACTAGTCTCTGAATTAGTTGAGTTAGATGGATGGTACAAATGGCCCAGGTAATCCCAGGCATCTTTAGGATATGATATACTCATTTCCCCCCTGGATCTGCAGTCTCTGCTGGATGTATGTAGTCTTTTCCCAATAGTGCGATCAATGGAATGTTTCAGCCTTTCTGATATTTTCATTGTTAATCAGGTTCCTTTTCATATTGCTGCATCCTGGTTGCCATTTTGTTTCTTTTAGATAGTCTTCCTTTAATCCACTTGGATAAATTTACTCTGAACCTTTCCATGATTGTTTTATGGTCTAACTCACAAATTTTCACCTTCTTGGAGTGGGGCCAGTACATGTAGTTAGGCTGGGAATTGGCTAGGATACACTGCTCTAATTGTACCGCTTGTTGCCATTGTCAGCCCTGATTGGACTGTACCTTTATGATTGGCCAACCCTTAAGCCATATTGTTGCTAAATCATTTGAATATTATATCTGCCTATATTATTGGTACCATTAATATGAAAAGAAATGGACCAAATCCATTTGGAAAGCTGTTAAATCAGCTTTCCACATAGGCAGATTGGACTATTTGAGAACTATCAAAAGGATCCCCATTTCCCAAAATGACAGCCTCATCTGCCTGTGAAGGAGCATAAAGTTCAGTAGCTAGAGTTGCTTTTAATGAGTTTAATCATATTTGCCAGAAGGGATGATCAATATATCTAATATTTAAGTCTTACCTACATGTATCTGTCCCCAGCCTAACTATTTCAATGGCTTGTCTCATTAATCATCAGAAAACCCTAATATGAAGAAGATCCTATTATCAATGCTGTCATATAGAGTAAGCAATGGAAGCTTAAGTAGGTTAAATAATTTGTTGAATGTTACCTGCTAGTAGGGAGTAAGGTAGGGAATTTAAAACCTAAGATTAACCTTTGTGTTTAGCATAAGAGCTGAGAGAGATACATTAGCTTACAAGCCTCTGTAGTTTTTGCCTATAACTCAGGACTTTTTTCACACATTCTCTTCCTGGCTATTTTCTTCCTAAGAAATGGGTCCTCTCTCTCTTTTTATTTTTATTTTTATATTTTGAGATGGAGTCTCGCTCTGTAGCCAGCCAGGCTGGAGTGCAGTGGCGCAATCTTGGCTCACCGCAACCTCCGCCTCCTAGGTTCAAGCAATTCTCCTGCCTCAGCCTCCTGAGTAGCTGGGACTACAGGTGCTCACCACCATGCCCAGCTAATTTTTTTTTAATTTTTAGTAGAGATGGGGTTTCACCATGTTGGCCAGGATGGTCTCGATCTCTTGACTTCGTGATCCGCCTGCCTCAGTCTCCCAAACTGCTGGGATGACAGGTGTGAGCCACCGTGCCCGGCCGCTTGGCACTTTGGCACCACCTGCTGGAGGTTATTTCCTTCATACTGTACCTACCACAGTTTAGAGCTGTTTGTTTGCTTGTTTTCTATATGCCTCACTAAAATATGAGTTCCACAAAGGCGGGGACTTTGTTTTTCTTGTACATGACTGTGTCACTAACATGTAAGGATTGTTTTCCATACAGTATTCCTAGGGTATTCCTACTGTCTTCTGTACAGTAGGCACTCAATGCATATGTGCTAAAGGCCAAAGCACAATCTATTATGAGCTATCAAACTCCCATGCTCTTTGGGATCAAGACTTAGGAGGGTGTGTTTTTGGTGGAGAGGGAAATATGAGGGTCAGAGTAGTCTCTAGCTGGTTCATCACTGCAGAGGGTGTTCTGAACTACCAGTGTTTACAGTCACTGAGACTGGGGGAGAGGGAGAATGCTACAAAGTAGGCAGGAACAGCTGAAAGTAGAAAAGGCAGCCTCCCAAACAAATTTCAGTTGACTAGTGGTCATGCCTATAGCAGTATACAGAACTAACTTCTTTTCTGAAAAATACTGCCTAGAATTTTAGAAAATGATATTGAAAACTTTGGATTTTATCCTAAATTCTGATTGAACTCTTAAGAGTTTCTGAGTGGACCAGTGATGTATTAAAAATTAGTGTTCTTGAAAGTAAGAGATAAAATGACTAAAATGGAGGAGGAAGCCTAAGCTGGAACATGAGCCCATCAGTTTCTCATGATTGACTATAGTTTGGGCATTCCCCATCTCAGGCACCACTGTCTCAACCCTCTTGATGAGGAAAACCAAGAGAGACAGCCCACATCCTGTGGGCCATGAAATCCTGCCTGTTTGATCCATGTCAGGCTTGGAGCAATTGAGAGTTGTGGAACATATTTCTTTCCAATTATATTAAAAAATTAATTGGTATAGCATTGTATTTCATCTCTTCTGCATCAGCAGTACAATGGCTATGTTTATTTACAAGGATTATGAGCAATTTCTATATCTCAAAGCACCTTCTGAATCATCAAGGATATATTGAATTATATTGACTCATATTTCAGGTTAACTGTTTTTAAATGTAATCTGTGGGTAATTATAACTTACATATGAGTTGTAATTTATGGCATCCAAATCATATTCCCATACATCATTTGATTGCTATCATCATGTTTTGTAGTTGAGAGAAATGAGTTTCTGAGAGGTTAAATGACTTGTCCAAGGTCACTTGGCTAGTGGATAAGAAATCCTGGACTGGGCCAGGCGCGGTGGCTCACGCCTGTAATCCCAGTACTTTGGGAGGCCGAGGCAGGCAGATCATGAGCTCAGGAGATCGAGACCATCCTGGCTAACGCGGTGAAACCCTGTCTCTACTAAAAATGCAAAAAATCAGCCTGGCATGGTGGCGGGTGCCTGTAGTCCCAGCTACTCGGGAGGCTGAGGCAGGAGAATGGCGTGAACCAGGGAGGCGGAGCTTGCAGTGAGCTCAGATCGCGCCACTGTACTCCAGCCTGGGTGACAGAGCGAGATTCCATCCCAAAAAAAAAAAAAAAATCCTCGACTGTAACCCATTTCTTTTATTTCAAGCCTTTTACATCTTTGTGAAAATTGGAAGCTAGCACTTAACATATATGATGAATCCTTATTAACCAGAATACTTAATCATTCTAGAAAAAGCAATCTCAGTGGAGTTCAGGGATGAACTATATCTAATATGGTAAAAATACAGTGGGTTCTATAAATACTCATTGACAGTAATGACATCACCCACCATTCATTTTGAATCAATCTATCCCCAAAGGAATGTATCTTACAATGTTCCTCAAATATTTTTAAATTACATATTTTTTAAATTAAACAATGTTCATGTTTCAGTTTCCCTTCATTGGGCCTTGAGCTCAATAACTCTTGGTTATAGAGCGTGGTTTTGTCGGTTTGATCTCATGGAATTTGCAGACAGCATCTATGTGCACAGTAACAGAATGATTCTGGCTGATAGAGAGAGGACGGGTGTGGAGCAAGTGTGGCATGAAACGGACTGTTTGCTTTTTTCTACAGTCTGCTGATTCAACCTGCAAACCCATTCCCCAACTCCATTAGCAAAACCTATAAAAACACAGGGGCCGCCATAAAGACAACTCTGACATTTGTAACACGGAGTGGTCTTTTGAGTAGAGAGAGCCTAGTTCTATACTTATTATTTGGGACTGGGTATTTTTTGACTTCAATGCTTGTTTCTGGTTAGAGAGTTAAAAACAAAGGTCTAAACACTGTGTACTTGGATAGTAAAACACATGTTCACTCTTTTCAGTGACCCTGGAAACAGACGGGGGATTCTTATAAGTCACAAAAGAAAATAAATAACTTCATCCATGGAGGGAAAGAGACAGCTCGAGAAAAGGGACTTTGGAAAAAGGCTGTCTCTAGACAGCAGTCTTGTGGTAAGTACTAAATATTCATTTACCACTCTATATGTTTTGGCTTTGAATGCGTTATTCTTTGACTGTTATTTCCTGAACGCTGTGCTTTTGAAACCTCTCTTCCAGTTACACCATTAGCAACATCCCTTGAGATTTTGTTTCATTTATTTTTTACAAACTCAAAAGCCAGCAAATTATTGGAATGTTTGTATAGTGTCTTAATAGGCAAATGTCATAATCTGTCAACATTATATATAATTATATTAATTACAACTGATGTAGACTTCAGCCTATACAAAAACACTACTGTATAGCTGATGCCAAATGCTAAGCCTACGTATAGTTGTTCCATCCCCCATTTATCTTAACCTTGGGGGTAAGTTGAACAAGAATTCAATACAGGTTCAAATATTGAAGAGCAGAGGAAGTCTTGGAGACCTTCTTAGGTATGTGCATTAGTTCAGTTGTCTGTAAACTAACTTTCTGAGAGTTTTAATGCTGATGAACATTATTCTTAACAACCTGGTTGGGTTTGCTATCAGGTGTGAGAATCTGCTTAGTCCAGTGAAACAGACTAATTCACTTTAGACTAAGTCTGATGGTTGGCCATTCTTCTGCAGTCTCTGGGCCAACATGTGTGGGTCACCTTTTCCGTTACGCAATGCGTGTGAACAGAGCAAGGAATCAAATCAAGCAAACTTGAAATAGAAAGCAAACTTTCAGAAATAGAGATATAGCTTGGTTCCTTGTGCACATTTTATAGGGATGTGCTTTATTCACTTGTATATGCTCAGCACCTGTCCTGGAGTCTAGCAGAGTGGGGGTTCAATGAACTATTTGTTGGTTTGATTTATCCATTATACCTTTCAAACTTTGCAGCTGTAGGTCTTGCTCTGTCACGGACAGATTAGTTATTTACCTCTTAGCGGCTGAGGCTCTGCCTCACAAATTATTCATAGATGTGAGTTTCTGGGACTTGAGAAGAAGATTGTGTTAAGCATTTATGTCAAGTTCTTCTCTCCTTAGTCAGAATCAATGTCTGTGTCTATTTGGTCTGTGCATTGACCAGCATACCTTTAGAGGCCAACTTTGGTGTATTTTAGGTTCTCCTCTCCGTAGATCTGACCTCATCTCACCTCCTACGTCTTGCTAACTCCAGGTTGAACGTAGTGACATTGGTGTGTGAGTGTGTCTGGGTGTCTGTGTGTGTGTCTCTGTGTGTATATGTATGTGTATTCCCTTTTCAACTTCTGGGGAAACCTGGGATAAAGAGAGAATTTCTCAGCCTCTCCTTTGCAGAAGAAAAACACTTTTTACATATCAGCATGCCAATAGGGTCTGTCTTAGGCCTAGGCTAAGGACAGAGACAGCCGTAGGGTATGATGTGAGCAGCTCAAGAAAGATTCTCTTAACCCAGAAATATCATCGGTATTGGTTGGTCCCCAAAGCCGTAGATTTCTGCCTCAGATCTCAAGTTTTATGCAAATACCCTATAAAGTTAAACATAATAAGCTATTGTCTTTCAATAATTCATAGTAGCACTCATTAATAAATGGCCTTGGATCACTGCCAAATGTCAACCCGATGAGCAGAATTTTGTTGTGGGAATTGGTAAAACAGAAGAATGCAGAGCCCAGATAGCTGGGAAGGCAGGGATAGGGCAGGACAAGACAGGGCAGGGGGACGTGAGTAACCCCCAATGGGGATCGTAGGTACTTGCAGATCGGAAAAAGGGAAACAGTGTCAATGCTCATATTTAAATTTTACCTAAAGATAGCTTGAAAATGGGCATAAGTAAAATCCTGTCACATTACCAGTCTAGCTGAAAACCCTAAATTGAGCTTGCATTCTTTCTGGCATATGGCTGTACCCTGAAACTTGTTGAGGGCTGCAAATATGTTTCTTGACTTGCTGGCATAGAAGAACGCTGTGAAAATGAGAACTTGTTTGGCACCACCTGAGAAACTTAATCCTGTTAAGTCTCCCTGTATCATGCTTAGGAGAGCTTTTACACTAGTGAAATCTTTTCCTTGTTTCCTAGAGGCAGACTGTGTTACATCTGCATGCCCAGATTGGGAAAATTCTGAAAAAGGATGTCCTTTCCTATCACAGTGTGTAGGGGGGTGCTTAAATGCTTTTCAAGATTATAGCACTTAGGCCAAGTTACTACAATTTTGCCCCCGGTTATAGTATTATGTTCTCTTCTTCAAATAAGATGCTACTTCTGGGAGAATAGCAGCTAGAGTATTCTTTTTGAGTTGATTCTTTGGGAATGGGAACCATTGAAAGCACCTTGAATGAATTCCAAGTATCAGAAAGAAAGCTAGACCAGGGATGAGATCAAAGATGCCTGGCCTGTGAGGGATCTGAACTCAAGATGTTGCCCTCTTCTTCAGCTTTATGCTGAAACCACACAAATTACTAGGCAAAAAGCAGGTAGGGAAGATTCTAGATAAGGGCTGCTGTGAAATACAAGAAAACAACAAGAACAACAAACCTGGCATTACAGTACAGTTTTCATTCCCAATGCATGCTTTTTATTTTATTTTTTGAATCTAGAATGCTAAAGTGAAAATCGGTTATCTCGTCTCCTCACTTTGCAGACTACTTAAGGCCCAGAGAGGTTATCTGCTCTTCCTGAGCTCACACGCTAGGATTACACCAAAGGTAGAACAACCTGTCACTTAAGTTCTTTATCTTTCATTATATACTATCCCAGGAACAGAAGATGTCCTTGTGGGAAACTGAATAGAGGAAAGAGAAACATATTACGTTCTTAAGTCTTGAAATTCCATTGCAATAATCGTCACGACACATATTTTTGAGAGTTAGGGGGCCCAGAGGTAATTTCCACTTTCAGATTTTGCAGGAAAATATTCTCATAATGTATTGCAAGAATAAGGTGCTATTAACTTCATTACACTTTTTATTTTATATAATCAAATCATTGAAGTGTTGAGTAGAAATTATAGCTCCCTTACAATGGCTTTTACATTTTTAGACTGGAGGAATCACAGAATAAAGAAACTCACAGTCCAAAAACTGAAAAAAGCTCCAATTGGGGAAAACAAGTTTGTGGTCCTTAGTCACGTGGCATGGGGGAGGGTTTGAGTGTATGTGTGTGCACACATATACATGTCCATGTATGTGTGCCCTGGTAACACACTGAAATATTCATTGATGGTGATTTTTTTACTTTATTATTCACCCTTTTAAAGGAGAAAGTGATACGTAAGTGAAACTGAAATGAAAAATATCTTTCATTGTGGGGGGTAAAGGCCCAGAGAGAAAGACAAGTGACTACAAGTTTGCCTCCACCAGTAGGAGTGTGCGGAGTAGCCGTATATACGTTCACGGCAAGTACAGTCTACTCTCTGATAACGATAAAAATCACCCCAGAAATCGAGTCCTCTTCCTGACCCAAAACTGTTCAGCCCTTCCCAGGATGCTTTTTGATCAGAAAAAGTCATCATTTCACACTGTGCTCTTTTATTTGCAAGACTCATTCCCGGGCTGCCCATGTAGCTGTTTGACACTTGTAGCTGTGGTAGTATTTAGCTGATGAGCATGCTGGAGCATGAATTATCTTTCTTACCAGCTCACATTTAAGTAACAAACATTCTCTTTTTAATTTTGGGGAAATACATTTAGCTTTTAAGCACAGATGAGAGTAGCAGTATGAATTTCTTCCTGGTACCCTCTTTTCTTCTCCCCCACAAAAGGAAGAAAAAACGTTTGCCACACTAAATCCTCAGTTCCGACAGCAGTATAGTTTTATAAGCTTGTAGAGGAAAAAAAGGACGTGCACACATCCCTGAATTCATCCTTCAGCCTCTTGACTGTTTGTATCCAAATCGTTATAGTAATCAAGACTTCCACAACATTCATAACACAATCAGTCAACAAGCACTATTGAAAATCAGCTATGGGGATGTGCTGGATGGTTTCCATTTTCCCTCCAGATCCACTCTTTTTCCTTCTCTACCTGGCCAATCATCCCTGAAGGATGCACCACATGGACTTGCCTTTTGGCATCTGGTTGGGTTTAGCCAATGGGAGAAAGAGGTCCTACTTGTCTCCTAGCAGGAGATCAGAGGTCGAGGTGTTTGTTCTCCCACTCTCACCCTGCTTGGTCATGGACCACAGGAACTGGGCACCTTTGCCTAAAGTTGCAGCTTTTGTTGGACAACCCTCTCCCCAGAACTCCAGCTATAGTTAGAACCGCTGCTCTATCTATGTTCTGGCACCTTTTCTTTCCCCATACCTTAACGATTCTTCATAGTAATGGTTCTTGGTTGTTGTTAGCCCATCTTTTGTTGGTTTGACTTAGCTCTGTCCACAATTCAGTAAACAGTCCCTTTACCAAACTCTCCTCAGTTAGATGCTTTGAGTGTGCCATCTCTTTCCTGGAAGGTCTCCCTGGCTGATACAGGGGGATAGGCTTCCTCAAGTGCTTCTAGTTTATCTAGGGAAGCTGTCCTAATAAGCAGGAAAAATATCATCACATGGAGATGAACAGTGTGGCACTGACAGTAGTAGGTGCTGAGGTCACTCTGGGAAGATGTGAGGAGGGGCCATGGGGAAGCTGTAGTTGGAGCTGTGCAACTACATGGAGCGGCCATGGGGGAGCTGTAGTTTGAAGCGTCAGAGGGAATTTGGTAACTGCAGACTGAGAGTAGAGAAAAAAGAGGCAACCCAAGGATATTGGTCCTGCATCCTTTGGTGCCAATTCATGTCATTACTGAATTTTTTCTCCCAGGGAAACTTCTTCCTCATATTGAATTTAAATCTATGCTGTTTATCTTCAGTTATTTCCCCTCTATTTAGTGACTAGATGTAATTCTGAAGCAGGAATCAGCAAACTCTTTCTATAAAGTTCCAGATAGTAAATATTTCAGGCTCCGCAGGCCACATGAGTAGTTACAACTGCTCACCTTTGTTGTAGGAAGAGAGCTGCCTCTGAAGACACATGATCAAATGTAGCTATTTTATTTACAAAAAAACTTTAATTACAAAGACAGGCACTAGGCTGGATTGTAATGGCTATCCACATGCATTAGAGCAATGGGAATTTTGAAAGTCCTGTTTTACATTTCCTGGGTGCTGATTTTCTAAGTAGTGATTTGTATTTACCCTCAGTATATGTGATATGCGGGCAGGCAGAGGAACAGGTTTAGGCTGTTATCAAAGGTACATATACCCCAGTAGGAAGAATAGTAGAAAAATGTTTAGAAGGCATTTTTCTAAATATTTAGAAAATATTGACATAGAGTATGTTCAGCCTTGCGGATACTTTTTCTAAATGCAAAATAGAGGTATTGCTCGTGTTGCTCAGTACAGCCTACAGCTAGTGTGTTATGAATACTAAGAAAACAAAAGTCTTTATTCTGTACTGCTTCAGATATGACTGGATCTTTCTTGACTCTCATGGTTCTCTTGTTAGACCTCCTCTTACCATAGGGATGCTGCACAGAGCCCAAAACACCAGCTTCCTATAGAAGGTTTCCAGCTAGTCTAATCTCAGTCCCTTTGACCATGTCTACTGATGGAAGAGTACATAAAGTACCGTTTGCCCTGTGCCCCTGGCCACTGGGAACCTGCCAAGTTGTCCTCTGGGAAGCCTGATCTTTGTTCTCTGATATCAAGATGGTTTTGAGATTTCCCAAATGAGCATCAAGTCAGGGAGGGCCAAAGAACGAGAGGGAGTTTTTCTTTTCCTCCAACTGCCTCATTTCCCCTAACTTGTCTATTATTTCTGTGTCTCTTACATGTACTTAGAATAGAGACCATGGCCTAAGCCAGGTATCAGAAGATGGCGTGACATCTGAGGATCTAGTGAAGGCCATTTTTAGAAGAAAAGTAACTGGTGGGGAATAGACTAGCTTTGGCCTGGTTTAGCAACCTTTCCAAAATGTCATGCTGAAATATTGACTGTGTCCTCTTGAGAGTGGGTGGAGGTGGAGTTAGAGACGTGTCAGACCCTTAGACAAGTATCTACTCAGTGAATCTGTCCACCAGCCGAGCTCAGCCCATCACTGCAGGTCCAGAAATGCAGGAGAGGTGCCCTGCCCACCTGTTCTCCAATAGTGCAGATCTCCGGGTCCCATGGATGGAGCTGGGAGCAGATGAGCTAGGAGGAGGCAGGGGAGGCTGGGCCAGGAGGGCACCACCCACAGGTGCTACTTGCTGCAAGTCTTGAGGGAGCCCCAAAAGAGTGGGAAGAGATCAGATCCTAACAAGAAAAGTCTTGGAGGGCCATTGGAGATCTGCAGCAACACTGGTGCTGGGGACAGAGTCTGAATGGAGGACGGAAGTAGACTAGGTCCAAGCAGTGGACATAGAGCATGTCAGCAATGAGGATGGCAGAATCGAACATCAAAGCCACTTTAGCAGACAGCTCAGCATGTTCACTTAGTGAATCATGCATTAAGTCTCAACCAGGATGGCTTCCTTCCCTTAGTAATAGTAGCTGAAATTTATGGAGGCTTAATATAGGCTAGGCATGCTGCTCAATACTTTATATGGAAACTACCATTTAATATTTAACAACAACCCTTTAAGGTAGGAACTCTAATTACCCCTATTTTACAAATGAGAAATCTGAAGCTTAACAAGTTCATCAACTTCCTCAAGGCAATGGAACTGGTAAGAGGTAGAGTTGGGATTTCACTTTAGGTCTGGGGCTACCTCCAGACTACAATGCATCTGCACAGCTAACAGCTCTGAAGCAGAAAATTGCTTTATGCCAGTGACTGGGAGCTCCTTCACGGTGCTTCACAATGTGAAAGAGCATCAGCTACCTCAACAGGACTAGACCATGTGCATTAGCACGTCTGCTGTATCTGTGCCCACTGAGGAGCCTGCAGTTTAGAACAGTCTAGATCAGAGGGAAGCCAGACTTGGTTTCAGCAAAACAATTGACAAAGGAATGGAGGTGGGAAGGGGAGACTTATAAGGAATGTAGAATGTAGGTCTAGGTCTATTTTCTGATCTTGTGATTTTCTGATGAACCAGACCTTGGAACCAACTTTAGAAGAGATTGCGATTTATAATAGTGTGTGTGTGTACGTGCGTGTGTGTATGTACACACATACCCATATATATACAATTTTGTGTTTTTATTCATATGAGAACTGATTATGGCGTGTTCATGTACAAGGTGGAGTTATTGACTAGAATGGGAGAAGAGTAGGGAGAACCTGGTGAGTGATGGGGCACCTCCAGCATCTAGCCGTCCCCCAGCATGCAGTGGGGTTTATGACTTGAGTGATGGTCCTATCAAATGGCTGCACATTCCCTCTGCTGGGCCACTGACTGATGGAGGTGAGTAGAGGGTCAGCAGCATTTCCCCTGAGGAGATTCTGGAAGAAATGCCATTTGTCTGCCCAGCACTTGCAATTGGTGCTGCCTCCTCTGACACTGCCTGAAGGAGGATCCACCTTCATTGTGGTTGTTACTCACTCTGAATGGCTCCTTTGCTTCCTTCTCTCCTTCCTTTCATCTCTGAAAAGAAGGCAGGCTGTCATCGAAGCCACATGTTCCGGAGTTCTTATGAACACGCCCCTTCCTGAGCTGGCATAATACCTACTTCTGGCCTTTTCACATTCCCACAGGCCAGTGTGCTCTAGAACAGGGTTTCCCAGCCTCGACACTATCGACAGTTTGGACCTGATCGTTCTTTGTCATGGGCGCTGTCCTGTGTATTGTAGGATGTTTATTGGGATACCTGGCTTCTACCCATTGGATGCCAGGAGCACCCCTCCCTCATTGTGACAATGAAAACTGTCTCCAGACATGGCCATTATGTTCCCTGAGAAGAAAAATCACCCCTGATTGATCTCAACTGTAGGTTTCCTGAGGGCATGGGCCATGTCATATTCACATTGGATTCCTAAAGTCTGACACATAGAAAAAGCTCAGTAAAATGAATGAATGAGTGAGTGAACTTAGCAGTGAGCAGCTGCTTATGAACCAAATACACAGTCATGGGGGTGCTGAATATGGGATAAAGGGGGCCCACATGCAGCAGGCCCAGGGTGCTGTTTGGGAAGGTTGGAGAGAGGAAATGGCATGCTGCTCTTCAGGTTTGCCCAAGGATGATTCTAGTGTGTGTGTGTAAAGTTTTTTGTTTGTTTGTTTTACATCAGAGATTATTAATATGGTGTCCTGGATTCTCTTGAGTCCCAGGGTGCTTGATAGGGGAGATTTATGAAAAGACTTCCAGGGCTTTGAATTCTTTGATATATTTTATGTTATATGCATTTGTACATTTTTCTGGGGAGTGAGTCTGTAGGTATAATTAGTTTCTCACAGGAATCTGTGATGCAAAAATTGTTAGGTAGCTTCACGTGCCATTAGTGCTGACCATAGCATCTGCCCATGGATGGCTTCCTTTGCTGGAGTCATGGAGCAGGAGCTCGGGTGACACCTGTTTCATTCAACTGTATTCAGCTGCTGTGATAAGTCATCTGCCAGCATCAGAGGTAGTTCTGTGCATCCTTGTTGTCGCTGAGATCACTACATAAAAACAGGAACTGGACACATTTTGAAAGCCTTTTATAAATGCTATGTTATTGACAGATGATGAAATGAGACTGCTTCTATAGCAGAAATAAGTACAAATGAGTAGAGATGTTTGCTTGGCATGTTCCATGTGTTCTTAGGGCTCCAAGATCTGTTTGTCATTCTCCTGTTGTCTCACCATCTTTCAACAATGGGAATCATCAGATCATACAAGTTTCCATGGCAACTGAGTTTTCCGCATCATTCTCTGGCAGCCTAGGATCGTTCCCATGGCAGACTCTCTAGTGCTTTGTCCATAACAGGAGGTAGAGCTTTCATCGATCCCCTTAGAAGCTGGTCCCAAACCTAACAGGCATCTGGGTGTTCTCTCTGATAAGAGCCTGCTCTTCTTTTTCGAGTTTCTCATTGATCAGCACAGGAATGGAGTACCTACTTGGTCTGAAACACAGTGAAATGAGTGCTAAGAAATGTAAACTATGATTTCTGCTTTGCAAAGTTTTTAAAAAAATCTTGTCACATATACACTATTCAGAATACCAGGAGGTATACAGTGGTGCAAACAACAAGGCTGATGGGATTACAAAGAGGAAGTTGTTCTTCTGGCTACATTGATCAGCGAGGGCTTCCCCAAGGAGGAGGGCTGTCATATCTTCCTCCAATAAATTGGTCCAAATTTAATCTATGGTGTCCTTGAGTTCCCTGAAGCAGAAATTTATTGAGAAAGCCACAGTGTCTAAAAGAATGGGGTGTGACTCCAGGGTGCCTGGCTTATACTTGAGAAATTGCCAAGACCCTAAGCAAGGTCTACTATAATCTTGAATTATTGTCCTAACTTTCCTCTTGCCCCCTCTGACCACCCCTCCTGACTCCTCTATTAACATTCTCTTACCCCTAATTCCTGGTGCAAGGCAAAATGCATCACATAGCTAAATCATTTTCATATCTTTTCTTCTCATTCATTGATCGGTGTATGCTGTACAAACTGTATATATATTAGCTGTATTTCAGCAGCCTAGGTATCTTACACTAATTTACCACTCAGCAGTATAGTTCATTTTTATCAATTAATATTTATTAGACATCCATAGGGTTCATGGCCATGAATGGAGCAGTATTTCTCATTACTTCGTGTTGCATTGCCATGTTCCATTCCTCTGGCTCACTTTAACCAGTATTTATGATCTTTCTGCCAGTTTTCATGCAGCCCTCATCTCCAGCCCAATTTCAATTAATATTTCAAAAGGAAATCCAGGAGCCATCATATTCAAACGCTTCAGTTAACACCAGATGCACTGCCTCCATTCTGTCCTTTTATACACTAATTTTGCAATTCTCTCCTAACATGGAATCCTATTTGTCTGGCCTGCTCCCTCTAAGCCCAAAAAGTGGTTCCTCCTGGTTTCTTTACATGCCAGGCAGTTCCAGATGTTTCTTCCTCATAAATTTCAGTTTCTTAACTAGGCTTAATGGATCATAATTGTCCATTTCCGAATATGCCCCTGAGGTTTGCTTGCCTTCTGTCTTTCCGCACCTTTTTGGTTCTTGGTTTTAAGCAGTTGTTTTCAGCTTGGTAGGTTTCCTAATGCAATTAATTCGTTGACTGCTCTCATGCACATAGATGTGTAGAGGGAAATAAAATCATTTGGTTTGGTGAATTCTGGGGTCCATCTGTCAGAGCCGGCAGATAAGTAGGCTCAAGGGCTGTTGGCCTTTCTGTGAGGAGGAGCTGTTTGCAGAGGCCTGCCGTTTTTGGAGATGGAGTGGCCATGAGGCTGGCAGTGATCCAGCTTGGGTTGGTGAACGCTGAGAGTGAAGTCTGTGAAGGCACCAACTAGACAGACTGGGATGAGGCCAGTGGTGTCCTGCCTTCCTCCCGGAGTAGACTCTGGGCTAGACTGTGGGTGTGGTAGGTAGCTATGTGGAGATCTCCTGGGCCCAGTTTGGTAGGTCCCTGAGGCAGAATATCTGACCTAATTTCTGTTTGGTGAGGTGTGGTGAGAAGGAAGTGACTGAAAGAGAGAGCCTGGTCTAAAGTAGTTAGCCTTTCTCATCCTCTTAGAGGATTTGAGTAACTTCCCATCATTTGTCTACAAAGACAAAATCAGTAATATTGTTTTATTGTTTACTGCATCAAAGTCTGGGAAGGAGACACATTGCACACTCATGCCAGGTACTGGAGGAGAGTTTAATAAAGGGCCTCTTTAAAAGGGGTGGCAGGATATAGAAAGTGCAACAAGATAATAATGGAGCCCCCTGCAGCTAGAAACAGTGGGGAGTCATTGCCACTAGGCCTAGAAAGTGGCTGTAGAACCATGTGGCTATAAGGAGTGAACCATTTGGCGGGAAATGCCACTTAGGTAGAGGGATATGGCCAACCGTGCTGGCCCTGCAGCAAGGGGATCGGGACGTGAACACTCCCACTTCATTCTCCTCACACTGTCTTGTCCCCTGTTGGTGCCTCCACTGGCTGAACCCAATTGGAAGCCAGAGGGAATGGGGCCCATAGAGTGCTCTGGGCCCAGACCAGGGCAGGGAAGGGTGAAGGGTAGATTTGGAGAGGCCAAACGAGTGTATCCAGCACATTGACTCTATAAAATAATATACTCTGCCACCATCTCTTCTCACATTTCTGGGCTGAGAAAACACTAGCCCATTTTTAATATTTTATTTGAAATAGATTTTTGTGTGTTGTTTTCCAGTCTATTCCCTTGGACTTGTCAATTTGGTTTCACCAGACAATTTGATGTGGCACCTTCAGAACACAAGTTCCATGTAACCAGTGACATGGTGTTCTCTTCAACAGTCCTGATGAAAGTTGTGTGATGCTGAGGTGCAGGGAGGGTGGTCTAGTGGATCGATCACTGCATTAGAACTGCTTAAGTCCTTAGACTAGAGCTGGAGTTGAAATGTTTGGTAGATGTGTGGCCTTTAGCACATTTCTTAAACTCTCTGAATATCTGTGTCTTCAATGGTGGGACATTATGATGAGGGATGTTGTCATTAAGTGAAATAAAGAACAAGGAATTGTTTTGGAGGCTGTGGCACCCTATGCAAAGGAAATACATTGTTAGGATGAGAGCAGTGCAGCTCCTATCTGCTAAACTCCAAAATTTCTATCAAATATAGAAGTAGCAGTGGCAGCCTCAGGAAGAAAGCTGTATTAAGAACTTGCTGTGTGCAAAGCACTAATTTTAAAGGGCACAGTGGAAATAGATGCCCTGTAATGCAGTGGAGAGAGCATGAGTTGGCTGGAGAATGAGGCTGAACTGGATTTGAATCCCAACCTGCCTCCTACTGCCTGTGTGAGTTTGGCCATGTCACCTGCCTTCTCTGAGCCTCCGTGTTCTCATCTATTAGTAGAGGTGATCGTCTCTTATTCAAAGGGTTGTTGAGTGAATTTAGGGAAAGGACTCACAACACAAATAGGGCATGCAGTACCATGCCTGGCATGCAGGCTTCTCTACCCTGGAAACATGTGGACCAGCTGATGTGGCCGTTCCAGATGGCAGCTTTCTTTGTCTGTACATGGAAGGAAGCATTCAGAAAAGATTTTTTTTAATGTTTGGTTTACATATATACATATATGATGTTTAAAAGTGGAATAGCGTATCCATGATGTTATCTGCCAGAAATGTTTACCCAGGTGTTTACTACAGGTCATGTCTGACCAACCTCAAATTCCTTTCTTCTTAGTTCAATTGCTCAGCAGTCCCCTATTAATGAGCTGTACACCAGACCTTTTTATATGGAGCATTCTATTTTTCTGGAAATCTTGGCCTCTTGCTCTCAACCCTGAAACCCAGCCAGTGTCTATTTATAACAGGTAATTTTATTCCAAAAGCTTCCAGAAGTGCCCATAGTCTTCCAAGCACATGTACAATGACTCCCTGTGCACAAGGTCCCGCTGGTTCTCCTTGCTCCAGGCACCATGCTCCTGATAGAATCAGGCTGGATGACTGGCCGGAGGAACCCTCCTTTGTTTGTCTTATGCCTTCAATTGCTTTAAGCTCTGCCAGCTTAGAGCAGTGGGAGATGAGTTTTGGGAGGGAACTGGGGAACATTTCCCATCTGACTGCCTTTGCTCCGATAGGGGGAAAAAAGACTCAGAGGGGTCAAAATGGGAACATTTTTCCACTACATAGAGAGAAGGAAAGAGGAAACAGGGTCTCAGTGGCCTCTTGCCAGGCCCCAGGAATGCACCAACCCTGGGAACTGGCCCCTCGCCAGCCTCCTCAGAGGCTGCTGACTTGGGAAAACTGGCTATCTGGCTGCTGCCAAGAATGCAGACAATGGTCTTTTGGATATTCTAGCTTATGAAAGTTTGGCTTTTGTTTTATTATCACCAAAGGTAACATTTATTGGCCACCTACATAAGCATGCCAAAAGATAAAATGCATGATTGGAAGTCAGTGTAACTTGAATCAGGCAGAAACACCAGGGTTCTCTTATAGTATTTTCAGCCTGCTTCTAATTTGGGCCTAATCCTCAGCTCTGGTACATTGCTACCTTAAATGCATGTGCTGAATGGTACTGAAATTCTAGAATTAAAGTTAATTTTTAAGTGCTAAACTGAGCTATAGTATGTCACCTGGAAGGCTGGACATAAATGGAATCAGTTTGTCCAATTATCATCTGGTTGAGAAAGGACTTTGAGAGAATGAGGCACAGAACAAGTGTGTTCTGATGAAGGGAAATAGGCCAATATCCAGCAGGTTGTTCAGGACAGAGTAGCTTGACATAAATAGAACCTGGAATTCTGGGATGGAAAGAGTGGGGCCAATTAAACACCCCCCTCAATTTGTATGAAATAATGATGATGATGTTATTGAATAACCAGAAGGCCTCAGAATATTCCATATGGTTTTTCATTCTCATTTAAATTAGTAGAATTGATGATGATAATGTGGCAACTAACATTATAGTAGAGCACTGGACTGAAACTTTTAATTTGTATTAGCTCATTTAATTTTCACAACAACTCTACAGTGAGGCACTATCATATCTTCATTGTACAGATGAAGAAACTGAGGCTCAAGAATTAAATAACTTGTTCAAAGTCATAGGACTTGTAAACAGCAAGGTCTGTCTTGCTGCAAAGCTCATGTTGCTAATATTTGCACCATCCACACATATCTCACGCACGTTTCAGAGTTGAGAGGAGCTGCGTGGTTTTCCTTTCGTATGGTGATGGGTTGGTTACTCCCAGGTACCATCTTCCTTAGGGTTCAGTGCCATAGCTTCAGTGGCTATTTTACAGTTGCTCTTCTCAAACATGTCCCCCTCTGCTTGGGGTCCTTTGATTTAAATAGCAACTTAATCTCTCTTGTGCAAAGAAACCTTCCTCTGTGCTTTGATGAGACATCCAATGAGGATCCTAAAGTGCTGGGCAGGGGTGCCAGCCTTCACCCCTTTGCAGTTCAGGCCCCCACACCTTGTTTTAAGAAGGTTCTACTGGTGTAAACCCAGATTTATACAACAGATACACCAGGGATTGCTTTTTCTTCTTCCCAGAAAGATTCCTCATATAACCAAGGACTCACCAGAAGATTGCTTTAAATAGTTTTTAATGCATTTTAAATTGGATTTAATTTTCAAAAATTCAATTTGCAGTTGTAGTTTCCCATGGAGCTAAACCTCCAACATTAGACTTTTTTTTTCCCTCTGCAAATGGAAAACAGATCACAGAGGGTATTGTGGATTTAAGCACTTTTCCCAGGAGCCCTGAAGGTCTTGGAGAGCCTGTTATTGTGCCCAGAGGGAGTTTCTATTCAGAGGAGGAGGAGGAGAGTGACAGCTAGGGCTCCTAGGCCTTGGTTCCTCCCTGGCAATATCTTCCTTCTTCACTCTTGACTGATTTGGTGGGGCTGATGGACAATGTGCTCTATCCTAAAGGAGAGTGATGTCCTACAATTAATCCAGAGAAACTCTTTGGTAATTGAATATTGTTTGGAAATAACAAAAGTTCTTGTTTTAAATGAGGAATTAAGTAGGATGAGTCTTAGTATAATAGGAGCAGGAAGATGGTTCCTCCTTTTTCCTATATGGTTACCGGATCCCCATGAAAAATTGGAAAATTGGGTATAGTGGTTGTTACAGAAAGCATATTTGGTGTCCAAAGTCCTTTGCCCAGAGAAAGTCCAACCAAAGATCACTGCCCATGTTGATAAGTGTGTTGCTGCAGGGCTTCTGTTGAAAGGAAAATGAAACTGGCTAATAGAAACTATGTATAGCTCTCCATGTCATAAAAAAAGACCCAGCTCTGCTACTAATTAGCCATGTGCCACCCTCAAAATCTTTAACCTCTTCTGAGCCTCTGTTTTCTTCTGGGCTTATGTAAGGATCAGATGAGGCAAGAGCCAAAAGCAATTGTTTGAGAAAGTTAAAAGTCATACTCCAGAACAGTAAGAACTGTGATCATTTGAGAACTTAAATGGGAACAGGAGCTTTGACTCGTTCACAGTTATACCCCCAGTACAGTTGAGCAGAAAGGAGCATTCCAAGATGTTCCATGAATGACTGAGTAAAGGAAGAAATGAATAACAGTCACTATAATAAGATAAAAACCAAGGGTTGTTGCTGGTGGGACTGGGTTTACTACCAAGTAAAGCTCTATTCCAGTAAGTGCTGTGGATAAACCATACACACTCTTGATTAACCTAACTGGCTCACCTAAACTGGCTCATCCCTGAGAGCTGAAATTGTTTCTGTCCACTCTCAGATGCCAGAAGTAGGCTCACCCAACTGGATGTGACCTAGGATCGTTTCAGATGCCTACCATCGCAACATAGAGCAAGGGAAAGGGGCCAACTTCCATCCAAGTCCCTCCTCTGCAGGGAGCCGCCTCACTCCCCAGGCACACTTGGAAGCTTGCCACTCATTCATTCATTCATTCTTTCATTCATCACACGTTCATTGAACGCCTCATTTCTGAAGTACTGTGCTTCTATTAAAATCTTGAAACTATTACTATTCTTTAAAATGCGTTTTTCTTGAAATGTCTGCAGTGCTTCTGTCATAGCTGTGGTGTGTGCCCCTGTGGGAGTCACCGGGGTGGAAGGCACAGAGGCTCACGGCATGAGGGAGGGCTGGGTCCTGAGTCTTTCTCTGCTTTGACCTTTTATGAATATCAAGGATATGATGTAGACATATGGCATACAGAGGAAAGAGGGTAGAAGACTGAATAGATTTTAAGACTGGGATGAATCTCAGGACAAGCAGTGAGATATCTATATTTCTATATCTATATCTATCTATCTATTGTATTTGGCCAAAGGAAGGAGAAAAGTCATCAAACACCACCACCACACACACTAGAGGGCTGCCTTTGATCCAATGTTCTGTCCACTCTTTCAGCCCCTTGGAAATCAGCCACCATTCGTGTGGAGGTACAGAGTAAAAAAGAACCCATGGCCCATAACGTCTGCATGGAGAAGAGGTAGCAAAGGGTCACTGTCATGTCAGATCACAAGCCAATCATGGCATTTCTTCCCTATCTCTGAAACTAGATAAGTCTAGAAGATTTGAGTAGAGGCACATATAAACCAGATGCAGATATGAGCGAACTAGCCAGACAGGGACAGAGGTGGAGTCTTGAGATACTGGGGAAACCCAAGGCTTTCTTCTGGGCTTATATAAGGATCACCAAAGTAGCAGTCACGGGAAATTATCACAGCAAGCGAGGCGAACGGACACTCAAGGATCTACGGAGCCTGGAGGCTCCTATAAAGCAAAGACTACATGTTGAGTATTTCATGTTACTACCACTTCCCTGTTGAATTTTGTGATTAGTGTCCTTGTCACATGATTTAGGAATTCCCAGGAGGACTAGAAAATGATAAGATGTTGTGTAGTGCTATTTCTTGAAACCAATTATTTGAGAGAATTCATGAAAAATTGAATAGAGTAAGGTTTCTCACTTGAATGAGATTCACCATCATCCAAGAGAATGTACAAATTAATCCTTTAGAAAAGTTAATAGCTTAGCTCTTGTTAATATTAACTAGTTAGATCCGAACAGAAGAACGAATCAAATCAGGATTTCTGTCTGCATTCTTTGTATACACACCTAACTAACACATTGACTGAAAAATGAATGAACACGACTTTAATTTTGAGTATGTGACTAAAATGTATGAGCTCTTCATTCACATCTATAAATGCAAATAAAATATTCTGATTAGTAAAGTTAACTCAAAATTGCTGGAATCTCAGCTAAAGACCTGTCTGTGGAATCTATGTTCCAGTACTTTTTTTTAGGTGAAATCTTCCAAAAGAAATCATTTCTATATCTCAATTACTAAGCTTCCGTAGATTGAATCAACAGGGTTAATTAAGGACTCAATTTTATAATGGCACTTAGGTAGATTTGCTGTGATCATTGGTGTATGAGTCTAGCCAACTCATTTAGATCACAAGCTTCTGCAGGACAATGTATTTGTAGTTATCATTCCATGTCCTCAGCTTATAGTACAATGCCCAGTGCACAGCAGAGCTCAGTAAATGCTTGACAGGTAAATTTCTCTGTCTATGGGCTCCACACATCTGGTCCCAGGTTTGTCACTAATTGGCTGAGTCACTCCAGAGAAGTCTCAGTTTTCTTCTGAGTTTCAGCTGTACCTTCTTGTCTTTGTAATCAAAGGACGGAGCCCAGCGATCTGTCCAGTTCCTTGGAGCTGAATGATTCTGTGGTATCAAGTGCCTAGCACAGGATGAGGTCCTGCAGGGAATACTAACGAAGAAGGAAAACACAAGGTTCCAGCCATCAAAGTGTTCCCAGTACAGCTCTAGAGATGGTGTTACAAGGATTAATCAAGCATAGGGACCCCTTCCCTGTGTTGTATTTAAGTAAGGAATAATGGAAATGTCTATGATGGAATTGCAGGCATCAGTTATTAGTGAAGAGAGATATTTTATAGGGAAAGAAATCTGTCACAAGTACATCACTATCCCAATAAACTTACGTATAAAGATGATCCTGAAGAAAATTCAATATAGATTGTTTATACTGCTGTCTAAAAATGAGATATTTGCTTAAATTTCTTTCAAGTGTGTCAAGATAAATTTAAAAAATTAATTTGTAATCCTACTTTAATGTTTGAACTCCCACTTTGCCCAAAGCTGCTCTGTTAACTTTACAATCAATTTAGGGGTGCTGTTTGGCTGAGGCCACTGTTGCCTCTTTAGGACGTGGTCATTACAGTTTTAATTTTGGTATTTGAGATCAATTATTGCCATGTCTGGTTAGCAGACCTCCCATGTGCTTTGTCCCTCAGAAGTCTTCAGTTTTCCAAAATGCTGCAGCAGAAAGACACGTGTTATTGGAGCAGTGTCTCTGGTGTGATGAGCACGCTTGAGTTGTAAGTTAGAAGGTAAAGTTTGTCAAAAGTTACAATTCTGTGAACTTCAGAGGGATAAAACCTCATTGATTTGGCAGATTTGAGGTAGACTTTCTGACTGATTTCTTTCTTAGAGAGCGGAGCATGCATCTTTTCAAATTCATATTATTGTTGAATTAATTACTAATAGAATTTATCCTCAGTGTGTTTTTCCAAACAAATAGATCACTTGTAATTAGCATTGCTTTGCAAATCCAAAATCAGACATCCACGTTCTTAAAAGCAGTTTATCCTTTTTATAAGATTCTGTGTTTTCCCCGCAAGATGACTCAGATTTTAGATTAAATGATAGAATGCATTCTGGATACATTTCTAGGTAATCAAGCCCAGACTTGGAAGTGTTTACAGTGCTTGCTCTTCTAAATCCTTGTGAATAATCAGAGAAACTATTTGAAAAATGGTGTTGTGTCAGAAACAAGTTGGGATCCATTCATTTCTGAAAAATCAAAGAATTTGCAAAATGAGAACACTGGGGCCAGGCGCGGTGGCTCACGCCTGTAATCCCAGCACTTTGGGAGGCCGAGGTGGGCGGATCATGAGGTCAGGAGTTCGAGACTAGTCTGGCCTACATGGTGAAACCCCGTCTCTACTAAAAATACAAAAATTAGCTGTGCGTGGTCATGGGTGCCTGTAATCCCACCTACTCAGGAGGCTGATGCAGGAGAATCACTTGAACCCGGGAGGCTGAGGTTGCAGTGAGCCAAGATTGTGCTACTGCACTCCAGCCTGGGCGACAGAGCTAGACTCCATCTCAAAAAAACAAAAAACAAAAAAGAACACTTAGACTTTTATGTCACTTTTCTTCAGCATTGAGTCTGGTCTGGTTTTTGTGGTATGCCCGCTGATGAGGTGGCAAGAAGATGTGTCTACCTGGTGTTGGTTTTTTTGCATGGCCTTTTGAAAATGTGTTTATGATATTCCATCTAGTTTGTGCATTTTTAGAACCCACAGATGACTGAGACAGAAAGACTTGGGTATTCCCCTTTTCTGTGATAGACGTTTAACGTGCAAGTAAGCTTTGCAAGTTAAATATTTATCTCATGTCCACATAATAAAAAACTTCTTACTGAAAGCTGGCTCATTTTACCAATTTGGTACTGGGTCTCAAACCAAAAAACAGCTCATATTCCTTTGGTATGAGCCTTTGTGTGACTTTAACCACATCTGCAAAATCACAAACAAAATGATAAAGCCATTTATATCTGGCAGCCGCAGTCCAGAATTGAAATGTTACTGGTAACTTCATAGTATTACATAGCCACCTACTCCCCATGCAAAGTAAATTGTCTTGGGTTGGCCACCTGTATTAGAACTCAGTATTGCCAGTTAGCAGTTCCTTGATTCAGGAGGTCACCAACCCAGGCATGACTGCTGGATTTCCGAAAGGAGTGCATTATTCTTGGAGCCATAAAACAATTGTATCTGTGGAAGCCAAGATAATGAGTATTAAAGCTTGTGAGGTAATTGTGTCAAACTGCCAGGTGTGAGTTGATCACTTCTTGGAGAAAGAGTACAAACTCCTTCACCTTCTCTACACCTGCAGGTCAGCACAGCTGAATGAAAGACATGGTGAAAATCACTTCCTTCTTTTACAGTATGTCTTTGCTGTGTTTATTCTTCTTTCTCTCCCTCTCTCCCTCCGCGTCTCTCTTTTCTTTTTTTTCTTTCTTTATTTTTATGGATGCATAAAAGTTGTACATATTTATCTTTTCTTTTTTCCCATTTTTCCCTTCTCCCTGTCTCCCTTCCATTCCTCTTTTCTCCTTCCCTCCCTCCCTTCCTCCCTGCCGCCCTTTTCTTCTTGGCTGCCTGCCTGCCTGCCTGCCTGCCTGCCTGCCTGCCTGCCTTCCTTCCTTCCTTCCTTCCTTCCTTCCTTCCTTCCTTCCGTTTTTCTCATTCTTTCCCTTCCTCCTCCCTTTTCATCCTTTCTTTCTTTCCCACTTTTACTCTGCTCCCTCTATTTCTCCCTCATACATATCCTGCCTAACTGCATGTAAATGTAAATATCCTGAAAGGAATCCAGGAACATGTCTGGGTCCCCTCCCCAGCCTTTTGCAGCAGTTTGCTCTGACCCTAACTTCTGAATGATGAAGCTCTGGAAACGACCAGAGCTTGCTCTTCAACACAGTAGCCACAGCTCTCAAAGGCTAAGCTTTTACAAAAACAGCCACAAATGTCGGGCATATGTTCCTTATGGGTATCTTTTTTTCCTCACAAAAACCGAAATCACTAAAACCTAGCATGAAATGTCAAAGGCTTTGTCCCTATGAGAAGCTACAAGATCAGAGGAGTGGAGAATTTTGAAGCCAGAAGGCTTATTGGATATCTGAATAGATATTAGACATACGCATGGCTCTGGGGACTGCATTTGCTCATTTTCACCATTGCGGGTTGTGTTACCTGGGGTTCTTTCTATCTTTGAGAACACAGAGATAAAATCCCCAGTAGTTTTTTCTGCATTGTTTACCAAAGACAGGGGCCTGTATCTAAGCATGGTTAACTCTGCTTTGAACTTCTTGTTTGCCTTCTTCCCTTCTGGTCACAGTCATATATAAAATTTGAGAACGCTGAAATTGCCCAAGGAACAAACAAACCTATTGGAGGACTAAACAAACTGCCACATGGTTTCTGTGCTTGGAAGCAGCAGGCAGCAGATCCGCTTCTGTTTGAAGCAGCTTTCTGTTACACAGGACAAGGATCCTATAGGACAAGGCGATTAGTGAGAAGCCATAGAAGGAATGTCTTGGAAAGTGAAGGGAGGCAGCACCATTGTCAGCTCCCTGTTACCTCGCAGGAATCTTCCTAATGGGATGCTCTGTGGTAGAAATTTGGGCTGTGAAACCTATTTGTGAGGATCTTATTCAGCCCATTCATAGCTTGCTCCTGACTGAAACTTGGCATGCTGAACTCTCAGGCAGGAAGCCATAGCAACCCATTTAATACCAATGTTAAAAACAGTCTCCTTGTAATTAAGGGAGTATTAAGAAAACAGAGCTTCTGCCTCATTTTGGCCCAAGCTCAAAAGATGATAAGCTGTGTTGTAGCAGGGCTTTTTATTTTTTCTTAAATCAAATTTTGACAGTCCTTTATCCTTGAATGTAGATGAGACACTCCTGATATTTGGGAAATAAATGTGTTGCGTTAAATTGTCAATGCTAATCTTTTAAAATTGGCAATTGCTTTAGCTCAGTTATAGGCTCTATAACCCTATCAATCTGTATAGTGCTCAGTTTCCATGGAAATAAGCTTTGCACGTTCATTCAGCCCAGAATATGAATTAATTCAGGAGGCTGGGGTTGTGCTGACAGTAAGTGCTAAGTAATTCTCCTGATAATTGGAAATATCATCTGTGTTGCTTTGTTAGAGAAACATTTTCCTGTTTTGTTGTTATTGTTTTCCTCAGATGTCTAATCTTATGGTGCCTACTTTTTGCAAGAAACACTTCTTTGCAAATATACTTGGGAAGTTTTTTTCAATAAAACAACTCTGAATCTATTATAAGAGCCTCAGTGGCTCTTCTCATAGGTGGTCAAGTTTTTCCGAATAGATGCCAATTTTCCCAGTACAGTAGTTCTCCAGCTTGAGCATATAAATACATCAGAATCACCTGAAAGACTCATTAAAACACAGATTACTGGCTCTAACCCCAGAGTTTCTGATTCAGCAGATCTGAGTGAGGCCATGAATTCGCATTTCTAACAAGTTGCTGATACCCATGCTGGTGGGCTAGAGCCCACACCTTAAGAATCACAGTTCTAGTCAATGTGAAGTTGCCACAAAGCTCCAAAAGCATTTTTGTAGTAGTTGCCATGTGGTTGGTACAGTCCTAAGTTTTATGAGATGCATTTTCTGTCTTGATAATATATAAGTTACATGCAAAATCAAGAGGAATAAACAATTTGTCCTATAAATGGCCAAGGAAAGGGAGATGAACATGAGCTGAAGGACTCAGCAGACTTTGAAAAAGATGTTGGACTGGAACTGACCATAAAAGATAATGAGAAATGGAACTTTCAGAAAGGTAATTTTCAGTAAGAAATGAACAAGTAGCTCAGGATTTTGTCCCAGAGGTGCCCATGTATCACCTACAGGGTTAACAGTTTCCTAGGTGAGGAGGGTTTCCCTTTTTCTGCAAGATTTTATTTTCTTTGTAATCCCTTCGTAATCAATCAGGGACTCAAAAAGATTCAAGGGCTGATTTGTTAAGCAAGTAACGTCTGCATGTCTGTAAATAATGTCAAAAAGTCGACCTGGTTTACTAACATCATCATCTCCAAAAGCATTTTATTAGATACATTTGACTGAAACAGTGGTTTAAAAAAATTTATAGCCTTGAATACTGTCAGATTTTGTGCATGCTCCTGGCTTGAATAAACTTCTGAATAAACACATGATCTGTCAAAGCAAGTGTGTTGTTTAATTTAATTTAGATTTTGAGACATCCTGACACTATATGAGGCAGGCATAAAATTTTGCCTGAGAGTAACCAGCAAGGAAATATTTTACTATTAGTATATTTAAAATGTAATTTTCAGCTGGTAATTCTATCCAGATCTACTATTTACACTACCCAGATGAGTTAGCAGGTTTATTCCTAGGTATGACTAGTTAATCTTCCACCTTCCCCCTCCACAGACATGTCTCTGGACTGAATCCTTCTATATCATCCTGTTATTCCGTAGTTCGGAGCTTTTTGTGTGCCTGAGTGACTACAGTCCTTCAAAAACTGGCTGTCATGAAACAGTAGTTGCAGTAACTGAAGGAGCTGCTCTGTCGCTGGACTTCACAAATCTTGGATGAGTCTAACAATGGTTTGAGGGAGGTAATGGCTGGTTTCCAGTTTATTCTGCATGTGTAGATCTGTACACAGTCCCTGTGCCTACTGCACTAAGAGTCAGTGTGTTTCTGTGCTAAGCAACTGGTTTTCCTATGCAATCAAGATTGCCTTTTGGAATCGCATGTAGGGTGGAAGTCTCGAGGCAACAGGTCAAACTCTGTAAAATATTTACAGAGGTTTATTCTGAGCCAAAAATGTGAGAAATGGACTGTGACATAGTCCCAGGAGATCCTGAGAACATGGGCCCAAATGGTCAGGCTACAGCTTGGTTTTATACATTTTATGGAGATATAAGACATCAATCAATACATGTAAGATGTATGTTGGTTCAGTCCAGAAAGGCAGGACAACTCAAACTGGAGGCTTTTAGATCATAGGTGGATTCAAAGATTTTCTGATTGGCAGTTGGTTGAAAAAGTTATTATCTAAAGACCTGGAACCAATAGAAAGGAATTTCTGGGTTAAGATAAGGGGTTGTGGAGACCAAGGTTTTGTTGTGCAGATGAAGCTTCCAGGTAGCAGGCTTCAGAGCTCTTATCATACCTTAAAAGATGCCAGACTCTTAGTCAGTTCTCTCTTGGATCAGGGAAAAGTCCTGGAAAGGGAAGGGGATTCTCGACAAAATGTAGATTTTCCTCTACTTTGCAGGGCCATTTCAAAGTATGTCAAAAATATATTTTGGGGTAAAATAATTTCTTTTGGTGCCTGCTCTCTGTCATGTATGGCTATACCAGAGCTAGGCTGGAACTGGGTGTCTTATTGCTATGAAAAGTCTATTTTATCAGTCTTAATATCCCTGCTTTAATGTTAAGGCTGGTTAGTTGTACCCGATTTCCATAGAGAGGAGGGTATAATGAGGCATGTCTGACCGCACCTTCTCATCATGGCCTGAAGTCAAGTTTCAGGTTTACTTTGGAATGCTCTTGGCTAAGAGGGGGCTCATTCACTTGGTTAGGAGGCTTAGAAATTTATTTTTGGTGTACAGACAGAAGTATGGAAAATGGATTGAAGGGATGCAGGACTTGAGACATTGAAACTGGCTGGGAAGTACTTCTGTTTGTTTAGGGAAGACTCAAGAAAAGGTGGAGCTGAGGCAATGACATGGAAATGCAGAGGAGAAGGTCATTAGGAGAGAAAAAAACTGAGATATCTTGGTGAACAAAGGTAAAGGTAAAGCCCTAAGCCCAAGGTTTTGGATAAGACAGAAATTAGGCCTTGATAGCAGTGTTGTTGGTAAGTCTGTATGGTTTTTGGCTATATGAGAATGAACACTTAAGGTACAATGAAGGGTCCGTCTCAAATTGCAGAGGCAAATGGTAAAACAGAAATGGAAAGGGGTCCCATATGGGCCTCTTACTCCCAATTCCAGATGCTGCATCAGTGCAACGGCACTGTCTCTGAGCAAAAAGGCCAAAGCATGAGTTCCACATAGATCAAGTTAAAGGGCTACCAACTTTTTCTCACAAACCCAAACTTTCCTGATGTCAGAATGATTTCTTGGACAAGCAAGAAAGTCTTGACCTCTCTCCCTTTGCCTAATTTCCTCCCACAGAGTGATAAGTGCCCTTGGGTGATGGAGAGCCAGGGAGCAGCTGGCCTTGGGCCTTCCAGGTGCTCCTTTTGTCACTATTTTTTCTGCCTGATCTTTGTCACATCATTTAACCAGTCTGCTCACTCTTCTTTCTTGAGATGGCATTGCCCATTCTAATGTATCACTCTTCTGTGTACTATAAGCAAATGGAAACATTAGCTTTATAAACTAACTAGTGAACCATGTTTAATTGTGTAGATGACGATGACTAAACACAAACTGCTTTGCAACTGTGATATAAAATGAACCTGGAATTAAGCAGGGAAACTCAAAACAGGATTCTCATTTATTCATTCCTTTTTGGGTTTTGTTTCAATATTTGTTAAGTACATACTATGTGCCAGACACTGTTCTCAGTGTTTGAGACACATCAGTAAACAAAATTCTTTACTCCCGTGGTACCTACAGATTGAGTTACAGAATATTTTAGTAGGACCCAAACTATTACCAGTTTTCATATGCTTGCCAAAGTCATGGTGAGGGTTACGTGATAGTCTTGAAAAAGAATAGTATGAAGGTATTAGTATTTAGTCACTGGCTAATGGTAATTGTTATTTATCAGCTACCTTTTCCCTATGCCCATCTTCTTCCTGCTTTATGGACCTGTTGTATTGACATGCATGCCTGTCAACTATTATACATCTGGCTCTCTCTAAAACACACTGAAGTGTAACAGCAAAATGTAAATTCTGTCAAGGCCAGAGTACATTTAGAATTGCATAAAGTCGCTGAGCGAGTCTGTTAGGGCACAGTGACCTTCCCTAGCTACACCCAATTTTACACTGCCACTTAGTGAGATATTTTTAATGTCACTTGAACTGTTTCAGGTAGAAGATCTGAGGCTGAAATAAATACAGAGTAATTTGTCAGGTTTGCCAGTGCAGAGGTTGTTAATGACCTTCATCTTGGAAAGAAATACATTGTTTTCTGATAGCCATGTGTTGAGTCACATGTACCTTAAACACTGGCCCTCCCCTTGTGACTTCTGTTCTGGGCAACAGCAAGATGGCTTTCACCACTCCCTGGTCTTCCAGTCCAGGAAGGAGTTGTCAGACAAAGGTGCTGAAGCACTGAGTCTATGAATTCCTTGTTAAATAAATTGTGGATTCATGTAATTGGATTTTATATTAGATCAACAAGAGTTGAAAAATCACAGGATCAGAATTTTAGAACAGAAAATGCTTTCTTCTTTCCATATACAATCTCACAGGTTATATATCTAACATCCCTGTGAGATTGGCATAATCATGCCTATTTTATAGATGAGGAAACTGAGGCTTGGAATAATTAAATTACTTTGGTTCTTGGTCATATAACTAGTTAGAGACAGAACCTAGAAGGGAATCTATTTCTGATCGTTCCAGATCCAGTGATTTTTGGAGTGTGTTGTGCTCCCTTCAGAGACCACGCACAGGAAGCGTTGTGTTATAAGGTGCTATGAAATAGAACTGAAAATCACAGGAACAGTCCCGCTTTCCACAAGAACCCACAGACCTGCTGGCCTCACTCCTGTTCCCAAACACTGTCTTCATATACTACATCTTCTTTACAACTATACCGTAAGATACCAATGTTGTCATCCCCATTTTACAGTTGAGGCTGAGAAACTAATTTCACTTATGTGGTGAATGGTGGGGCTGAATTAGTGGGTGGGGCAAATCTTTCTTGACTCCAAAGCCCGTATTTTCACCGGGAGCTTCTTTGGTGACAAGATAGACCTTAACACACACACACACACACACACACTAGATATGGCATAGGATACAGGTAGAGCAGGGATTGGGGGCAGGATGGGAGATGCATCAGAGATGGGAACAAGCATGCTGGCCTGGAGTGGCTGGGAAGGCCTTACAGAAGAGCTTGCAGGGGCAGGAGCTCCTGGAGAAGTTAACATAGAGAAGAAATGGAAAAAGCCCTGTTTACCATATGAGTAGTAAAAATGCGTGAAGGACATTTATACACAGATTTATTGCAAAGAAATACATATTTTCACAAGCTTCTGTCAACAGAAATAAACAAATTACAGCCCTATATGTGGCAAACAATATGCTGAACTCCTGACCTAACGGTCTCTGCGGGAAGTGACTACTGTCTCTTGCCTCCATCTCAGCTCTGCCCATGTGGCTTTAGCCACTTTGGTCATCTTGTGGCCCTTCAACTATGCTCCCATCTCCTTAGCAGAAAAGCTGGCTATTCCTTCACGTCTTGTCAAAACTCCCTCCCTCACTTCATAGGGATGGAGAAGAACAGATCTATTCTGATGTATTCTGGGAAAGGAGTAATATTCTATCTGTTAACATATAGAATATCAGAAGAATAGAGATGGTGTTTTGAATTTTAGATAGGGTCTTTTGCCATTGCCCTCTGCTGTTCCTGTCTTTCCCTAGCCTACGTTTGCTTAGAGGTGATCTTGGATTTAATCATAACCTTGGTGATGCTGTTGGACCTCTCTGCACACAACATTGTTACCATGAGGCAGGTCTTAACCTCTCTGCTCCACCACCCTCCCAGACAGCCTTCCCTGACCACCTTATTAGAAATAGCTCATGCTGGGCCATCAAGAACCCCAATTCCTGTGATAGTTGGATTCAGAACAATGGTCATTCCCGGACATTACATTCCTATTTATTTACGTGTGTATTATCCATCTCTTACACAAGGTGGCAAGCTCAAGAGCAGCTATATTGCCCATTCTCTGATGCCTAACATGGCAAACCATAAAAGCCCAAGAAATATTTATTGAACACATGAATGAATGAATTGATGACTATTGAATGATATGAGTATGAACTCATAGATGAATGTGAGATCACTTTGAGAATTTCTCATCTTCTCTGTCTCTTACATCCAAATTCTTTTCTTCTCCTGTTTCCACAGCTTAGCGTTTCCCTGAAGTTTCCTCTGGTTCTTTTGGAAAAGTAAGCAGGCTTACCTACTTTAGATCTCTCCTTGAGGGAAACTTACTCCTCTTAACAGAAATCATAAAACTTACATTATAAACTTGGCAAATACAAAGCAAACAGCCAGAGCTGGAGTCCACAAAGAAAACTTGGCTAAAAATGAACACTTCCTTGGAAAAACTTGTAGTCAATTGTGTCAGTTCTGTTTTCCTGGACCTAGCAGCCTGGGTCTGCCTCGTTCTGTCCAGCACTATGAAAATATGGGTGTGTGCTCAGTGATTGCCCATGAGGTGCCTCCTATCCCAGTGTCCTCACTTGACTTTGCTTCTGATCACATCCTCATCCCTCAGCTTGGGACCTTTTCACCATTATGCTGACAGTGCAGAAATAGAGATAGTGTTTTGAGTTTTAGGTGGGATCTTTTGCCTTTGCCCTATTCTGTTCTTGTCTTTCCTTAAGCTTCATTTGTTTAGAGATGCTCTTGGATTTAATCATAACCTTGGTGATACTCTTGTACTTTTCTCCACATAACATTGTTACCACAGGGCAGGTCTTAACTGCTCCATCAGTAGAAGTAAGAAATCTAAAAACAGGGTTGGTAGGATTTGTATGTGTTGCTTTTCTGGATCAGCTTTGGAATCACCTGGGAATAGGTGGGTGTTCCCTAAAGGATCTAGAAAAACTAGCATCGCCGTAACTACTCTCCATGGACCACACTTGGCCTGGCTGGGGACCAGACTCCACTCAGGAAATGAGAGTGAGGGTTGCTCAACACTTGGGCTGTACCCAATTCCAGGGTTATAGCCGTTGATGCTGGGCAGAGGGAGGGCTCTGTCATGAGTACTCCTCATTTGGATATTCAGGAAATTATGTTGAAAATGAAAAGATGCCAAGGGTTGTTCCCTGACCCTTTGTTGAACTGGGATTCTGTCTTGGAGATCCTGTGGCCCCTGTTCTGTCAGCATCCTGAGCCTATTTCCCCTCAGCCCTCTCCACAACCACCTTTGCCTGGTGCCCTGGAAATCTCCCCTTTAGAGCCCAGCTAGTTCCTGGTGTGAAATCTGATCCATAGATTTACAGAGTTGGTTATCACAGTTTCTACCACTTAGTTGGAACCTTTGTGTTCCTGTGTGTTCTGTTGTCCTTGGAAGGTCCTTAGGTACATCTCTGTCACCGTGTCCATTTCAAATGGAATGGTCCAGTGTCCAGGGCCTTGGGCATTTAGCCAGATTGACTGAGTGCTCCACAAAAACAAATACAAACACACAAACAAACAAAACTCTCATGTGTTGTATTGTGATTTTATTGCACGAAGATTTAGGTCATTCAGGGTTTACTTTAAAATACAGACAAGTAGTTACCTGGACAAATAAAATGAAGGGGTTCAATGGAAGATTGTATAAGTTTAGTGCCACTTAAAAATCCTTTGATTCTATTTTGCTGTAAGAAGACTACATCAATGTGTGTTAGAAGTAAAAATTGCCCCTAAAATACCATTCTATCAAAGCCTTGCTTCCATACAGAAACTCACATGAATCCTTCTGAATGGATGACTGTCTATTCTCCGACTTCTGCTAAGAAAGATCCCCTATGAAACACATTTTTGAATCTCTGTCTGCCTGAATATCAAATAGTCCCTCAGAGTCTCCTCTCACTCAGGATGATTTGTCCCATGGGGCCCTTTCAGATTATCTAACCCCTGTGTCTGCAGAAAAGGCTGACATTGTGTGTTAGGTTCCTCATTTCAGATAAGTATGTATGCCTATAGTTTCTTTTTGTTAACTAATTTCTCAGCACAGTTCAAATGCAGAAGAACCAAATAAAACATCTTATCTTCCTATGAGATTGCCAAAATGGAGATGTACTATGTCCCCCTTAACTACCTACCGACTTTTTCTGAGATTGAGTCTCCCTCTGTGGCTCAGGCTGGAGTGCAGTGGCACGATCATGGCACACTGCAGCCTCAAACTCCTAGTCTCAAATGATCCTCCTGCCTTAGCTCCCCAAGTAGCTGGGACCACAGGCATGCACCACTATGCCCAGCAATTTTTTTAAATTTATTTTTTATTTTTTGAGATGGAGTCTTGCTTTGTCACCCACTGGAGTGCAGTGGCACAATCTCAGCTCACTGTAACCTCCACATCCCAGATTCAAGTGATTCTCCTGCCTCAGCCTTCCAAGTAGCTGAGACTATAGGTGCGTGCCACCATGCCCGGCTAATTTTTGTATTTTTAGTAGAGAAGGGGTTTCACCGTGTTGGCCGTCTTGATCTCTTGACCTCATGATCCACCCACCTTAGCCTCCCAAATTTAATTTGGTAGAGATGGGGTCTCCCTATGTTGCCCAGGCTGGTCTCAAACTCCTGGGCTTGAGCAGTCCTCCTGCCTTGCCTCCCAAAGTGCCACTGTACTCAGCCTGCCCCTTTTTCTGAAGGGAGGGGTAAGGGAAACACTCCACATGCCTAGACTGGATGGAAAAATGTGCGTTTGTTGCCCTAGGGAGCTCTAACTATAAAATTGGAATCCCAGTTTAAAATGTTGAGATTTACTCACTAATTGGTCTACATTAGGGATTTAAGGCTGATTTTTCCGTGCTTGATAGAGCTCTAGTCAATGTCTGATCAACTGCCACCAGCCCTTGTTGGAAGCCCTTTGACCAGCCCTTGCTAGAGGTCTTTTGATTTGGTTGGTTTGTTTGCTTTTCATCAAAGATGATATGGTGAGTCAGGAGGTCAAGGGACCTGAGAAAATCAAACAAAAAACACTTCTCCAAGCTAAGTAAAGCATTCCATGAATATAACATTAACAATAATAATAGATAATATATATATTAAGCACTTAATCTGTGCTATGCACTTCGACAACTACATTTAAAATTCATAACTGCATTTCTGTCTCCATTTGAGAAATATTTTAAAAATTAAGTTCAGGGAGAGATTAAGGTATATACCAAAGGTCACAGATCAAACCCTCAATAAAGTGAAAATGCAGTTCTGTTAAAGTGAAAATGCAGTTCTGTCTGGCTCAGTACCTGACTTTTTACCTACATGCTAAATGGCTTCTGTTGGAGCCCATGCACTCTGCCATCTTGAATTTGTGATCCTTGGCAAGAACCTACAGGGGACTCCATGAAAGACAGGGGAAATTTGGTGGTCGTGGGTCTTTGAGAACTGGACTTTACGTCTTTCTGGGTGCTATTGCTGTAGCCTGGGGGTGGGTAAGACCACTTTCTCACCATCCTCTCAGGCAGCTATTCTAGGATAGGCGAAGGAGGTGGCCATGAAGCTGGGTGTGTTTCTTTTTTCCTCATCTTCAGACCGCTGAATGCCCTTCTCCAGGGGACTGATACATAAATACATGGAGGGTATATCCAGTGTTTCTCCCAACTCCCCCCGCCTAATAACCACATTCTATACTTTCATACAATGTGACATTTTTAGAATCAGGATGAATTTTTAGAGACTGCTTAATCTCTATTGCCTCCACCCCCTGACCATTCTATGGTAGTGGCCTGGAGACGGTAAGGGGTATGCTCTAGAAAACACAACTAATTAGCAGCAGAGCCAACAACATTCTTGACTTTTACAGCTCCCACTGCAGTGCCCTTTTCACACCACCCTATCATTTCTCAGAGGTAGACTTTTCAAATCCTGCCCTTTCTTTTTTGCCTTCCTGCTTATTTTAAGTTTCTCATTGTTTAAAAGCATCTCCTCCCTAGTCTCTCTACTCCTCCTGAGTTTTCCTCATTTTTCCCTCCATTGTGTCTATAACTCTTCCTGTGCTATTTTTGAAGGCACACGAATGTTGAATAACGTCCATTCCTACAGCTAGTGCGAATTTGTATTTTCTTTGTGGTTGGGGAGGGTATGAAAGAAATGTGGGCTATGAACAGCTGTTACTGAGTTCTCCAAACAGGAAAATGTCCGGGCTATTTTTGAGCCAGTCTTTCAAAGACACAGGGCTGGGCACTGCCTTTTACTCCTGCAGTGTGCTGGGCTGTGTTTTCCAGGGTGCAATTCATAAAAGCTGGAGTCATTGTTTCCTTCAGGGCTTGTTTCCCTCAAAGAAAGTCCCAGCCAATGACAGCTCTTATGAAAAAGTGTGGGAAGACTGAATTACAGGAAATACAATGACCCGTTGAATGAACTGGTGTCCATCAATGATTCTAGGGAATAGCTTACTAATTGTTTTTATGAGAACAAAAACAAACAGCTCCTCATAATGCCTGACGCTATTTAGTTACATCAAAATCTTGGCCTTCTGCAAAATTGCTGAGAGAAAAAAAATATTTGTAGACGTTCACCACTCAAGCTGTCACAGAGTCAAAATTTCTGATAATCTAATGAGGTAAATTCAGCTGACTGAACTGATTTCTGTGATTCACATGTGTTGAATGCTAAACCATCTGTAATTTCCAATTCTGTTTCAGACTGTATGTTTAAGGGCTTTCCTACTTTAAATCACAGGTAGGTATAGGAGGGATTGCCAAGAAGGTACTTCAGGTGATGGAACAAGTGCTTGTCATCACTGTCACACAACTAGCCTCACTGCGTGGGGGTTTGAGATTTCATCCCAAAGGAATAGTGAAAATGACGATGCAGCCACTGTTGCTGATAAACAACAACAACAGTGAAATATCTCAAATGCAATTGAACAAAGAACTGAAGTGTCTAACCTAAGACCTTTCTTCTTTAAAAACAAATAAGCGGAAAAAGGCATGTGATGTCTACCTACTTCAGCATTTAGTATAGTCACTGGCAACTTGGCTTTCTGAGAAAGAATGCAATGGATTATACAGAGTGACCAGAGACCAACTGTGCTCTGTTCTCTTCTGTGTGATCTATTCCATGTTTTCTCCTCCATGTAATATATTCTTTGTGGACTTTGTCACTATCCGTGTTTACATAAGCAGTCCTTTGGTATAGACAGGGACTTGGGGAGATGGGTGGGAGGCAGTGCGTGCACACATTTTCCAATTAACTACATGACTGGAGAGGGATTCACTCAATCCTCTTAGCCCATAGTTTATCCTTTCAGATGGGCATGTGATACAATACATCATCCCATCTGCCTCATAGAGTTGTTGCATGTATCATCTATGCAACTGACCCAAAGACATACTGGAAAGTTACAAGTGTTGCCTCAGTGTAAAGAAACAGCTTGTTAGTAGAGTTGATTAATACTGGACTGACACCCTCCTCCCCACCCCCAGTATGCAGCAAATAAAATGCTACAGAAGATGTTTTCCATCACTGGTGATATATTTAAGTGAGTTATCCATATAATATTGGGTTCCTTTGTAACCAACACACACTTGGGAGAAGGGCTGAGTTAATAGTTCATTTTGTGGCCATGAAACACTTTTTCTATGTGACGCTGATGTGCCGATCGATGACTTCAGTTTCTGATTTTGACCTTGTCACTAGTTCCTAGCCAAGTGATAATACTGACACTAGGGCCGTATCTCTTTAGACTCTAAAGTTTGGAGACCTTATTAGTTTTCTTGGAAGATATATAGTTCTGCCAGCAAACTTGGACACTTCCTCATAAATATGGTCATCTAGAAGCTGCCAAAATCTAATAAGATTGATCAGTTTCATGCTAATGGGTAAATCAGTCCATTTAGAGAATTCTTGGAATGCATGGGCCATCTGTTGTTCCACATTTTAGGGAATTAGAGGGCCAGGCGTGCTGTCGGGGAGAGGAAAGACTCTAGCCTAAATGGTGACTGTCTCAACATTTTCCTTTTCTTTTGCAGAAAAGATATAAACGTAATTACATACCAATGTTTGTTTCTTATTTGTCCATTTTCTTTATAAATATAGTATCTTTGTGGTCACGGGACATATTTGTCTCATTCCCTACTTTTACTGAGCACTGACCTCATTAAGGCACATTGAAGGGCCTTGATGGCCAAGTAAATGAATGATGGAATGATAGGCATATACTACATCAAGCCAGAAAGGGTTTGACTTCTTTCATTTGCAGATGAGGAAACTAAGCCACAAAAATATTAATGATTAGCCTGATTTTGCATATTCTGTTAGTGTCAGTGCTGGGACTACCATCTAGATTTCTTGACTTAGTCTAGGGTTGTCATTATACCATGCTCATACTGGTCGAGTATCCTTTATCCAAAATGCTGGAAAACAGAAGTCTTTCAGATTTCAAATTTTTTTTGATTTTAGAATATTTGTATATACATCATGAGATATCTTGGGATGGGACCCAACTTCATTTATATTTCACATACACCTTATACACACAGCCTGAAGGTAATTTTATATAGTATTTTAAATAATTTTGTGCATGAAGCAACATTTGTGTACATTGAACTATTAGAAAAGCAAAGGTGTCAGGTGTGGAATTTTCCACTTGTGGCATCGTGTTGGTGCTCAAAAACTTTTTAATTTTGGATTTTGGATTTTGGGATTAGGGATGTTTAACTTGTATTAGGATTAATCCATCTTGTCATGTTGTTCTATGTGTAGCTTCTTAGTTCTAGGGAATAAATTAGAAAGGGATGGGAAATGGCATCGTTTCCCCTGCATTGGGAATCAGGACATGCCGGCTTGTGAGCAACACCAGGTGGCTCTAGGGAAGAACTTACTCACTATCGGGATCTTGAAACACCAGCAGTGGACTCTCTCTGCTTTGAAATTCCTAGAAGCAAATCATAACCACATGAAGACAGGGACTGGACCAGATGGTTTCTGCTGGTCCTCTCCAGTTTTCTGACTCAATCCTGAGGATTCAGCCAAGATAGAAATAACTTTCCATCTTCCCCTCAGGCCTGTCTTCATGCTCTTAGAGGTGCAGTTCTGATAGAAGAGCAACAGTCACTACAGCAATAAAGGATCTAGACACTGGTGGGCAAATCCATCATGCAAGGGCCTTTTTAAGCTTTTCAAAGAGCTTTTTCAAAATGAGGGATTTGGACAAAATAATAGCCAAATGATTCCCCATCCAGGCTTCACTTCCAAAACATAAATCCAAAGGAAATTAATAGAATAAAATTATAACCACAGGCACTAAAATGTTAACTGCTTAGATAGTATTTAATGTTCCAACTCCACATTCTAGCCATGGTTTTCAAGCCTGGCTGAATATCAGGATCACCCAGGAAATTTGGTCCAACTTGCCAGAAATTCTGCTTCAATAGATATGGGGGGAGACCATGCAATCTTCATTTTTATTAAAAGTCCCCTGAGCGATTCTAATGATCAGCTACTTTGGGAAGCCACTGTTCTAGAAAATCTCAAGAAGGTTTCCAAATGGCAAGTTCTATTTTTGAACCCATTGTTTAAAAGAAAGCCCGTTGTTCTGAATTCTATTTTAAGAGAGAAAAAGCCCCCCCCCCTTTTTT